>NC_060129.1:12807308-13133975 GCF_021461395.2 Schistocerca americana
AAAAGAGAAGACAGCCATGCTCTTCCCTTTGGCCCGAGGTTCTTCAAGAATTCTGGAAGAAGGCCGTCACAGCCAGCTGCTTTACCAGGTGACATTTTCTTTAGTGCTATATTTATCTCTTCTTGTGTTACCCAGTTCGCTAAATCTGCTTCCTCCTCGCTTACATCTAGCTCTTCGTTCATCAGTTGGTGCAGTTCTTTTTTCTTCGAGGCGGAGGCATGGATTCTGGATGTTTGTAGTATAGAAGAGCATATCTTGTTAGGGGTCATTTTATTATTGATGTTCCGTCCCTTGAATTGTGCTCCACCAAGTTTCCTCAGTAGATTCCAGCTCTTCTGTGAGGAGTGCGTAAAGTCCATTTGTTCCATCCGCTTTTGCCATCTCTGTTTGCGTTCCTCGTCCATAGCTCTTATGAGCTGTTCTCCTAGTTCTGGATTCTCTGTTTTGTTATATTCATCGAGTAGTTGTTCGCACTCCTTTGTCCAGCATGGGATGTATTCTTTCCGCGCTCCTCTTGGTATTGAGTTATGTGCCGCTTTAATAATTAACTTCGTAAATCTGTCGTAATTTTCTGGAATTGGGGGAATTCTGTTTACATTATTTTCAATGGTATCTTTAAACTTAACCCAGTTAGCCTTCCTGAGGTTCCAGCGGGCTATAGGGGGGCTCTTTATTACTGGTATTTGGATCCCAAGGTCTATAATAACTGGTCTGTGTTGGCTCCGAGGAATACGGCTCAGTACAGTTCTCTTGGACGGAAGTGCTATTCCAGTTTCTCCAGATGAGACAAAACAAAGATCGGGCGTTGATGTTGTGCCCCACGCTCCTGAACAGAAGGCGGGGGTATCTTTTGCATCGTAAAACTAGTACTAAGTTCTTGACGACATTTTCCTTTAGCTGTATTCAATTAAGAGATCGGTACAAACTTTCCTCAGACCTATTAACTGCTGGCTTGTCGTTTTTCTTGAGTTATCTTTCGACGTCGACGACTTACCTTGTTCTCTGATGATGCTTTGAAATTGCCTCGTACTACAAACACCTGCAAATTTCTTTCTTGTGTTACCACTGTGGAATTTTCTTAGGTCACTATGGTGGAACAGACCTTTAATCCTTCCAGTCACGGGGTCGGCTAGCAAGTAGCTTCCTGTGTGCGGCTTCCTGACAACAACGTATGGGCCTTCATAAACGCGCTGCCACTTACGATGGTTTAAAGTGAGTCCTTAGTAAGATTCTCTCACCTTCTGTGTATTCAGTAACCTTATTTACCTTGTTGTGAAATGCTTTCTTACGAAGGTTTGCATACGTTGTCAGTGAAATCAACGCCTGCCTGATTTTGGTGCCAGCTTCTCGTGGAGGCTAAAAAATGCTGTTTCTAGTTTTCCTGATGGTGGTGGTTCTCCCTATTGGATATCGCCCTTAACGTCTCCTCCGTTTCGTGTTGGTGTTGTGACTGTGGCACGAAGGATGGTGGACGAGGTTCTTGTCCCGTTTTCGATCCACTTTACGCATAATAGATTCGTGCAGTCTTTTGCCGTTTCGGCTTCGGATTTCCTGCATAATCACTTGAGAGACCGGAAAAAATAATATTTGTCGGAGGTCGAAATGTATTCTGGGCCATGTAGTGTATTGTACTGTCATTACTAGCAAAATGTTGTCCTGCACTTGTCCCGTGCCATTTATTTGACTTCCACTCGCGCGTCCTGTTAAAGACTGCTCCGCCCTGATAGTTTCCTTGCTGTGGTGGTTTGTTTCCGTACTGATTTTGTGGATAATTGTGTGTCGAGTTTCCGTACTGTGGCCGTTGTGTGCTACCCACTGGGCTGCACCGCTGTTTATTATTACCCTCCGGTCGACACCTGTTGGTTTCTGCAGCCGCCGGACGGTCGGCAGTGAGCGTCGCTTCCGCGCGCTCTTCCCTCACTGCCATTGTTGGCCGCGCAACCTCCACTGTTCCGCCTGCCCACTCCATTCGGAGCGCCACCAGCATTTGCTACCGCGTCTTCGCGAATCACATCCAATGAGTCCAATATGGAAAGAAATGCTTCGGTATCGTCCTCGGAAACGTTAATTACTTTCTCCCTTACAGAGATGGGCAATTTAGTTTTCAAAATCTTGATCGCGTCTTTATTTGTAATTGGCGAGTCCCAGAATTTAATTTTTGCTAAATATTTTTCGAAATATGTTCTGGGACTGCCGTGTTTCGAATTGAACATTTCGGCATTGAACACTTCTTTTCTTAAGCGATGCTGAACACCACCACTCCAAAATTTGTTCAGACACATCCGCTCGAATTCATTATAGGTCCTGCACTTGTCTGTCATTTCTGTTCCCCATAAGGCGGCATTTCCTGTTATATACCCGTCACAAACTGTATTCTTTGCTTGTCTGTCCAACTGTTTGGAAATACTCCAGAGAAGTTTCGCAAAAATACGATCGGGTGTGTCACATTTTTGCAGGTGGAAGGTTGGAAATGTTTTGTGTTTCAATACACTTTCTTCCTGCATTTGGGTTATGAGTGTTGGTGGGCTGTTCTCTTCGGGGTGGTTACGCACTGCGTCTGTCGGACTGTGGTATGACGTCATCAAGTGGAGTGCTGTAATGAATTTGCCTATTGTCATCTCGGTATGGGGAGTGATTCCATTCGCTACCCACCAGATGTGAGGGACTTCCCACTTTGTTCTTTAGTGTCTGCACCTCTTCAATGACCTGCTGCTTCCACCGAGGGAGGTCTCGTGCCAAAGTTCGCCTTATCTGTCCTAGCGCAAATAACGCGGGGTCTCCCGATTTTCTTGGTTCCGCCAAAAGATCACAAGTAACTTCCCTTACTACTTCCTTCAGTTCTGTCTTTACCTTCTTTTCTATCAGATTGTCTTTGGTTTTTATCCACTCTGTGTAGTGGTCGGATAACGCTCCGGCGCGAGCCTTTACCGGAATTTTTACCCGCTCCTCTATGTCAAGTGATTCTACTTGTTTCGTCAAACCATCTATCTCCTTCCCCATATTAGTGACAACCAGTTTCACGGCGCTGACCTCCTTTGACGTCGTATCACAATTACCCTTTAATGCTACAGTTTCGCTATGGTATGCTTCTATCGTGGCATTAATTTCACCCTTGGCAGCTCCTAGTGCTGCATCAAATTTACTAAATCTCAGCCTCCAACCTGTTTACGGATCTCAGTTTTTACTGCTTCGCCGGCCGCTTCAGTCTGGAACCGCGCGACCGCTACAGCCGCAGGTGCGAATCCTGCCTCGGGCATGGATGTGTGTGATGTCCTTAGGTTAGTTAGGTCTAAGTTGTTCTAAGTTCTAAGAGACTGATGACCTGAGATGTCAAGTCCCATAGTGCTCAGAGCCATTCGAACCATTTTTTACTGCTTCGATTGGCCCACTTATTTCCGACTTGACCTCGCCCAATTGAGTATTCAGATCAGTTTTCAATTCGGTAGTTATTTCAGTTTTCATCACTTCAAATTTTTCATTTACCGCATCAGATTGTTTATTTAAATCGGTAAAAGATCGCATTAGTTCTTGTTTGTTTTCTTCCTCTCTTTCAGTTCTCTCTCTTGCTTTTCGTTCCTTTTCTAACCGCAGTTGTTCCTTGTCCCTATCATTATTTGTCATCCAATTGTGGATCTGAAGGAGCATTGCATTCGTATCCACAGTCGGGTTGCTACCCGCGGGGATCGTTTGAATTGTTTGGTCTGTGTCAATCATGTCACCGGCGTTAGCCTCCGCCTCCACTCGCATGCTAATAGCACGTGAGCGCAACGAATATTGAGTGCTGTTCATATCGTCACTGCCACCTGCTGTCGGGATTAATTTCTGTTTACCCTCCGCCATCTCGCGGTGTCTGTTTGTCAACAGTACTACGTCAGCTACACGTGCTCTGCAACGCGGTTCGTCTGTCCTTTGCTTCTGACGTCAGGTCACGTGCTGTCTGTCAAGTATGGGAGTTGCACTCGCCTAAGAAATGACTGTGAACTGCAGCGGAGAAGACAAGATGGAAGACGGGCACACTAAACAACTGAATTAGCACACAGCGCTAGCATTTTACATGTAACACGACCCCATATTTACTCATTGAAACCAAGACTCAACAATGCGATTTAGACACTACATTGCAAATCCTACTAAATTCTGACTAAAAAAGAATTTTAAGCTGATTTTTTAAATGTGCAGATGGAAATAAAAGGAAGAATGGTAATGTAGCTGGAAAGACAACTGTACTACTGAAGCGTCTCGACTGCATATGAAAATTTTTTCGTAACTTACGTTTGATGTCTAGAAAGTTGGCAACTGGATGTGCAATTTCTCCGCACGCAGCTCGAGGTCGTGCGGTAGCGTTCTCGCTTCCCATGCACGGGTTTCCGGGTTCGATTCCCGGGGGGGGGGGGGGGGGGGGGTCAGGGATTTTCTCTGCCTCGTGATGGCTGGGTGTTGTGTGATGTCCTTAGGTTAGTTAGGTTTAAGTAGTTGTAAGTACTGTATTGTTAGATTATCGAATGCAAGTTTATTTAAGCTATCGAAACAGATACTAGTAATGAAAACTCACCCTCACTAACTAGACACACACATAAACAGATATAAAGGGAACAGAATGAACAGACTTTACTTTTCGGTATATACTTCGTTAGGATGGCAACGTGTTGATAAAGAAAAAATGGTTCAAATGGCTCTGACCACTATGGGACTCAACATCTGAGGTCATCAGTCCCCGAGAACTTATAACTACTTAAACAACCTAAGTACATCACACACATCCATGCCCGAGGCAGGATTCTAACCTGCGACCGTAGCGGCCGCGCGGTTCCAGACTGAAGCGCCTAGAACCGCTCGATCAAACCGGCCGGCAGATAATGTTATGTCCCTGTGTTTTATGACTGATTCCTCCAGAGCTTCAAAGAGTGTCTTTCAGTTAATATTGTCGAAACCTTTCTCTGAATATGGAAATGCTATGAACACAGGTTTTCCTTTCTCCAGTCTGTCTACTTAGCTGAGTGATAGGAACTGTATTGTCTCTCGTATTCAGACATTTCACAGGAATCTAACGTTGTGGTCATGTCAGTTTGTATAGCCCCTCCCCCTCTCCTCTCTACATATTCCTTCCACCTTCTAGTCTTCTCTTATTTGCTTAGTTCTGGCTTCCCAAATGAGAACTTGATAGTTGCTTCTCGTTTGAGCAAGATTTTCTTTTTTCTTTCTTATTTAATGTCGGCTCTTATGTTTTCCAAGTGTAAAATCGCTGTTGCCATTGTGGGCTCTCTGTCAACGGCATTTTTAGACATCTCTATTCCGCGTGGCCTAATTAATTTGCTGCGTTTTTATATTTTCTCCTGTCAATTAAATTAAACATATCTTGTTGTTTCCAAGGATTTATATTGCACCTTTTTTCGATTTACATCCTCTGCTGCATTCGTCACTTCTCCTCTCAAAGATATCCGTTCGTATTGTAATGGATTCATTCCTCTGTTTCAGTCAGTCGTTGTCTTATGGTGCCTTTAAGATTATCGACAAACTCTGGGTCTTAACTTACCGTTTACTGCCACTTTAGTTGCAAACTGCAGTTCGTAAACAAATTATTCTGTCTGCGTCTGCACCGGGAAATGGCTTACAGTTTAAAATCTGGTTTCGAAAACTGTTGCAGATATGTATTTTTTTTCATGATTCTTCAGCGAAGCGTTAGCGATGATTACGTTATCGTCTGTGCAAAATTCTATCAGGTGGCTTCGCCTTTCATCCCTTCCCCCAAGCCTACATTTTCTTACTATTCTCTCTTCCTATACCGGCTACCATATTCCAGTCTCTCGTCACATTTTAAATTTTTGTCTCGCTTAACTATATGAGTGATGTCTTTTATCGTCCATTCTTTCAATCTGTTCATCACCTGTGGTGTAGGTACGCACGGAAACTTGTGTGACTGTAGTGTTGGCTTTAACGTCGTCTCTCTCCTGGTAGTGATAATGTGAATGGCAGTTTAGTGATGGAGCTGAGTGATGTGACACTACTTCACTGGTAGTTTCAATAGCTAACACTCGCAGAGTGGTTAAAATACATGATCTCAACATAGCAAATATTGAGGATCAACTGTCAGGCATTTTTACTTATAAATAAATGACTATCAGATAACACGTAATGTACTATCATTACAGTAGACTGCGTTTAGGTATTGCAATTTCGAGTACTGACAGCTGTGATTAAAGTAACAATAAGTTTGTGTTCTGGGGTGACCGCTTTTCTGAATGAGACAGCGGACAATCAGGGACGGTGGTCATGGTGTCTGTTTATGGTCGAATAAGAAAACACGAATAATGAAATGTGTGGAAGGGTACACCGTAGTGGAAATAAAAAAATTGCCATGCCTTCATCGAAGTTCGTCTTTCCTTCGTGTAGGTTGGTGGCTCAGTTAATGAGACGCGCCGGCCGCTTCGGTGGGTCCCGCCCCGTGGCCCAGCGCCGGCCGCTTCCAGGGAGCCGCGGAGAAGCTTGCCGCTGCCGCTGCCGCTGCCTCGAGCCGAGCTGTGGTGGCGACCGGCCTTTAAGCTGCCGACATTTCGTTCCGCCTGCGGCAACAGTCAGTCGCTGGGGCGGAGAATTCACGGAGAAATAAATCCGGCTTATCTAGTTACAATATTTCACACTTGTGTTTTAGAGAAAAATATTTACAGCACTGTTATCAACGCAAAACCGAACGATAAAGATTTCTTTGTTTCATAAAAAGAGCTTTACGTTTTCTGTCATCCGAGAGGCCGCACAGATCAGATATGGCAACAATTTCTTCAACTTGGACAGTGGCTGCTCTACACAGCAGTTCGCCGAATCATTTACGCCCCGAAGCAGTGTTGCCAATTTAGCGACTTTGTCACTAGAAATGGCGACTTTTGCCTTTGTGAACCGTGCGACTGCTACGATTGCAGGTTCGAATCCTGCCTCGGGCATGGATGTGTGTGATGTCCTTAGGTTAGTTAGGTTTAAGTAGTTCTAAGTTCTAGGGGACTGATGACCACAGCAGTTGAGTCCCATAGTGCTCAGAGCCATTTTTTGCCTTCGTCTTAGCAACATAAAAAAAACTTTTTTGCGACAAAAATTATTTAGCGACTTATCTGGCGACTTTTGGAGTACTGACGACTTTTGAAGTACAAATCAAAACCAATTTGGGCCAGTATTTTCATTAACAAAACTAAGATTGTATCTGTGGACTGGGTACTACACTGACTTTGTTCTACATTAACTAAGTTAAATAAAGTTCTTAGCAGATCATGTAGCATTGTTCAGCATTTAGTAAACCTGAATGTGGGAATTGCCTACAGAGTAAGAAAACCTTGACTATAGAACAGTTCATTATTCATTACCCACTAGCCTGTTATAGTCGATAGCGTATCGATCTATAATTCTTCAACTTTTGAACCCCCTTTATTTTTCGAATTGACAAAAAACATACATAATATTAAGTATAATAAAATACATATCTGTCCAGGAACCTCTAATTTTTCGAAATGTTATCTCGCAGTTAAATTATTACCACATGCACAGTGGTAACGCAAGAACAATCCGGTGGGGGTATCTCAGACATTATTACGTTTTAAACAATGAACAAGATTGGAAGAAGAAGCAGTACGCTCAAAAATATCGGGATGCGTGGGAAGCAGAACCGGAATTCAGTGGGTGGCTGAAACCAGTCGCTGGAGACTTATCCAAGGCAAGAAGTCAAGCATGTCCAACAGACTTTTATGCTCAATTGTGTGATATTAGAAAGCATTCGAAAACTATTAAGCATAAACAAAAAATTGATTTAAAAAAACACAAACCACCTTACCTGTAAAAATTGTTCCGAAAACTACAGTTAGAATAGCAGGCAGAGCGGAAGGCGCCCTTTCTTTATTTATTGCTGAACATTGTTCAATTTTAGCTGTAGATCATTTAGGAATGCTGTGCAAGAAGGTGTTTTCCGGTGATGAGGGCGCTAGAAACATGCAATTACATGGTACAAAATGCACTTACATTATAACTGAAGTTTTGGCTCCATATTTTACACAATCATTGGTTGAATATATAGGTAACCAAAAATACAGTGTACTAATAGATGAATCCACAGATGTATCAATATCTAAAATGCTACGTATCGTTATAGGGTACTATAGTGCAAACAACGAAATCGTTAGATCAGAATTTCTCAAACTCGCTGTAGTAGAAATTGCAGATGCAAGAAATCTGGCTGCTGTTCTTGTGACTTCTTTGAAAGATCTCAAACTTCCAGTCGCTAATATGGTAGGAATTGGCACAGATAATGCTTCTGCAATGGTTGGAATAAACAATGGGCTTTTCGAACAACTCAAGAGAGAATATGGTTTCAAGCATTTGGTATTGATCCGTTGCATTTGTCACTATCTTCAGCTTGAAGTTTCGCACGCCTCAGTGAATACCCTACCTAGAAACATAGAGTTTCTTGTACGGGAAACCTACAATTGGTTCTCCATTTCACCCAAAAGACAACAGGAATATAAAAAGGTTTATGAGACAATAAATTGTGGAAAACAGCCACTACAAATTTTGAAGGTCTGTGCAACACGTTGACTTTCAATTGAACCAGCAATACGAAGAATTCTGGAGCAGTGGGAAGAAGTAAAGCTACATTTTTCACTTGTCGTGGTTCAAGACAATTTTTACACTGCCAATATTTTGTACAAGATGTATTGTGACGACTCAAATCATCTTTACATGTTTTACCTTAAACATGCTATAAGAGACGTACAAATAGCAATAAAAGCTTTTGAAGGAGAAGACAATAAACCCCACTAAATTACTAGATGCACTTGTATTTCTCATGCAGTCACTCGGACAAAACATAGTTTTTCCAACTGCTGATTTGTTGACAACACCGGTTCCAAGCGAATGTATGTACGCAAATCTGAAGCTTGGCTTTATATTTAAACAGAAATTTTCTGAGTCAAGTTTGTCTGAAGAAAATAAAGTTTATTTGAAGAAGAGATGCATTCAGTTTAGTCTGAAACTCAAAAGAAATTCAAGAAAGACTGCCAAGTAACGTTACGATCCTGAAAAAGAAAAATGTCAATGCTGAAGGTTGAAGATACACTAAAAGTGAATAAAAACAATGCTGTAGCGGATGTAGCCAAAGAATTGCGTTTTAGTGGCGATTTCATAGACGGTATGCTGCAAGAAAGGCATAATACCAACTTCGTTAGGTGGAATAACACTACTAGCACTGTTCGATTTTGGAGTGAGGTTTTGCAGTATAAAAATGCCGCAGGGGAGAATCCTTTTTCTTTGATTTCACAGCTAGGAATGACTGTTCTATGCTTACCGCATTCAAATGCAGGAGTGGAAAGAATATTCAGTTCTATGAACATCATAAAAACTAAACAATGTAACAGATTATCGCTAAAGACAAGTAATATTAAGAGAGCAGCTGAAGAAACAAAATAAAGATTGAGCATCTTTTGACATATCATCAGACGTATTGGAGCTTATTGGAACGAATAAAAATTACTCTTTTGGGACAAAACCAGTTGAACTGCAACACCATCTTTTGAGCGACGTTCAACCCTCTACATCAACTACAGTTCTGTCAGAGCATGAAACAAAAGAGTTATTCGATCTTCCGAGTGACGACGATGAATAGCTCACATTACCGGTATGTATATATTTTGTAACCTAGTTTGAGTTCTTGCTTTCTTCTGTTACAAATATAGTTGTATATTTCTAGTATATTTGACTGCTGTGACTGAAACAACAATTTATGTGTTGCGTCAATTATGATAACTTTTTTAATTAAACGTTAGCGTATTTTATATGTATGTTGTTGCAAGCGATGCGTCCTTTAATTAAGGCAATATATCAATTACGTATGAGACAATATATATGATTATTTTATTACCTCCCCCCCCCTCCACTGGCTTATTGCACCATTCACAGCACGAAATTTTCAGTACACCCCTAGTAAAATAAGTTTTAGCGACTTTCTAGCGACCTTTGATATTGAATCTAACGACTCGGGATTTTTTAGAGTTGGCAACACTGGCCCGAAGTGTGGACACGCCGTCGCAGAAATCGACGTGTTCCCCGGCAGCACGACGACAGTGATACGGTTCCGCGAAAAAGAGGCGTTGGCCATTTTCAAAATAATCTTGAACTGTTAGTTAAGCTTAACTCGGCGAGAACGCGGACAGCGTCTGCTGCAAGAATGCCGTCGCGAGCAACTCCGTTCCCAGTCATAACGGAATTTTCTGCCCACGGCCGTTTTCGCGGCAAATTTATAAACACCGCCTCATCGTAATTGTGCGTTTATGTGATACTGACTAATTGCGTTTACGATGGAGAGACGGAGGCCTTTTCGTAGCTGTAGCTCAATGAAAGAACGTAACATTTCTTATCGTATTTTCTGTGGATTAAGGGAGACAACACAATGCAGTTTCAGTCTATTCTTCTAAGCAATCAAAGAAAAAAAGCGTTGGTCAAATCACTTCATCGCCTCGCTAGTAATGGTGGCCTCATTTCATGGCTTCTCTGGTTTGGAAACGGAGATTCAGCTGTGGGCAAAAGTTTGCTGCCGTCAGTGACTACGGACTCACTTCCCAAATAAAGCAGTTTTCTGGTATGGACTTTTCAGACAAGTCGGGGAGTGGACATCAAACTTCGTACGAGCACCTACAAATGATAAATTTCTTCTCTGTCGTCATCAAGGCAACTGTCATACTGATTTGATACGTGGCTTGAATGTGTAAGAAATCACAACACTACTTCGCAGAGCAGGATGGAAACTACAACGAAAACTCTTTGACAACAAAGGTACCACGATTCGATTGTCGATGCAGAAAACAAAGCGATGGAAATTTGTGTGTTTCGCAAATGTAAGCCCCCGTGTTCCTAACGGTCGATTGAATGTACGCTCTTTGTACGTTTTGAGTGTATATTAAAGCTGTAGCAGAACAAATAGTACACCACTTGAATGCTAAAGCTTAATAACCGAAGAAATCTTTTGGAATACTAAACGTATCGTCTTAGTAAGAAGACAGTGAGTCGAAGCTGTGTCGATGGTAGGGGCTGCATTGCATGTGTGGCGCTGCAGAGTCGGTCGTAATAAACAGGGCGAGGGTCTGCATGTAGCGATGACACGGTCGTGTGTGTCGGAACCAGTCCTGACGCGATGGGTACGGAATATGCGTAAATTTTCAAAAGTACGCGTCTACATCTTGATACCTGTTTCCAGGGCTGGGTTGACGGAGGTGGATTGTCGGCGCTGCTTAAGATGCAAGTGCTTGCCGGCCACCACAAGCACACGAGAAACAAGAGTCTTTACAGTTAGCCAGTAACAGAACAGTGAGGAATGTTTGTACACCTCCTTCCAAAAATGAGAATCTTCAGCGAAATGACTGCACAAGCTACGCAGCGGACCTGTTTCAAAATCCTTGGATGGGTTGTGGAAGCTGCCAGTTAAATGAGCTCTAGTCAACAAGAAGAGGAATTCATAGAATGAGTGTAATTCTGTCGTTCGTGGAAGTACGAAAGTGTCGGGACAGTGTTTCAACGTTTGCTGTCGTTCCACGTGGCCAGACGTAACAAGGATACTTATCGCAAGAGCAGTGCGAGCTTCGGGGAGATTAGGTTATCTGAATTATTACTACGTGTGTGACACTAATACAACAGGGAGATCAGTTGTTGAAACCAGAGCTTGGTTCCAGCTACAGATACTGTAACTGTCTAATCCACTCGGTTTCGAACCTTAACACGGCAAGGGTAGAGGCATGTGCCGTCTATGTGTGTATCGTCATGGTGTAAGGTAAGTTTCACATACGCCAAAGAGCAGTGGATGCAGCGGTCCAGCACAGTAAAATAAAGCTTTGGTGGGCTTTGTTCTCGCGATCGGTCGTACCCAACAGCTATACGGGAGAATAATATGACTGACAGATTTTTTTTTTTTTTTGTTCTTATCGCCTTTTCAGTAAATTAGTTGTTAGCTGAATGCGGTCCTCCCCCTGACGTGTGCAGTGTCTGAAGGCCACCGACAGATGTTTTTTCTTATCCGCTGCCAGGTAGGAATGCCATCCGTAGGAGCCGAAGGACAACAGCTGCACACACTGCCACGAAGTAAAACAGTTTCTCACCCTGCGATGATACTCCGTGTCGATGCAAAACACACGATGCAGTCAGCTTTTTTGTTACATTTTAACAATCGATGGGTGGTGTCAGCACATGTGGTCATTCAATGTACTTGATCAAGATATCGCCTTGAGTCGAGAGGAATTTTTCTAGCCATTATACGTCTTCAAAGCCACGGAGTGTAAATGCATTCCACCCCTTACCACTACGCATATTACGCATAACGCGTGTCATCCAGGTGAAGATAATTACACAGAATCTCGTGCGTTAACTGGCTTGGACTGAACGTTTTGACCGTATGTTTTGACGTGTTTTCCGGAAGATTTTCTCCCACGGCCTCCCCGTTCTCAAGAGTGCAGGCAGGGTGACGCCTGCTGGAGGCTTGTGTGGCAGAAGGCCGTGCAGGGACGTGCGGAGTGCAGAACAGCTCTGTCCGGATGCATTAAAATGGCGGAACTGGGCAGCGGCTGGGAGTGTGATCCACACGTGGGGGGGACACGCGGCTGGCATCTCGCGGGACACGCGGCCTTCTGCTGTGGGTGGATTTTAAAAATTAAGCCGTCGCGTCAAGTGGGAATTCACTCTCATTGCGACGATGAACACTGGGGTGTAAATTTCATTCTCCTCAGAAAACCGCCACGACTCGCGGGAGACTTCAAACTGCCAACGTTCCGCGGCGCTATACTCTGTTCGTCATAACAATAAACCTGATGTAAACATTACGCCATCTATTCCTCCGCGTTTGCTCGAATCTCATTCCGCTGCTTGACCCGCTGCGACTCACATCGTCTCCGCACACGCAACGCCATGGCTGGGAAGCAGATTGCCGCCGCATTGAAAGTGCTCATCAACGCGATGGGTTTCACCGGCGGCCGCCAACGGCAGCCAAGGCGCAAGCGAACGCAGCGGAACGGGACGATGCTCCAGTGCTACGACTGTCGGCAGCTGGGGCACACCGCGCGCGTGTGTAAGAACGCCGTCGCGCGTTTGAAGTGCGCGGCGGCTCACGACACCCGCAGCTGCACGAAACCTCGTGGGGTGGCCTGCATCTGCGCGAACTGCGGAGGGCCACACGCCGCCAACTCGCGTAGCTGCGGCTGCCTCCTGCCCTGCGGTGACGTCAGGCGCCTCGACGGCCGCCCCGCCCCCCCCCCCCCCCCCCTCGCTCCGGTGAGGGGTGCGAGCCGCGCCGACGTGAGGCCGCCACCGATGAAGCTCTGGCCGGCTTCCAAGCCGCCTTTGCGGCCGAAAGGGCCGCACTGAAGGAAGAGCTCGCAGCGGTCCATCGCCAGCTCCCACAGCTGCGCGATGAGCTGCGGGCTATCGAGAAGAAGCCGCCAGCTCCCGCCGCCGCCCCAACCGTGAGTCGACCGGTAGGGGTCGATGCGGCCACGCAAACAACCGCCGCTCCGCCCCCTGCAGCAATGCAGCACGTGGCCCCTATGGAAACCGACGATGTGACGCCACAGTCGTCACACTCCGCCAAGGCAGCTGCAAGCAAGGGTGCTGTGGCAGCGACCGACTCCTCCCATGTCGAGAAGTCTACCGCCAAGAAGTCACGGCTACGGAAGATGAAAATACCAGATTCGCACGAGCTGCAGCCGTTCCTCAAGAACATTGCGGGGTCGATACTGGACGGGTCATACCCATTCGAGCAACCGTACCCCCTCTCAATACCAGGTGCTAGCCCGCCCCCCCCCCTCCCTCACCGCCCCCACCGCTTTAGCAAGTATGAGCTCAAGTGGCTAAATTTCATGATCAAGGAGGAGTTAACCCTAATTGACAAATACCCCATCTTTACGCCAGACGAATGGCAATTATTCGCAGGGCTAGCAGAAACACACGTGACGGGCCAGGTACCTTCCTACGTCTGGAACCTACGTATCAAAGCATGGAGAGCAACATAACAACTCGGCGTGAGTCATCCGAGCCTACCAGCCAGCCATTTAGGCCCTTAGTTTTCAGCGTCTCTTACGGTTCCTCTGACTACCCTTTAATCTTTCTTTCATTATTATATATAAAAAAAATGCACAAAGAGCCAAGCAGCACGATTAAGCCATGCAATTTCCCCAGCCAAACCGTCATGCCAGGAGGTGAAGCGCCCTGTTGCGCTAGTACTTGGCCCCCAGTCGAGGCTATGTTCCTCATTCAACTGTGCAGGTACGGCTCGAATCTCATTGGATTTCGTTTCACGTGGAGCGGAAGCCAAGCTGTGTCCAGTACAGTCAAGTTCGATCACAAGGACACGTTTTGTGCTGTGTTGCACACACACACAGACTGAGCTATAACGCCGTACAACAGCTTCACCGGCGCATTAAACTCGGACAGCAGTGGCCAGCTAGCGGTCCAACTAACCTGCACTGCTGAGACCAGATGCAGTTGAGACGCAGAAAGAGACGGGCAAAGAAACAATATAGCTTCAAATGTCACTTAATTTTTAAAACGAATGAAGTAATATTCGACAAAAGTCCGGCACTGCCGCGCATTTCTTAGGCGGCGAGACGCAAAGCATAAAATGCTCTCGTTCTTACCTTACATAGGTTTCCGATTACAAACTAGCGTTATGAAAATTCCCAACTTATACACAGGGTAATTTTTCTGAGCGAGCCGTGTATGACACAAAAGCCTACCGCAGGGATTTCACCGTAATGTTGAATACTGAAGCTAATGAAGGTATTGATTGCAGTCAGTCGTCAGGTAGACTCTTAGCTCCTTCCCCATCCGTATCCGAGAAATTCACTACTCTGACGACGACTCGATCAACAACAGAATCCACGAAGCCAACCAGGCGCCGCACTTCTCCTCTTCTTTTCTGCCGTTCTGGATCCCTCCAGCGTTCGGCACTGACATGTGAAAAAGCTGCGTTTGTTAGTTCCAGTACGTCTGGCAGACTAACAGTGTTTTGTTATTTCTCGGGACAGATCCCTTAACTGGGCTGCAGATCAGCTCTGTTGGGTTCATACTGTGAAGGTACAGTGGAAAATGTTAAAAGGCAGCATTTGTATGGTGTGCTCGATGCTGTAAAAATGATTGTTTTCCTTGTTCCTACGGTACATATCTACAACTGTGGTATAAAACAATGCAGATAGTCCAAATAAAGAGTATTTGGCGTTTCATTTTTGCCTTAAAAATTACATTGTTATGATTTATTAACATTTATTAACAATGCTTCATAGAATATCGATAATTAATAATATGTATTTGAAATGAAAACAGGAATTTCGTGTGTAATAATGTAATTAGAAAGAATAAGGCGTGCATCATTCATAAAATATGACAATGAATTTTACAATTAAGAGATGTAGCTATTTCAAATTGAACAAGAAAAAAAAAGTGACTTGGACGAGGCTTGAACCAGTGGACCATGATATACAGAGAATAATAATTACTAATCTGCTAGGTTACCGATATTTTTGATCTCATTTTGTTTGTTGTATTCGTTCGTGGCGGACGTTCCACGGCTCTTGTTCAAGTTCATCGTTTGTCCACTGACTCAGTTAATTTTATTACAGACGGCAGATACGACGCTCACCGAACACACTCTTTTTTTTTAATATCAGTTTGTTCGTTTTTGTTCGTTGTATCTGCTCGGGGCGTACGTCGCAAGACACCCGTTTCAGTTCGTCGTTGATCCATTGACTCAGTGTTTTTACTACAGGGGGCAGCTAACCCTTTGACCGAACACGCAGAGTTACCGTGCCGGCAACACGCTGAGCTACCATGCCGACATGGCTTTGAAACTGAACTGTATCTAATAGAGTATCTTGGATATCTTGGAAGCCTATTACTTCTGTAAATTTACGAAGATCATTGAGAACAGCCTATTTCTCGGCACTTTTTAACTGTGTCCCACACGCGTGTTTCACCGCGGAACAGGAAGCAGCCTCGGCCACTAACAGCGCGGCAGTCAGGGCTCACCAGTACAGAGGCAGTGACTGTACCCGGCTTGTGGAGTAAAAACTACGTAGCTAACACATTGATGGCCGGTTAATGCATTTGAATATCTCGAAAGTTTCATTTAACGTAACTTGGTAATAAGATACCTGATACATAAGTAGGAGCTACTTCCAAGAGCGTAACAACACCAGTGTATGCGTGCTACGGCTTCTGACCAGCCATCCCGTTTGTGTTTGTTTACATCAGGTTTATTCTTATGGTGGGGTACAGCAGCAACAAAGCTCTGTGGGCTGCAGGAGAAGGAGAATTAACTGAAAGGAGTTCAGCTTCTACAACTATGTGCAAATGTGGTCAACGTCTAAATGTCCTCAAAATTAGTACAGTGCAATTATGCGGGTATGACGCTGGTTTCGTGATTTTGAGTGTCGCGTGCTGGCGTTCCTGTGACGTGGCAGGATATAGTCGGCCGACCGGGTTGGGAGCCATTCGGTGACATACAGGATGAGTCAGGAGCAAAGGTACCTGCTTTGAGGGGTCATAGTATTAGTGATACTGAATACTACTCCGAATGGTTTACGAGGTAGAACACACTGTTATTTATTTTCTGTAGTACCATACATTGTCACTGTTCACAATGTACCACAGTAGCGTAGAGCAAGCTGAGGCGAACAGTTTGCTACGGGACACTTGTGGCCCATCAAGTCGGGAAACGGCCTCAAATTCGTCTACAAAAACTACATAAACTACAGCGCATGCGCGTCGAGCGACTTTTCCAACGTTCTGGCGCTCTCTTCGCACAAACCATTAGTTCTAGATAAAAAAATGAATAGGAACTCTTCTGTAGGAAATTTAATATAGCTTAATTTTGTACTGCGACGCGTTTTCACTGGAGGGTGCGGTTTTCGAGTTATTCAGGAAAAACGTACAAAAGTGATATTAAACGTGTTCTATCTCGGAAACCATTCGGAATAGGGCATACGTCCGTATGAAGTTTTTTGTTGAGAATCACTAATACTGTCACACCTCAAAGCATGTACCTTTCCTCCTGACTCACCCTGTCTGTGTAGCGTACGTAAAAAATGAGTAATTTAAGCACCGCTGGTTGAGCGAGGTTTGCAATCCAGCTTCGTTATACAGGTTGCGGAGAAGCAATTTGACCAAAAGTGTAGGGTGAAAAGGCAGCGTGAAACATAGGAATTTGAGTAGAGCAACTAGGGCTAGCAACTGCGTATCTTCGGCGCTACGGGGACGTAATTCAAATCTCACACACGGACGTCTTTGCTGTAATTGATCGGTAATTTACAGAAAATGTGTGCGTAAACAGGCTGTTAGGACTGACCAACCGTCACGATGGCAACAATATAAACTTACGGCATTATTTACACGTGTATCGTACTAAGCTGACGTAACATGCAGCACTTCTTCACAGACGAAGAGAATCAAACCTCCATGTTTCATGTTTGAACATGTCTTTAAGAGGTCAAAATGAGTGAAGAACGAGCCAACACTTAATTAACATAAGTATGTGTAGCAAATGTTCAGTATGACCACCGTTTTCATGTTGGCATAGCGCCGTAAATATTCAGCTGTCACCTCAACTCGCAATGGCGAAACCCCTTTACTTGATGCTCTCTTTCTGGCCTCCACTTTTGGTCGAGTTCTTTTTCCTCTTCCTGTATCTACCAGACGTGACACGACAGACTAATTGTCGAATTCTCAGAGGTGTAATACACTTCACCTGTGGTAGAAAGTGTCAAAAACAGCAAAGTGACAGAATGTGTTGGTAGAGATTTATAACGTTAAAGTTCAGTAGACGGTAACTATGTGAAAGGAAATGCGATACATTTAACCAAGCCGCCACGAAGTAAGCTGTAAAATACGTTTCTTGGTTACAAAAAGTCCTCTAGTGAAGAAGTGAGTGTCGTGACAAGGGTGAAGGTCCCGCTACGATGCGGCGACATCTGAGAGCCTACAGCATCGGTGTTAATGAGAGGAAAGACTGCGCACCTTTGGTCAACTGTCTAAGCAGTGAAAATGAAGCGAAACTTTAATTGGGTTGATCACATCGCTCTATAATCGGGAGTAAAGGTGAGATAATTTTATAGCGTCTGCGATGTGGAAGTGATGTTTGAGAGACTGACGGCTAGGCTGATATTAGCTGCTCTTTGTATCTCGTCAAATACCTACGACACAGTAAACTATGGAACCAAGTAGCCGTCATTTCTTCTCTTGACCGCAACCAAACCATAGTCCACTTATTTACCTTTTGGCTGTAATGAAATAGTAACGCAAATTCCGGAAACTGTTTTTCTCTAAGTGATTTTGTTACATTAGTCGATTCCACTAGGGTCAAGAGACGCCCCGATCTTTATGATTTTTGCACGCATGGTCTCTTGACGAAGTGAACTCGCCAGTCTTCATGTAACACGGAGAGGAGACACAGACAGACAATGCAGAGCACGAATTCCTTACGGACGCCAGAGAAATCGTGAGTTGGGGGAGTGTGAGGAGGAGGCTGGCCGTAGGGGGACGTTCAAAAGTCTCGCGCACGACCTTTGAGGCGTTCATAGGCGCTTTATTAAGCGACCAGGATTACGCTGATTGCGGAAACAAGTGCTGGAAGCATATTTCACAGGAAAACCTTAGGAGTTCAGGGATGGCGACCAAACTGCTCATCGAGTAAAGACACATTCCCACCTGAGTGCAGAATTGCCACTGGCAGATCAGTTTGCAGAGACTGACCCCTGTAGTCCCACTAATTGACCTTCACAGAAACTGACTGAGGACCAGATACGCTTCCCTACGTACGTATATCACTGTAATCGGAAATTCGAATACTAGAGAACAATTGTATCATAGCAAATGTCTCGCAAATGTCTTTCACTCACACTGAGGAATGATTTCGAGACAGTATGTAAACATACTTATCGCGCCGAATTGTGGAACAACTTTGCGAAGTATAGCATACTTTATAAGATGAAATGAAAATGGTTGCTATCGTTTTTGGTGGTCATCATCAAATTGCGGGACTGTTTTATTATATAGCAAGAATGTGAAACACACTACTGTAGAATTTCGAGATGGAAGACGCTACAGAAATATTATTAGCATGTTGTGAAAAGAGGACACGTGATCCGTTTATCGAGGAGAGAACAAAGCGATAAAAAATTCAAGTTTCTCGTCTGATGCCCGGTGAGCTACACACGATCGGACAGATATCGGCCATTTACACGCTTTCAAAGTGGATCAATAACTATACTCGAAAAAATGAGACGTATTAAATGGGCAAAAATTCTTCTCTTCAGAGAAGCACGGATCTTTTTAGGGTACTTGTATTCTAGTAAGAAGAATGTAAGGCCAGGCTTTCTCGATTACAGGGGTAGCATTTGTGGCAGTGCAGAGCCGTTCGTGATGAATGAGATGCGAGTGTCGATGTTACGACGTCATCATAGTGTAGCAGCAAGACACGCCTGCCGTGATCTTTAGCTAATCAGGCACTGTCGCAAGGAAACTGCAGAAATATTCCCTCAGCCCTTCATAATACGAGATAAAATAACGACTTTTTCATTTCCATTATCAGCACGACAATTATAACAGCCTATTAATATGTGGACGGAATATGTAAAGGGCGACAGAACCACTTGGCAATGGAAGAAGCCGCAATAAGGAAAACATGCCAAGCAGTCAGCTTGTAAAACACAAATAAGGCGACAAAAATTATACGTAAGCCGCAGAGTTGCTAACGGTTATACACTCCTGGAAATTGAAATAAGAACACCGTGAATTCATTGTCCCAGGAAGGGGAAACTTTATTGACACATTCCTGGGGTCAGATACATCACATGATCACACTGACAGAACCACAGGCACATAGACACAGGCAACAGAGCATGCACAATGTCGGCACTAGTACAGTGTATATCCACCTTTCGCAGCAATGCAGGCTGCTATTCTCCCATGGAGACGATCGTAGAGATGCTGGATGTAGTCCTGTGGAACGGCTTGCCATGCCATTTCCACCTGGCGCCTCAGTTGGACCAGCGTTCGTGCTGGACGAGCAGACCGCGTGAGACGACGCTTCATCCATTCCAAAACATGCTCAATGGGGGACAGATCCGGAGATCTTGCTGGCCAGGGTAGTTGACTTACACCTTCTAGAGCACGTTGGGTGGCACGGGATACATGCGGACGTGCATTGTCCTCCTGGAACAGCAAGTTCCCTTACCGGTCTAGGAATGGTAGAACGATGGGTTCGATGACGGTTTGGATGTACCGTGCACTATTCAGTGTCCCCTCGACGATCACCAGTGGTGTACGGCTAGTGTAGGAGATCGCTCCCCACACTATGATGCTGGGTGTTGGCCCTGTGTGCCTCGGTCGTATGCAGTCCTGATTGTGGCGCTCACCTGCACGGCGCCAAACACGCATACGACCATCATTGGCACCAAGGCAGAAGCGACTCTCATCGCTGAAGACGACACGTCTCCATTCGTCCCTCCATTCACGCCTGTCGCGACACCACTGGAGGCGGGCTGCACGATGTTGGGGCGTGATCGGAAGACGGCCTAACGGTGTGCGGGACCGTAGCCCAGCTGCATGGAGACGGTTGCGAATGGTCCTCGCCGATGCCCCAGGAGCAACAGTGTCCCTAATTTGCTGGGAAGTGGCGGTGCGGTCCCCTACGGCACTGCGTAGGATCCTACGGTCTTGGCGTGTATCCGTGCGTCGCTGCGGTCCGGTCCCAGGTCGACGGGCACGTGCACCTTCCGCCGACCACTGGCGACAACATCGATGTACTGTGGAGACCTCACGCCCCACGTGTTGAGCAATTCGGCGGTACGTCCACCCGGCCTCCCGCATGCCCACTATACGCCCTCGCTCAAAGTCCGTCAACTGCACATACGGTTCACGTCCACGCTGTCGCAGCATGCTACCAGTCTTAAAGACTGCGATGGAGCTCCGTATGCCACGGCAAACTGGCTGACACTGACGGCGGCGGTGCACAAATGCTGCGCAGCTAGCGCCATTTGACGGCCAACACCGCGGTTCCTGGTGTGTCCGCTGTGCCGTGCGTGTGATCATTGCTTGTACAGCCCTCTCGCAGTGTCCGGAGCAAGTATGGTGGGTCTGACACACCGGTGTCAATGTGTTCTTTTTTCCATTTCCAGGAGTGTATATACACCACTGAGGTGTTGTTACAGTGTGTTGATGCTAGAGGCAAACAAAAGTGCGCCCTTGAAATTCCATAACTTCCTGAAATGACGAAACTTTTCGAGTGCTAAATGTATTTTCTTAGTGAGGTCAATAACAGACCAAGCTCTGTCGGTTCTAAAATATATGTAAACTTTCATAAGTAGCTTTCTACGTAAGCAAATTCGTCTCCGATGCTGGTTTGACGGCTATTGTCTTAGCGTTAACAGTCTACAGTCATTTCCAAGCCTTGTTTACATTTCAAGCATGCTGGAAGCAGTGTCGCAGACATCGACACCCTCTTTGGCAGCACGGCTGCAGTCAGCTGGTCCAGAAGGAGACGGCTGAGAGTTTCGTCCGGATCTTGATTCGTTATTCACGTTTAACGCGGCAAGAACGCCGAAAGCGTGCGTCACAAGAATGTCGCTGCGAAATATTCCTTTTACAGTTGCAACGAAATTTTTCGGCACAGTGCTGTTTTCACGGCGTTTTATAAACTGCACGTCTTATTAATTGTTCGTTTATGCACTGCTAGAGAACTGAAAACCCTTGAACTGAGGAAAAATGTAATTAGAATGAAGAGCTGAGGAAACGTTTAACTTTGGAGCGAGAAAAATTATTGCCGCTTACATCAGTAAGTATCATTTTCTAGTGACGAATAAGGCAGGTAGTTTCTTCTGGAATGAACGACGACTTTTGCGATACGCTTTCCACGTCTGCATACGAGCTCTAGCCGCTGTTTCACAATAATAAATCATTATCACGGCATGTGAACAAACCGCTTGTCGACGCTCAAGGAACACGTGTGAATGCTGACGTGAAATTACGGAGCCAGGAGATGACAAGTTTTTATATCCCGTTCATGGCTACTGCGAAAATAATGAACTGTTTTTATATGCCGACAGATTGCGTAATAGAGCACACAACTGTTTGTTGTAGGGAGGTGGGAGTGTTATGCAAACATGACGCCACAAGTGGTTAGTGGAACTCAGTGTCGTTTGTCAGTAAAGTATACAATACGTAACCTCATTTGGGAAGAAAGATAACTTTTGCGAATTTGTCTGTGACCTTACGCAGCCTAATCACAATTTTGTGCGCCCTACCGATGTAATTTATTGTTTACAAGTTTACATGCTTATTACCGTGCTATATAAAAAGTCTCAGTGCTGTTTGTACATATATTAACATTTCTTCACGTGTTCATTTACTTCATAAAACGGCCATTGATCGCGAGGAAGTTAAACTGCCGACATTCCGGAGCGCTAGCAGCAACAGTCAGTCGCTTGAGGCAGCGACAAAGCTCTGTGTGCTGCAGGGCAAGGAGAATTCGCGCAAAAATAAATTCCTCTTCGTTACTATGATCTGCTAGTTCAGTTAAATGCGATGGAATTCAAAACAATGTCATTACGTTTGTAAGTCATTCAGTGACGTACCTGCAACTTATATAACTTGAGCAGTGCTGGTTGAGCGAGGTTTTGTCATCCAGCACCGTTACACATGCCAGACGTGACGGGACAAAGGTGCTGACCGCATTCTCGAGAGTTACATACTTAATCTCTGATAGAATGAATGTGCTTAAAACGGTAAAATGATGGAATGCCGTTGTATTGTTTTTTTTTACCTTAAAAACACAGTAGGAAATTCGGCATCGGTAATCGCATTTCCAGAACCGATTTGATACTGTTTACAGGACGAACCAGAAGGGGTCCTTGCACATGGGTTTATGAAGAGTGTGTTTATTAGCCGTATGTAGGACTGTTAAAAGTAGGTTTCATATTTCCGTTGAAGCAGTTACATTGAATATTAACATATCGCTCGTTTCCAAGAATGGGATGACAGACAAAAGCTATTTTTACACTTCACATTTCTTCTCTGTTCTATATTTATAATTTTATACGAAAAGCTATCAGAAGTCCTATCGCCATTATAATGTACTTCATGGTTGTGTGACACAATGGAGACGTATTACTCTGTTCATTCTTTTTAACGTCTCATTGTTACAGAAATTCCAGAGCCAGTGCTGCGTGTGCAGACCACAGACCTGTGAGAGGCTGGCTGCAGTTGGTACCTGCCGCCGTCTCAGCAGTTGGCAGCACTGGCAGCGTGGCGGTCCCTGCACCTTCTGTTGTCTGACGCATTTGTAGCGAGCTGTTTCCAGTGTGAAGACGTGACTCCGGATTTTGCGCTGCAGCTTCCGAGTTGATATCTACTACTCCGTTAATAAGGTAAAGGTGACCATTTCCATTCGTTCCCGCTGTTTTGAATTATTTACTTTTTAGTTTTTGAAAGGCCGTGGTAGTTGTGCGGTTTCTGTCTTCTCCGTCGAGGCTACTGCGTATAAAGCAAACTATGAAGGTTACTATGTTCTCAAAATGCTAGCGAATTTCGTATTAAAAATTTTGGTATTTTTAAGCGCTATCGAAATTCCAGTTAAATCTGCTGTTTTACTGACTATAGGCAAGAATGAAAAGCACAGTCACGGACTAGATATTTTTGTCGTTTCCGCGCCAATTTGTTGAATTGTTTTCTCGAAATATTGGGTTGTACTCGTTACGTCTGATGTATAAAAGAACTACCCTGCTTGTAGGTGGGGAATAACGTAACGGAATGGAGCTTGTTTCTCCCTGTCCTGTATTTGCAAAAAGCAAGTTGATATTTTTACCTTTGTGGAGTAATGTTTTCGGCGACAATTCCGCCTCTTGGGTAGTCAGTTAGATAAGGTTGTGCCCCATTTCGTCTCTATTGTATTTGTGTAATTGCAGAAATCAATGAATTCTTACGTTGACCTCAAAATGTTCGCCTTTATGGGTTTAGTACTGTAGTCACGTAGATTAATAATCGTGTATCTTCAGACTGACTGTGGCTTATTCTTACCAAACAGCAATCCTTTTTCTAACAATGTAAGTAAGTATTTGAATGAGGAAAACAATACCGTACATTAAGCGCCTATATTGAAACATTTTTTTGTTAAAACCAGTCGCCGTCAATGTATTTTCTGAAAAGTCTTCATCATTGGTCAGAACGATATAGAAATCCGTGGTGTGACGATTACAGATGTTACTGCAGTAAACTGTTATCCATATTCGTGATGGAGCAGTGCACAGGTCAACTTCTGGTTCACAGTATGTCCGTTGGACTCAAGAACTGGCAGTTCGCTCGTCAACTGATCGACAACAAAAGGTTGTGAAATGTCCTTTCGGGAGGTGTATATTTATTTATTTATTTATATTTTTCTCATTTGTTCGGACTCTTCAAATAGACGCGCGAGTGTAATTCTGTGGTCCAAGATGCAAAAATTGTTGAATGTATTATTAGCTTCGGCGTATTTGTACTTTCAGAGCATGGACTTCAAATATTGCAATCATTCTGGACCCACGCAACATGTTCAGGCTGTGGTAGTCAAATCGTGGCTCTCGGCGTAAGCTGGAAAGTAAAATCTCAAAACTAGTCTTGCTCTCGTCTGCAGCTGACTGCTGTGAAAAAATGTCTGTTACATGTTAAAGCGGCTGATCTGAGCTACCGCTATCGTTTTGCGTTATAGGGCGACGCGTAATGGCGTCTGTTGAAGCAGAGGCCGCGAAAATAGTGGAGCTGTAAACGTCTTAAGAAAAATTAATTCGATGCAAGGAACATGAGGGCTCACTGTACATCGAAATAACGCACATTTAAACTTTAACGTACAATATTAGCAACATCTAACTTACGTGGTACAGTATGTCTTCTACCTATTACAACAATAATCAAGGAGCTTTATTCTCCCGTATCAATTGCATAGAAGTTTACATTTAAGGAGTTTACTCCTTGATACGAAGATTACGTCTTTGCGCTCGGTGATACACGAGGTTCGTGTACGTTTACTTCGTCGCGAGATACATTTCTCGTTCTAAGTTTTTTAAATGTCTTTACGACACAATTGTCGCTTGGTAGAAACTGAGGATTCACATATATATTCTTGTTAAACAAAGGCACAGGAGTTGTTAACACTTTATTAGCTTAAATAAAGGATTAATCAACTGCTGCTGCGGTTTTAACGAGAATACGTTCTTATAGCTGTAGTTGCCTAAAGTGTAAAGTGTAGTTATTACGTAGAGCAAGCAATACAGTTTATATCACAGCAAGCGGATCTCTTGATACTAATACGCAAAAAGTAATTTCAACGTCTTTCGTTGAAGTAAACGAAAGAATAGGAATGCGAACAGTAGACAAACGTTCAGGATCAAGGAGTGATATAACCACCTCTCTACGTGCCTGGTTACGCTGATAGACAGGTCTGTAGCACACGAGGAGGTCTAGGTTAGGTTGGAATAAGACGGTATGGTTGGAGACGGGTAATCCATTGGATGTGAATGGGCAACGGATTGCTTTGCAGCAGCGCCTGATGTCCACATTTGCACTGTAATTAAGGCACTTTGCCACATACAGGGCGAGTGAGGAGGAAAGGTACATGCTTTCAGATGCGATAGTATAAGTGATACTGAACAAACAACTTCATGTGGACATTTGCCATATTGCGAATGGTTTCCGAGATAGAATGTTTGTTATTACTTCTGTACGTTCTCCCTTAATAACTCAAAAAGCGCACATTCCAAGGAAAACTTGTGTTAGTACACAATTAAACTAAATTTGCTGCTAAAAAGTCCTATTTATTTTTTGTCTAGGACTAACAGTTTGCGCAGAGACATCGCGAGAATATTGAAAGTCTCGCGCGGCACTGTAGCTTTTTGTAGGCCAGTTTGAGGCAGTTTTCCTACTTGATAGACCGAAAGTGTCCTGTACCAAAATGTTCATCTTATCTTCATGTCTCTTAATGTGGTACGTTGTAAAAAGAAGATAATACAGAACGTAAATAGAAATGTACCTTAAGTGTTCTATCTGCGAAACCATTACGAATAGGCCATACATCCACATCTAGTTTTTTTGTTCAGAATCACTAATGCCATCACCCGTCAAAACACGTACCTTTCCTCCTGACTCACCCTGTGTATCGTACCTTCCAAATTAATACCTAAAATGCAAGGTAACTTCAGCAAACGTTAGAACGATAAAAGAATTCTCCCATGAGTGACCTGCCGATGTCAAGATAATTACTTTGACCTGTGTCGTAATTTCTCGGGACGTCCTGCGTGCACAGACAGACCACATTTATTTTCCTCCTACATTCTTGCTTGAAAGGCACAGTGTGCTGAAACTTTTAAGCACCTTAGACTGAAAGGGGGGTTTTACTTGGCGAAGCATGTGAATGTCTTGTAAGGGGACTGAATTAGTTTTTGTTGCTAAAGGTTTTTCACGCATACTGCATTTTGGGAGTGGCTTATCCGGCGTTTTGGTGATCGGTCAAACTAGATGGGTAGTGGTGTTGGTTAACAGGTACCACATTTCTGAATTGCTAGTATCGACACACCTTGTAGAGTACTGCTGGTACATTTTGTTTCACGAAATTCGTGCATCAATAATCATGTGCACTTTAATGTGTTTTCTGTCTAAGCCGGAGAACAATATCTTTACTACTCGTTCCTTAGATGTTTCTAACCGTATGATCTTCGACTGCAAATGCGTAGTGTTATATGGAGGCCAGAATTTAGATGAGAGCGTTCACTGATCAGTATGTAAATGAATAGACGGTAATAAATTTGTCGTCGGGATGGAAATTTCGTTGTTACCCACATAGAGCACACGAAGCTGTACGGAGAATTTCCCCGTCATTAACAAAGTGGGACGTCAGTTCCTCTTCTCGTGGCAACAGTTGTCCTGTGCTGTGATTGGCCGAAAACAGCAGTCGGAACTGAAGCCAGATTAGGCCTACATTCAATTTTAGCGAAGTTTAGGTGGCATGTTTCGGAGCCATTGCTTATTAAATTGTAATCTACGAAATTAAGTTCGTAGTACGTTTTAATGGGCATAGATAATGGAAAACGGTAACCACCTTCACTTCCATGCACTCCAGGCACGCGGTACGAGCATAAGACAGGGTTTCCAGTACATGGAGCTGGAACAACGGTTCTGCTCACGTGGTCCGCTCTGTTCAGAAGACAGAAATAAATAAATAAATGAAACCGCGGAGGAGAAGACTTGATGTGGCGTCAAGGCTGTTTAATAGTGGCGTACCAACCATTTCTTTGGGCAGGGGGAGGGGTTCAAGCAAACCCATTTGCTGATTTCGTCTTTCAGCAAAACCGTTAAGAATACATAAATACCGACCGTCTGGGAAGGTGTTGGCTACGCAGTGCTCGTCTACAGAAACAACTCGTTATTAATAATATGGACCCAGTTTTAAGGTTCGTCCTCTGTTAAATTGTCTCGTTGCTTTAATTTTTAAAAAGACGTTGGTCCTACTATCTTTTTAGACCATTTACGAAAAGGAATATCTATTTACTATAGACTGTGGCTAACAATTGAGTAGAGAATCCTTTTATTATTGTTACTATTTGATAAACACTGTGCATCACATCATAATGGAAAAAGAAAAACGTAATTTGAAATGAAGGCATTTATTTATTTATTTATTTTTTATTGTCTGCAGCTCGTGGTCTTGCAGTAGCGTTCTCGCTTCCCGCGCATGGGACTAAAAAAATTTAGTTATAATTTCCAAATGTAGTTTTCCTTTCTACGCTTCGGTAAACAAATTTTTTCATGACATCCACAAGATTAATTTTTCCAGTCGTGTCTTGATGAATATGGAAGAGGAGTAAAGGGGTGAGTCTCGATTGAGTCAGGGTTCATCTGAGGCAAGTTTTAAATCGTATCAAAGCGCTGAATGGCCTCTGAGGGTGGTGACGGTCAGAACCAGAATGATGAGGCAAATAACTTCCTGGAGGAGTTCTTTAACCCTAACTGGTTCAGCGATACGTTTTCTTCCTATAGAGGGTACGTTACATGGTTGTATAACAGTCGTAATGGTTCGCATCATTTCGAGCTGTGCAGAAAGCCTGTCCTGGTTGAAGTCTGTTGTATTTTCTCAAAGCAATTCTTCCAAACGTCTTGTAGATGGAGGACATGTTTGGGAGAACGTAGAACCGCGGGACTGCTACGGTCGCAGGTTCGAATCCTGCCTCGGGCATGGATGTGTGTGATGTCCTTAGGTTAGTTAGGTTTAAGTAGTTCTAAGTTCTAGGGGACTGATAACCACAGCAGTAAGTCCCATAGTACTCAGAGCCAACTACAAAACATGGTTCAAATGGCTCTGAGCACTATGGGACTGAACATCTGAGGTCGTCAGTCCCCTAGAACTTAGTACTACTTAAACCTAACTAACACATCCATGGCCGAGGCAGGATTCGAACCTGCGACCGTAGCAGCAGCGCGGTTCCGGACTGAAGGGCCTAGAACCGCTCGGACACAACGGCCGGCGTAGATTTCTTGACGCGGCTCATTTAATTCACTGGCTCTGTCCATATATGAAATGAGTCTTCAAGAGAATCCCCCCTCCCCTTAGTTGGAAGTGGAAGTGGGAGGGGGAGCTACTGCCCCGCTTTGCCGCTACCCCCCCCCCCCCCCCCCCCCCCGCCGCCTTACCCGATTGGTCGATACGTCGCTGCATGTGCTAACGGTGCAGTGGTAAATGTAAAAATGCAACGTTTGTATGGCATGCTCGATGCTGTGAAAATGGTTTCTCATGTTTCTAATACAGTTACCTGGTTCGTGTGAGACTACATCTGTATCATAAACAATATTTGATTTTTATTTTTGTCCTAAAAATCAACTTGTTTCCTTAATTTAAGCAGCCCTCATTAACGATCTTTATAATATCGACAATTGAGAATATATATGTCAAATGAACACAGGAATTTTGCGTGGTGTGTGTAATTAGAAGCAAGGATACGTGCATTATTCATGAAAATGATTAATTTTAGAGTTATCAGATGTGGATATTTCAAATTGGATGAAGAAGAGGATGAGCAATACGGGACTTGAACCAGCGATCCATGAGCTGCACCAAACTACCATCCGCTATACATTCAGTGCGTATTTGTATGTCAACTGCGTCAAATACAGTTCCTCGCAAAAGTTGAAAGCCGATTTTTTTCTGGTAATTCACGAAAAACATTAAGAGCGATCTATTTCTCGGCACTTTTTAGCCGTGTTCCACGCGTGTTTTTCACTACGCAGGAGGAAGCAGCTTATTAAAGGTGTGACATCAGAGCACACCAGTACAGAGGCTGTGACTGTACACGATATCTGGAATAAAAACTACATAGCCCCTTAAGAAAAATGTGAATGGCTGGTAGTACATTAGGATATCTTAGTGTCATTTAACCGAACTTACCAGGAAAGTACTTTGGCTCGAACAAACAGATTTGTATGAACGTTTGGTTACACTACCATTTTGTGCCTCTGAATGTGCTGGTGGGTGTCGTTTCTCTGCGAAGCTGTGCAGTCATGCTCTAGATATCACTGCAGATGTAATTGTAGACGCCATACGCAATGCAGCAATCTTAACTATAAACGTAAATGCGGTATGTCAATAAAATGCTCCGAGCAATACGAATGACTGCAAAACGCACAGTGAAGAAATGCAAGTTGATCGCATGGCGTATTTGCACATTCTATAATATCAGCGTTGAACGCCACGTCAATGACACTTGAAGTTGTTCACCAATATCGTAGCCAGCGTTGTGCCAGGCGTAACGAAGCATTGGTCTGTATACTCCCGCAGATAACTGATTGTAAAGGACGGAATGCATATTCATGATAGAGAATCTGTCGTGCAATTTCGGCTGCATATTACCGGGACGTAGTTTAATGAAGTCTGTTATTGTCTTGGCATACATTTTATATTGCCTGAAGAAATACACATCCAGAGGCTGTGCATATTTTGTAGTTTTAGGCGGAATGATTTTTAAATCTACGTGTTTTCCGCCAGATGCGTCCAGTAGTACCCGTTCATCCTTATGTCCAGACCAGGAGTCACAAAGTTCTAATGAGGTTCTCGACAGATGTGGATTCAAAACTGACAGAAAAAACGTCTTCAGGTGTTGTTTCGTCATCTTCCCACTCACACTTGCATCGACGACGACATTTGGAGGGCACCGCGTTTCTGTTTCCCTTGACACGCGGGCTCCCGAGATTTCTGGCTACGCCCAATGCCCAATGTTGTAAATGCCAATAATCAACCGCGGAACCGTATTCTCGCGCTTCAACGAATTTCGCCATTACACGCTCCTTGATGGTCTTGAACAGCAGTGTACGATTTCCTTTGAAAATTGTATTTCCTTCCGCTTTCTTTGCCACGTAATCCAGTATGTTTTTAGTATTGCTTTTAGACTCCAGTTTAGGGTATCTTTTCAGAAGCTTGTCGTATGTGTCGAACGTCTTACGTAATAATCATCGTACATGTTCGCCAGTGTGTTGTCATCAAACGCCGTGATGAAACTTGCAACTTTAACCCTCTTCTTGGGAGACGGTTGGTATTCAGTCACTGCTTCCATCGCCTCTTCCCGCACTCGCCGTAGCACTACCGTTTGCAATGAGTTGTTCGTCATTATCATCATCATTATGTGTTAGTGTTACAACAGTATCTGTTTGGAACTTACGCTGATATTTCTGCACTGTAATAGATACCAGAAAACATGCGAATGATTCGTCTTCTACACCAATACCACCTTCACGAAGAATGGTTCTTCGTAACTTCATCTCAACGAATCACAATACATTAGCAGGATTGATCACCAATCGCCGAGCCATGTGACGCTTCAACACACAAATAACGTCACAAAACGCAACTTCAGAGACACACTGCACCGTTCCTACTGGCCCCGACTGGCGTACCGGCAGGTTAGTGTGCGGCTCCCAGCCAGGGAGTCCGTGTATCGCGCTGCTGAAGTACCGCGAAACCGGGCACGGCTAACGCCGAACGAAAAGGTAGAGATAATTCGTGCGGAAAGGGAAAGCTCGGTGTAGAGATATGGCTACGAGGTTTGTTCTTGGAAAAACACAGATCAGTGACGTTTTGAGAAACAAAAACGGCGTTCCGAAATCGTGGACTGGAAACGATAACTTTACTAGTAAACGCGCTTTTCCCAACACACCGGGCTCAAAAGTTGACAATGTCACACCTCAATGGTTCTGCCGTGCTCGCAGCAATAACTTGCCACATGGTGGACCTCTGATGCGCGAGAAAGTACTCGGAATCGCCAAGAAGTTGCGGCTTAACGATTTTAAAGCCAGTAGGTTGACCTGACAATTTAGGGAGTAGCTCCTACATCTCTTCTCTAACGCTGGGTGGTGGATACAGCTCAGCGGACGAAAACATTGTATGTCAATATCATAGATCAATTTGAAAAACCTTCAGTTACTGGTGAGGCCGATAAACCTGGTTGTTTTAAGGGTATTGAATTAAGTAATTTCATTGTGGAGTGGTTTGCTCGGAAACCATCTTGGATGACGAGAGCAACAATGGCAGATGGTTGCTGGCATTTGATAGTAGAATGGAAACACGGACTAGGAGGTGATTTTTATGGATATGCCACTTCCCGTTGCGATGCTGCACTAAAAAATGTGAAATTATTTTTGCTGCCAAATTCAGCTTCATGTTCCCAAACACTCGATCAGAAAATTACTCAAAATATCTAAGTGTTTTACTGGATGAAATTGTTGACGTAGTTCGTTTCGAATTGACAGTGTTCAATCTGGACATGAACTTGAAATATCTGTTTGTAGTTTTGTGGATTTCTTCAGCCTTAAAACCAGTAACACCCGCTAGTCACAACTGTTTCAAGAACACAGGGATCATTTTTAATGACTGAGCTTCAGTGACTAACTATAGTGTCGAAGAAAACAACCTCCAGGGACATGAGCGTGAAGTTCAGTTGAGGAATTTGGTGGATCTGAGGGATATACCAATATGTCGATGATGCCCTATTCACAGAAAGTACGTCATCTAGAGTAAGTGAACTCAAAAAGGGTGTCACGACAATGTCGAGAGTGGACAACAAAATGAAAGTGAAGATAACGTAATTCAACAGGACTTCACTTTCAAGTAAGCAGGCGGGAGAAGAGGTAAAATAAAACTGAAACACTATTTTTAATGAGAAGTGACGAAGAGAATTCAATTTAACGTTTTATGTTGAAACACACATGAAGACAAACAATGACACTCTGGCTCAGAAAAAAAGATGTGGTTATTTCAAATATTTCAAACAGAAGTTCCAGAATGCATGAAGGGAATGCTAATACTGTATTGTACTGTAATCCGTTCATCATACGAATAAACCCGATGTAAACATTGCACTGTGTATTCTTCCGCGTTTGCTGGGACCTCGTTGGATTCCCGTCTCACGTGGGACTGCAGCCAAGCTGTCTCGAGTACTGCCAACTACGATAATGAGGGCACACGTTGTGATGTGCTTTACGCGCACATCGGCTGGCCGGTAATACGGGACAACAGCCTTAGCGGCGCATTTAACTTGGACAGAGCTGGCCGGCCAGCTGGTACAGCTGCAGGTCACACGTAAAACGAGACGAGCAGAGGAGCAATACAGCTTCGTATGTCATTTGAATTGTAAGCAGACTGAAACAATACACGGCAAATCTCCCACAATATGCTCCCTAGACGACTAGATGAAAACTGCACAACGTTATCGTTTTGAGCTAACGTAATATTGTAATGGAAAACAAGGATGGTGAAAGGTAATTTTCCTGCCTAAGCTGTGTGTAACGTAAGAGTATTGAAGTGTTTCACAGTATAGTTAAATATTGAAGCCACTGAAGATATTATCTAGGCAGTTGTCTGGTAATCTCTTAGCTCCTTCCTTATCCGAATCAGAGAAATACATTTCAGTTCTGGAAGTGTCACCTGCTAAATTGATAACCAGCCTATCGACAACAGAATCGATGATGCCAACCATGCGCAGCATTTTCTCCTCTTCTTTTAAGACGAGCCGTCCTATATCCCGCCAGCGTTCGGCAGTGACGTGTGAAGAAGCTGCGTGCGTTATTTCCAGTAAGTCTGGCAGCTTGACAGTCTTGTTACTTGTCGGGTGAAATCCCGCAGCTTGGCTCCAGATCGGTTCTGTAGGGTTCATTTTGTAATGGTACAGTAGCAAATGTAAAGATCCACCGTGTGTGTGAAGTGCTCGATGCTGTGAAAATGATTGTTTTTCATCTTTCTGCGATACTTATCTACTTCTGTGGCATAAAACGATGGACATAGCCCAAATAATGAGATTTGTTTTTTCATTTTTGCCTTAAAAATTTCCTTCATTTAAACAACTTTTATGAACAGTCTTTCATAAAACATCGATAATTAAAAATTTGTATTTGAAATGGAAACAGAAATTTCATGTCCAATATGTAATTAGAAACAAGACGTGCACTATTCATAAAAATGAGATTTATAATTACGAGATGGAGCTATTTCACCTTGAACAAGGAAAACAATTATACTGGGGAGATTCGAACCAACGCACGAATAACGGCAGTTGGTTCACATTTTTACAATCACGCTACCGACTGCAGTACTCGTTTGTTGTGTGTGTGTGTGTGTGTGTGTGTGTGTGTGTGTGTGTGGTTATCAACTGCCTAATACAGAACGCTGGGAAAACTTCTAAGCCGATTTTCTCCGTGAATTTATGAAGAATATTAAGAATAGCATATTGCTCGGCGCTTTTAACTGTGCTTTACTCGCGCGTTTCACTACGGAACAGAAAGTAGCCTCAGCCATTTTCGTACTGCGCATTAGCAAGGCGATAATCAGAGCACAACGCAGATGCACAGGCTGTGACTACACGACTTTCTAAATAAAAACTACGTAGCTAAGGCGTGATAAAGAAAAACGTTGATGACTGTTGATACATTTGAATATCCCAAGTTCCGTTTAACGTAACTTAGTAACAAGATATCTAACACATAAGTAGGATCTACTTCCAAGAGCGTAACACCAGTGTAAGAGTGGTACGGCCTCTGACCAATCATAGCGTTTGTGTTTGTTTACATCAGGTTTATTCTTACGATGAGCGGATTGCAGTTGTACGGCTACCGCCCAGATCCGGACACCGTCTCAAGTATACTCAACGAATGTGACGAAAAGAGTGTAAGAAAAACTTAACGCCCAACTTGATTGCTACTTACGCTCGGCAAGAGCGTGAACAGAGCACTTATTTGCCGGAGCGGACACAAGAAAGAATGATAATATGGGGGACCGGAATATATACTTCCGTAAAATAGTTCTCTGAGCACTATGTATTTAACAGCACGCGACTCGCCGCCTTGTTAATATAGGGTTGCGTGAACCGCTTTTAGAATCCTTTAAAATTGATGTCCACGTGGAGCGTTCATGCAGACAAAAACGTAAACGTAATCTCAGGGATTATATTTCGTGTCACCGCATTAAAATATCGCTGCAGGATACCTTTACCGTGGAGAAATTTAATTAAAGGAAACCTTTGAATTAAAGTATTTCAGTTTTTAAATGGAATAATCTTTGTTTTGGCGAGAAGCGGTCAATGTACTGAACTGAATGTTTAGTTTTTGTTTTAATACGAAGAAATTAATTTATGCGCTTTCTTGTCTTTACGTATTATGATGCGAGTATTTTAAAGCGTGTGTTGATGACGATGATGAAGTTAACAATGAAATTATTTCTATGCAAGATGTGTACCAAGAATGGTAGATTGTTTGGCCGTTCTTGTTTATCCAGCGTACTGAAAACCTTACAAATAATGTTTACTTCTGCACATGAAATAAAAATGCTCAGTCAGCATAAATTACCATATATTATTGGAAATTCACAACTCGCAATGCGAGGCGGCCGCATTAGCGTGAGTTTTCTTCTTGGTTTCGTGGGGCAGCGACTAAAAGAATTACATTGCTACATACATTCTATTCAGTTATCTTATATGGTCTTTTGCTTCATTGTTATTTCGTTTCGTGACGAATTACTGATCTGACAGTTAAACACGTATTGAGTCTTACACTTTTAATTTTACATTGTTTTGTGTCCGACTTGTCGCACGATTTAATATTTTGTACCGCGTATCGCTACAAGGTTCCTCTGGTATGAATGGGTCAAACGCACACGTGGTTTGCGAGCAGTCCTACCACCACTGTAACACCACATGTCACTTCTCACACATTTGTTTTTATACGCATGTCACTTTACGTCTCTTTGTTTTTTTACACATATAAATGCACATAAAAGCTGACAAAATCTTCAGCCACACGTGTCACCTGGTTGTTGTTTGTGTATGTAGTTTGTTTTGAACGTCAGTAGTGCAGCACTTCACAACATTTAGGATTACGCTTCTACTACCTCACTGTTTAATAAAATGCAAAGCTGATAGCTTGTCAACACCTCCCGTCACACACGCACTGCATTCATACAGTCGTCGCGTTCCGTTAGGGTTTTCTGTTGTATGTTTGTCCACCTGTCACTTAAAGCGTCTAGATGTCCCGTGTTTACACGTTACACACTGCATTTTGACACTACATCCAACACTTTTATGCATGTGATATTTCAACAGTCTCGTTCACTGCATATAACTATTTTTTACGTGAAACTTTACATTAATGCTTAGATATTTCTACGCGCTAGGGACTTCGGCCATAAATTTACATACTGTTTACAGATTCTTTTCTGTGTGTCACAGTTGTTATTCCTTGCGGTGGCTGCGCTCACCTATTTTATGCAACTACACAGTTCGTGGATTTGTCGTTTGTTGAAAGGTTTTGGCCTTTTTACTGTCGCTACTTTAGCGTCCTGATTGTTCGATACTTAAAATGGACATTCCGCACGCAGTTAGTATTTTGTACGTGTGAAGGGTCCATTATAAGCACCTTAACTTTTACATTATGTAGCACACATGGTACATATTTTACAATAAAAGTCTTTATATTTCGGTGGGATTCATGTAGCCAGTGTCGCCTCATGCAGAAAGTTCAATCAATTGGTCACCGGGACTATTTAGTTCAGTATATTTAACCATCATAGTTGCTCTCAACACTGATTCATTCTCTAGTGTTTACTTTGCTTTCTGACAACAGGGTCTGAGCACATTACTGCCAAATATCTAACGTGTGAAGGATTTATACCTTCCATCGTGATAGTTTAATATCGAAACTTCTTTTTGAGAGTTCTGTCATTACGGTTATTCTAAAATTCTTTGATATTGGTATATGATTTAGAGGCGCACATTAGTCACCTAGGGACCATGTAAATTGCCCACATTTCCCTAGTCACACACACAGTGTAAATGTGAATATATTGAAAAATGTAATTCACTACAGTTTCTGTGTCAAAGGGAAGAACGTGTGCACGTGTTTCAGCTTCACGTGGGATGCACGGCCGATGCTTTCAAAGTTCGTCTCGAGAACACTGTTCAGTTAGGAGTAAACATTTCTTGTTCCTGCCATCTTGCGAGAACCAAAGTTGGTATTACATTTACATCTGCACAAAATGTGCCGATCTTGTCACCTATATTTTTCTTTTCAAAAATATCCAGACTACACCCAACGAGTCTTGAAGACGGGTTATTTTGCACCGAACACCTTTTGGAGGAATGAAACAACTAGCTAGAATCGTCACCAGCTTTAACCTTTCGTCATTTGATTCATCGACCATGACACACACACAATTAGCATGTTGAAATTCTCGCTGAACTTCATGCATTGCGTAAGGCGGTAAAACGTTCACTATAATTGACTCACATTTTGTCCTCGAACATGCGAATTTCTTCTCGAATAGGTCTCTGATGAGAAGAGTCGTGCAGTTCATTGAATGGAAAGAAAGATTGTGGTTTGCGGTATGGAACCCAAACAGCACTTGTTCCGCGTTAGTCTTCGTGTGTTTGTAGTTCATTCGTTCTTACAGAGGAAGTGACGCAGCTACAAGTCCTCTCACAAACTGCCAACAGGTGCTTCATTTTCTTTGTGCTTCGTTGTATCGGTAAGTCCTCAATCTCAATGTTCAGTGGAAAACACTGAACGACTGAGCGTAGATACCACCTTCGTACTCGCGGTTTGTCGGGTAAAGGAATCCTCCTTTCAAGAAAGAAACTTTATTTTCCCCATATTAACGGGCAGGAATTACTTTCACACACAGCGGACTGAGGCAAGCACGCCAAACCGAGTGTGGAAACTGCCGCCTACTTGTCACTGTTGTGTGTAACAGTGCGAAGACATCGTGTCGGTTGCAATCACTGCAAAATCGCGAAACTCACGCGTAGGTGACTGGGAGTAAACACGATGACGAGAAATGTTCTGTTCTCACCTCATCCCGTGATCAAAATAAACCTTCATTCAATCTTTGCCTTCAAGACTGAAGAAAATGTTAAACTGTCTCTGACACTATATTAAGGTAAAAGTAAATAAAAACGAAAGTGAAGCATCAAAAATAAGATTACTTCTGATACGAAAAACCGGAATATTTGGCAAGCCGTTGAATATTCTGCGGCTATTTCCCTTCAGTTAGACGAGGTGTAAATAGCTTTCGTCAAATATTTCTACTTTTCCTTCACTGTACAGAAAACCACTCTGGCCACACTAGCCGAAAATTTTTGAAAAAGAGACAAAACCTATCAGCCCCAGGATTTTTCAAAACCGGTTGCGTTTACGTGGGACTGAAAATTGATTGCGCAGTTCGGAAAATTGGCAACTGGACGCGGATTTCCAGAATAGATTTACATTACTACCTAGAAGCGGTAATCCGAAATGTGATTACGAAATCCTGTGTTGGGAGTCCCATGTAAACGGGGACGGGGTTTGTGTTGCCAGCTGTATACGGCAGTACGAGACAAACCGGTGTGGGTGGAGGCAGGCGGTCCGGTCCGGTCCGGTCCGGCAGTGCGGACACCGACGTAGACGCCTCGCCGGCTCTGCCGCAGCCGCTCCCTCGCCTGCCGGGGGCCGACCTGGCAACGCCGCAGTCGTGTCAAGTCAGCACCCCTCTCACGACACATTTCTTTCATAGTTCTCGATAGATGTGCCATACTTCTAGAGTTCTTTGTACAAAATTTGAATTTTCCTGCAGAATGTAACGAAGAAAACAATACTAGAAAAAAATTTTCGTACGGAAACATTGTCAGTTTCCGCAAAATGTAAATAAGTACAACAGTTCTGAACAGAACCCCAAGAGTTCTATCGAATATCCTAATAAGTTTTTTGTGCAGCTAATAGGCTACGAGATAATTGCGATTTAAGGAGGAAACCTCTTAACTTACTGTGAAGTTAGCACCCCTTTTACGAGAAATACACATTTTTTCATAGTTATTGATAGAGTTGCCATAGTTCTAGAGTTCTTTGTACGAATTTTCAATAGTCCTGCAGAATTTAGCGAAGAAAAAAAGAATACTCAAAAAAAATTTCGTATCGAAAACATTCTTTTGTCATTTTTAGCAAAATATATATTCGTACAACACTTCTGAACAGAACACAAAGACCTCTATCGAAAATCCTAATAACATCTTTTTGTGGTTTATACGGTAACTGCTTTGATCTTTGACCCACTGTCTCCACAGGAAGAAAGAAATTCGTACAACAGTTTTGATGAATACTTCTGGATAACACCCCAAGACTTCTATCGATAATCATAACATTTTTGTGGTTATAATAGTTTGTAAGATAATTGATTAATTGTGGGGCTCTCCTACTCTACAAAAAATTGTCTATTCGTACGTTCTGATGACAGCTCTGGATAGCATTGTAAGAGTTCTATCGAAAATATTAGTAACATATTCTGTGCAGGTAATTGTTCACGTTGTAACGGAATTTATTAAGGTTCGCTTATGAGCATTTCCCGTGAAGTTTGCACCCCATTTACGAGAAATATACATTTTTTCATAGTTCTTGATATGTATGCAATAGTTCTAGAGTTCTCTGCTCAAAACACGAATAGTTATGCAGAATTTCGGGAAGAAAACAATAACTGTGCAAAATTTTGGTATAGTAAAATATTAGTCAATGTAGAAAAAAATAAATTTGTGGAACAGTTCTGTTGGCAGTTCTGGATAGCACCGGAAGAGTTGTATTGTAAATAACATTTTTGTGGCGATAATAGTTTATGCGATAATTGTTTTAATCAGATACTCACTTTGTCTACGAAAACAAAATTCGTAGAATAGTTCTGATGACAGTTCTGAATAGCACCCATAGAGTTCTACTGAAAAATATACCATTTTTTGTGACGATGACATTATGAGATAATTAATATGGGACTCACTTTCGTCATGTGAAAGTAATAAATTCGTACAAAAGTTTAGATGGCATTTCTTAATAGGACCCTAAGATTCTACCGAAAACTGTAATAACATTTTTTGTGGGGATAATAGTTAATGAGATCATTTACGAGAGACCCATATATCATTTACGAGAGACCCACTTGGTCTAAATTATAATAAATTGGCACATCCCTTTTGCTGACAGTTTTGGATAGCACCGAGAAAGAGTTCTTTTAAAAACCGTCACAACATTTTTGTGGTGCCAATAGATTATGAAATAGTGTGTTCAGTCTGCAGTGGGTGTGCGCCGATGTGAAACTTGGTGGCAGATAAAAACTGTGTACCGGACTGGGTTCCGAACCCCAGGCTGTGACGAAGCAATATCGTCACAAAATCCTTTCTTCCGGGAGTGGTTCTTCCGCAATTTTCGTAGGATAACTTCTGCGAATTCTGGAACGCAGGAGATGAGGTAGTGCTGGAAGTACAGCTGTGAGGACGGATCGTAAATTCTCATTTTTATTTTGGAATTATGAGATATATAAACAGTTTGCAGTGACTACAACTAATAAGGTCATCTGCGTAGGCGACAATTCCGTCTGACCTGTCATCCCCATCCAGAAGTTGTAGGAGGGGTTCGATTGTTATGTTCCAGAAGATGGGGCCGCAGATCGACCCTTGAGGAGAGCCTTCGGTAATTCTTTTAATTACTTTCCGGCTGTCCATCTGCCATTCGACTGCTCGGTCTTTACAGTAGTCTGCAGTGATAGCGGTACCTTCAGATGTCTTAGCCTCTGAAACAGTGCGGGCCACCAAAGATTATCAAATGCTCGGGTAATGTCAATCATTATTGCCATGGCGTTTTTCTGTTTTGTGGTGTTAACTATGTGCAGGGCCTGGTTGATGGCATCATCTATTGATCTGCCAGATCTGAAGCCGAACTGGTGTTGGCTCATATCCCTGAGAGCTCTGTGTTTGCAGGCGCTTACACAGTATCTTCTCCTGAATTGCTTTGGAGGTTTTCCATACTGTAGGTACCCTGCCCAGCCGTAAGGCACCGTTCAGTAACGTTGTTAGGTAGGTGGTGATCTGCGGTGCTAGTTTTAAAGTGTTTCCGAGTGGATACCATCTGGTCCAGGTGCTTTTTTGTTTTTGAGCTCTGAGATTGCTAGCGCAACCTCTTCTTGCACAAAAGACGGGTGACAGTTGCAGCGTTGTATGGTGTGTGTAGGTTTTCTCTTAGTGTTGCATGGTATTGTGTGTGTCTATCGATAACGTCGCCAGGGAGCAGTTTATACAGCAGAAACTCCGCTGTATTCCTCCATCCCCTCGTCATCGTGCCGTCATCCTGCCTTAGCGTTCCCAGAACTAGTGGCGTTTTTATCTTCTGTCAGTATTTTGTATGGTTCCCCCCATATATTTTGCTCTGTTTGTGTTGTTACAAATAGCTCCCATTGTTGTCTACGCGTGTTGTATAGTGTCTGTGTATATGTCTTGTGCAAGCCTATATGCTTCAAGTCTTATTCGTCTCTCAGTATCTGCTATCGCCCTTAGATATAATTTTCATTTGCGTCTTGCGTGAGTCTCGTGAGTTCTTTCGTCCATGCTACTGGTGAGCAATTTGTGTTCTTTGCTGTCGGTATTGAAGTGTTTTGTGCATATGTTATGACATTATGATCACTACTGGTTATGTTGTCGTGTGCAGTCCAGTTTGGTACGTATGCCATTGCTGCATTATTTGCCAGCGTGAAATCGATATTACTGCTCGTACCATCGAACCCTGCATATGTTGGTATAGGTCCTCCCGTATTCATTACATGTAATTGTGTTTCTTGTATTAGATCAGTGATTATGCGTCCTCTGTCATCTGTTCTGAGTTCCAGAGGGTCGATCTGGAATTACGTCAGCACTTATCACTAATTTTTTGCCTCTGGCATACATTACTGGTTCTCTGATGTAATCTGCGTACGGCTTTGATGGCTGTATTGGGCGCACATGGACCAAGTGTTGATTGCATAACTGTGTTATCTTAACTATGTTATAAGTTCTATTTAGAATTACTATTGCAGCCTTACAGTCATTGCTGCATGTTATTCTGGTAGCATGTTTCTATTATAGGGTCCTTGTAAGCACATGATATCTGCCTGCTAGTCTCGTGCTATTTTAGGGATTTCCGCGCCGACTGTCGTACTGTTTTTTGTTTTATGTTGTAAGATATTCATTTTTTGTCTATGTTCACTCAACGCAACAACCAAAAGTGAGCGCAAAGCACTTTCAGTATCACGAAAATCTGTCATCATGTAAATATGGCCCAAAACTCGAAGGTAAAGTTGTTTGACTTGTGATTTACCTCTTGAGAAGCATTTCCACCTCGAAATTATGACCATAAAATGGTTTAAATCTATTCTCAAACAACACGAGGGTAGAATTACTCGTTAGTGCAAAACAATATGACTATAACACCTTTTCAAATAATCTGTTAAGTCCGAGCAATTGGCTATTGCTTTAGAAATGGCAACCAACAAAGCCTTACCAAAATCAGTTACCATGATTTTTGCTTTGGGAGTTCCAGATCTGACGATTTCCATAAAGAAAAATGACAAGAATGATGCATCTTGTCTAGAGGATATCTGATAACTTGGGCAAGTGATTGATGATATTTGGATCTATACTAGTGACGTTTACTTCGCGGATGCGTATGTACTCATACAGGTATATGTACTTTGACTTAATTTCCACACAGTCAGCCCTGTTTGACAGATCCCCAAATCGTGAAATAACTCGAAATACAACGCCACCCGTAGCATCTACTGAATCGTATTCACTGCTATTGATTTGATGACAATATTTGTGCAACTGACTTTGATCTTTCAGCCAATATATACAGAAGAATGGTTCCAATGCGATTGCGTGAATTTCGTCCCGATGGGTTGTATGTTTTGCGATTTGCAGGTTTTCATCGGGCTTACCAGTTGTTATACCAAATCGTTTGTCCCTTTACTCTTCTTTAGCCTTTCTCAAGACATCGGCATTGGGTAAATTTGGAGGAATCATGTCTGGGAAAGACATGTTTTTCGCTTCATCATTTCGCCAAAGAGCTGCAGGCATCCTGTTAGCAACCAATTTAGCAGCTACCTGTTGTCTTCTCGTGCCACGAAGTTGTCTTCTTTTCAGGTGATTTCTATCGTCTCAAAAGTTTGAAAGTCTGCAGTTGAGAATAATATCGTTGTCCTTTTTTGGCTTTTTCAGAGCAATCCCTTTGAACGTGGCTCCACATTCTGTACGTCTTCCTTTGATCTTCAAGAAGTACTTTGAACTTGAACATTCACACACTTTTGCGTATTTGAAAGAAAAGGCACATGGAATTTTGTGATGTTCATAAATTTTATCAGCCATCAAATCGGTCCATTTCCCTATTTCCAGTCTTGAAAGCTTTCCAAGTTTGCTCTTTGTTGGTTTTACGGTAGACCATTTTTTCTGCTGACAGTAGTAGGTCAAATTGCTTTGTCATGCCCTTGTTGCACGAAGAACCAAAACATTCCACGACTCATCTTTGCTGTCGTCGTCTTTTTCTTCAACGAAACATTCCAGCCTGAAGGTGTTTCTAACAAAAGTAAGCAGATCATGACAATCTTCAATTGTTGTGTAAATATGCTTTGAAGACATTTTCGGACAGTTTTTGGAAGATCGGATGAGACGGAGTGAATTGAATGCCTGTATCATCGACTACTTTAAATTCCTCCATGCTGAGAAGACGTTTCAATTCTGGTAGATTGTACATTTTTATGGGTATTTCGGTTCATAAATATCACTTACACAACAGGCAGCGGCTGCACGAGAGCTCTGACTGTACGAGCATAATGATCATTCGCACGAGTGTGAGTAGTTTAGTTACGTTTAGTCATTAGGGGCAGATCAAGGAGCGAAGTGCAGCTGTGGCGGGCGCCTTCACACGACGCGGCGCGCGTTACCCAGAAAGTGCAGCTGTTGCTGTCGTTAGCTTTGACGCTACCTCTATTGTAACTGCTACGCTGACGTCACTAGCCGATTGTTTAAAAGACGCAGTTCACGTGTTCATTGTTTCCAGATGTAGTGCCACGACGTTTGCATCGTTGCTGTGCTTCGTTTGTTTTTTGGTCTTGAGAGGTCTCAGGGACGTGTCATAGTTTTTAGTATCCTTCCATCGGGCGCAGCTGTTCATATTGATACATGTGGGAATTTTTTGTAAATTACTATTCAACAATTTGCAGTATTGGCGCCTTCTCGTTATAGCTTCCTTTCTGTGTATGCCTTTCACTGTTGTATGATTCGGCATGGACGCTAATGCTCTCCTGATGAGATATGAGCCGATTGCTCGTTTTTATCCACTGTGCCATTTCATTTCAGCAATTAATTTATATGTTTATCGACGTAGTAAGTAGTACAAAGCTGATCCAGAATGTAAAATGCACTTAAATTCTGTTTGAACTGTCTAATCGTCAGTGTCCGTTGTCTGAACGTCAAATATCAGATTAATACACTGCGCCTGGTTGCGTTATTTTATAGGAATTTTATTATTTTAAGTGGAACATACTAGATCATGTTGAAGAAACCCAAAGCATATTGTTCGACGAGGATAATATTATTCGAAATTTACCTGGACCAATAGGCGCAGCCAAAGCAGCATTTGTGATGCTGTAATTGCCTCATAGATGTCGATATTTGTCTATTGTAGTTTTGTATTCCAATCAGCAAATGGAGAGCGTCAAAGCTTAATTTCAGCGTGAGAGGAGGGTAAAATCAATAGATGATATTGAATTGAAAGCCTTCATCAGTCTCTTGTTTTTAATTTTTGTTAACAAAAATAGCAGATAAATCGTGGAAGATCTCTGTGGAGGTGATTGGGATGGCATTGAAAAATTTCACCTCACAAATGAACATAAAAACGTTTCAAATTTATTGTGGGGTGTCTTAGATTTTACAGTCGCGCTATTCGTGATGAAAGGAGACAATTTGAGAAGCTAACAGCAATTCGGGAAATATTTACTGTTTGTACGCAACTACCAAAAATCTTATACAGAGAAAATGTTACAGTAGACAAGAAGCTGGAAGGATTCTGTGGAAGGTGCAGTTTTCGTCAATATGTACCTATCAAAACAAACAAGTATGGATTTAAAATCTATGCTTTTGTGGATTCTTAAGTATTTTACCTGTACAATTTGGAAATATACGCTGTGTTGCAACCAGAAGGATTTACCAACTGAGCAATAAACATTTTGATGTTCTGTGACTGTGTAAACCTACATATGTCAGGTCGAAATGTGAAAGCGGACAACTGGTTTACTAGTATTGGAATGATGATAGAGCTATGAAGGGAGAATTTTTCTTTTGTTGGCACGATGAAGAAAAACAAGCGTGAGATTTCTCTAGAGTTTGCTACCAGTAAAAGGACTGTCCAGAGTTCCTGTTTTGGCTTCCACAAGACTGAACTCTGGTTTCCTCCGTACCTAAAAAGGGGAAGTGTGTGATCCTGGAATCACGTTTGCGTGAAGATAATGCGATAGATGCTGACTCTGTAGATGAATGGAAGACATCCATTGTAAATTTTACAATAGCGTCAAGTGTGGTATTTTCACAGCGGATAAGCTGAATGCTTTGTGCAACGCCACAAGAAATGTGCGTCGTTAGTTAATGGTTATATTTTTGTAATGATCAATACGGTTGGAATCTAATCACAAGTGATTTATTGTGGCAACAGTGAGAATTGTATCAGAAGGAAAGGGTCCTGAATCAGCTGTGTTATACATTGTTGTTTTCTTCGCTATATTCTGCAGAACTATTCAAATTTTGTACAACGAACTCTAGAACTGTGGCACATCTAACAAGAAGCGAGAAAAAAAGTATATTTCTCGGAAAAGGGTCGCTAACTTCCCACGACTCAACGCGGCGTGCCCCGGCGGTTTGCGCCGGTCAGCCGTGGAGTGGGGGAGGAGCCAGGCGGCCAGTGTCGGCAGGTCCTCAGGGCGTCACTTCTGCGCGGGAGTACAGGGGGAGGCGGGCAGCTGGCCCCGACTGCAGTTTCCGGAAGCCGCGGCTGTTCCCTTGTTTTGGTCGCTTTTGTGTCGTCCGTCGCGTTAACTCAGGAGAAAGCAACGTCAGAAAACTGCTCCTCTCTAATACAATGTCTTACGAATGAGGAATAGTGTGTTAAATTACTGATTCGAGTGTTTCATTGCTCGTTATTTATCGCCGTTCTGGTCATTTAAGCGCTGAAAACCTGAGAGGGAATAACGTCGAACGAGCGGAAAACAGCGCCACGTTCAGTCGGACATTGTTTCGACGTGCGAGTGGAGATTCCTTCAGAATTCTCTCACGACACATATTTAAAATGAATACAACACGTTATTTATTATGTCACTGCGTGGAAATAACGTATCTTCATAGGACACAACTTTTCGAACGCCATCAACTGCAGCACTTTGGATTAAATGAGTTTTGGAGCGACAGGGCGTCTTCAGATTCCGTCAGCCGTAGTCACGTCCATTACGGAACCTCCAGCAGAGATGTTTCGCGTAAACTGACCGAATTTAAACATCCAAAATGCTTTGGTAATCCACTCGTAAAGTACTATAATCTTAGGGTACGGTTTTCACGCAGTAAGAGAAGTATCAGTTGGAAGCTTAGCTTGTCTCGAGGAAACGGAACTGAAGGCGTTGAAAAACCCGGACATTATTCAAATGGCTCTAAGCACCATGGGACTTGACATCTGAGGTCATCAGTCCCCTAGACCTAGGAGTACTTAAACCTAACTAACCTAGGGATATCATACATCCATGCCCGAGGGAGGAGTAGAACCTGCTACCTTATCAGCAGCGCGGTTCCGGACTGAAGCGCCTACAACCGCTCGGCCACAGCGGCCGGCGCACATTATTCAGCCAGTATTTAAGAATGAGGCATCTTAGCCGTTTGCGGTGCTCAACTTGCTTTCAGAGACTCTGATATTTTTTTCGCTAACGTCTTTCCCCCGGCCCTAAAAACAATACAGAACGTCACCTACCACACTTTCGCTGCTCACAAAGTCAACTTCGGCATCAGACGTGGAGTTTTATTTTTTCACAGTACCGACGCTATTCGCAACACAATTTGCAGACAGTATGCACACGCACGATTGCAAGTACCGGCCAAGTTATATCATCGTAGGGCACACACGTCAGGGATATGACGCTCGAGAGACATGGCTTTGTTTAAAACGGAGTGCAAATTAACCAGACTGTACTCCAGTGCTTCATAGAAGTTGTTACAATCGTGCTTGCGCATTAGTCGTATCTTTTGTTGCGAAAGAATATTACCGGTTATGACGCTGTCACTTACCGACTTCTTCACTTGACGTTCAAATGACGCGATGAAAGCGCAGTGTAACTTTTTATGAGCAGCCTATAACGACGGTAGAATTGAGATTTGCGACTTGCAGTGCAGTAATTGTGAGAATCGAGGAAGGTTTGTCATCGTCGCGGCTGTGACAAAGTACGCGGAACGTTGCCGCAGCGCGGTTAAAGTGAAACGTTAAAAGCGGGCTTCTTCAAGTGTGAGCTGATATTAAGTGAACACTGTACGTAAAGTTCGAAGCTCAATTTCTGGCGCTGTTCACGTATTGCGTAAAGTGTAGAGACCTGTAATACAACACAGAAATAATACGTAACGTGACGGATTCGTTTACTGCAGTGCAAGATAGTCTATTTGAGGGAAGTATATACGCTGATCAAGTTTTAAGTGAGATCTGGAAAACTGCCAGACTTTCGGTGGGAGAGCGACTGACCATCACGTTTCTGCAAGCCTTCAATTTGTCGTGTATGCCGTTCGTTTGGCACGCACGATTCCAGTGGATGGTGGGTTGTGTTAGCCTGGTAACAGATTTAAACTCTTTTCTAGTCTATTGATGTATTTATTGTTGAATTGTGAGAGACCGAATTAATAGTATTGATGTGCGGAATACGAATTTGCAGTAAGTTCTCGATAAGTTTCCTGCCGTGAGGAATACGTCTGTCGCTTCCGTGTATTGTCTTTTAGTTAGATATAATCTACAGATTCTGTCAAATATGAGGCAATAATACTGAAACTTTCCGATGTACTTTATCTGCCTGCCGGCTGTCACATTTTCTTTTCTTTACTTTTACGATTTAATATCGTGGCAGCCAACGACTTCAAATGCATCGTGAATGAGGCAGATGGCCAATCAAAATTAGGTTTCTCATATAGCAAAACCTCAGCACGGTAGTTAAGTGGACATGGTAGAGACTTTTCAGTGTTCGCTCACATAAACGCCTACTGAACTAACGTCAGCTCTTCGAAAACAAAACGCATCTGTTACTGGAATACGATCGTGTAGTGCGTACAAACACGAGCAAGCCTGATGCAGGCGTATCTCTGCTTTCACTGGAAGAATACCTCTCGGCAAGTTGAGCAGCGGGCTTCGTCGCCTGCAGTCGCGACTTCGGCACAGGGACCGTGTGTGTGTGTGTGTGTGTGTGTGTGTGTGTGTGGGGTGGGGGGGGGGGGGTGGGAGCGGGGGGGGGGGGGGGGCAGCTCTGCAGGAACTGGGCGGCGCCAGCTAACCGCCGCGAGTGTTCTGGACAAGCTGGAAGCCCGCTCGCTGCCTATAAAGTCTGTTTCAAGTTCCAAGTAAAGGCGGTTCCGTTTGAAGGCGATAAAAACGAAAAATTGTTTCGCGTCTTTCGGAGTGGTACAGCCTATTACGCAGTCCGTGTTCCAAAAATTTCGTAGACCTACTTGTGATCTGAATACATCCAGATCGTTTTGTGATCTGAGAGTAGACACTCGAAATATGTGAAATAACCATTAATAGGGTGTATACGACCCGGGAGATCCGGGAAAAACCCGGAAATTTTTTCATACGAGAGAAAACCGGGAAAAACCAGGGATATTTTCAGAATTCCGGGAATTTTTCATTGTTGCAGTTTTCAGTTAAATTTTTGTATTTTTGACTGGTGAGAACAGCTACTCCAACAAAGGATATTACTGTATCCCGCTACTTCAGAATAACACTTCAACAATAAAACATAAACGACAGAAGAAAACGAAAATAACTTGAATTGCAAAGGAAATGCGCCATATACAACGACGACACACAGTGCTCATGCAAGCGTCTGCCAACTGAAAATGTGTCAAAGGCTTTAGGAAGACTATGCAGTGCTTCATAACAACAAATTGCCTCCAATGAGCGTGAAGTCGCAACTGTTTACATTCGATTTGTTTTAGCAGTTACGCGCGGGCTCATGCGCATGCGCAGTTCGAGTAGTAGATTCTCCCGCTTCTGGCTACAGGAATGTGGCTGTTGGCTGTGCAAGCAGTCGCAGCAAGCAGCTAGATGCTACCGGGAAAAGGGGGCGCCAAATTCATACTCTTGAGCAAGAAAAACTTTTCACAAAACGCCTAGCATCCAGCTCTCGTTGGTCTCTAGATTATTCATATGATTTTGAAACGCGTCCCTGTTGGTCTTTGAACATTTTTGAACACATTTTAAATTGATTTATGAATGAGTCATAAGTTGGAATGTGTGCATGGTGTACGTGATGTCTCTGCCAGGAGAATCCTCGTCGCATCTAGAAATAAACTTTCCGCAGACAACAGGGGATGGGGCTATACGGGCTGAACGGGGTAAAGCCGAACGGATGGATGCCAATCGCTGTCTGATTATGTGGTTGACTGGGTTTGCGAATGATCAGCGTTGTCACAATTACTAGCGAAATCCATAAATTCAGTGTACCAGAATGGAAATAAACGACTGACAGGAATAACAGATGAGAAATATTGCGTATTATCTTCTCAGTGTATCCGATAAAACGAAATGTTGACAGAAAATTTTGACCAGATCGCTATACCAGTAAGGACCGTTGTACAGTCCCCGGCTAGCAGCCGCCTAAGTTCTATTCTCGAAGTAACGCGGAAAACGTATTGTTAGGAACGTAATAAGGTCTAATGGGAAAATAATCGCTGGATAAATAAACCTGTGATTCTGGCAGGGTTAGTGAAGTTAATCGCCGAACAAAATTTGACAATGGCAGGAATAGCTACAGAATTGGTGATGACAAGATTGTTTGTTAGAACGAGGAAGGAGAAGAAACGGGGACATCACGCAAATTATGGAAGAATAAGACGAATCCAGATTTATATAAAAATTTCGTAATACTACTTTTCGATCTCATGCTTGAGAAGCTGGTGCGTATGAATGAAATGTGAAACTATTTCCTAATATAAAGCTTTTTGCTTGTACTAGGCAAATAGGCATATGATATTGTTACTTATTGGATTATATTCTGTCGTGTTATAAAAATGGCCATTTGTGCCAAAAGTGTCTCCAATATTTGGTGCGTTACAAAATTGCTACCATATTAGAAAGGCTTATTTTGTTTTATCCAGCAGACAGTGACAAACTAGATGTAATTTGGTATTGTTTGTATTAACAACTTTTTTAGTGTTGGATAACGACTTTTCGATTTTTCATGTAGCAAAACGTTTGACGAACCTTGATGAGGTAATAGATTCTTTCGCAGAAAGGAAAGCACGCCATGTAAAGCTGTAGCAAGATTAGAGAGAAAATTCTAGGAGCTAAGGTTTGAAGAAATGTGTAATTTCTTGTCAGTATTGGCTTTATATATCCTATATTTAATTTTGTCACACAAAACAGCAAATTATAAGCTATAAGGCAATAAAGAGTTCAGATTTTCTGAAGAGTCCTTGTTTTCTCGATTACAAATAATCCCATCCGCCATTAATTGTGAGATTTTTTTAAGGAGGGGCAGGCTGTCAAACCGGCCGACTGGGAGCAGGAGAGGCACCAGAGGACATTTAAATTTCCACTCTTCTGAATATAGTTTGGACATACGGTAGAAAAAGGCTTTCTGAAGAGGCGTGGCACTGCACTTTGGCATACATTAAGACCAAATAATGTCCTCGAATACTTGTGTTTTATGTTTCAGACTTTTCAGAAAGATGTGCGCTACAAGATGAACATATTTTGAAAATTCGATTTTTTTAAAATATTGACCCGGTTCGCAAGTATCGTAGATCCGGGGCTGATGCGCAGAGCAGTCAGAGTTACAGTGGGTAGTCTCCACGTGACCCGTGTTTACATTCAGTGATTTTGCTGTTTCCCCTTCGTTTACTCTCACGTCAAATGAAAACAAAACGGATATCTGTGACCGGGAGCTGTCAAGTGAGTTAAAACACATTCACATAATTACGGGAGGCCGAAATATGTCATTAGTTTCAGATTTTATTTTATCTCCACCTTTCTGACAGTCAAGCATTAATCGCCTTCCGGAACAATGAAGTTATTTTTGTCTGTTTGCTAAAGAAATTAGGGTTTTGTTAACCTTTCCCGCAGAGGCAGTCGATGTATTTGAAACGAAATTTTTAATTCCACGGTACTGGCTCGTTTCAACTGTTCGCTGCATTTCAAGTGCACGTTTTCATTTTCTAACACGGATGCCATTATGCCGTAATAAAGACCCAAACATGATACAATACAGTACTGTTGCTCCAAGAAAATTTACACCCCGAAAACCACACGAAAAAGTTTAATATCAGGTCGAGGTTTATTTCATTGGGAATCTGGACTTACGAATTTGACCTTTAAGTATGCACTTTAAATGTGCATATTTTAATATTGTTCACGAAATTCCGATGCTCTTGCAGTATCCTCTGATGTCTTGTTTCTTTTATGACATAATGTATGATCTTTCAATGTTTTACACGTACGCACATACATGGGCTTCCTACGGCGTGATAGCTATCCAAGCGCGGTATCGCCTGTTATCTGCGCTCTCTGGCAACTGCTGAAACGAACCTATTTCTAACAGGTCGCGGGAAAATATTGCGAATGGTGGTTTGAAAAGCGTTACTTTCAAAGTAAATATCCTTTTACGTAAGTTGAGCTATGTGCAAGAATGTACCATGAATTTATTAAATCACGGAGCGTTTGACTCTCATTTAAAAATCAACTGTTTGATGACGAGCCAGTCAAAAGAATTTTGAACCCTGAAGATAAGACATTTATGTCATTAAAAATTTTACTGGCACATTTGTATGATATATCTTAAAGTGAAAGACGCGCAAAAAGATCAACAATATATGTGAAAGCTTAGCTTTTCTTGTAGCAACACTATCTATAGTAATTTAAACTGTTAGCTTTCCCTGTCTGTGTGTTCGTGCTACTTGAGTGATGTTGCTCTTGGCTGACTACATCACCTGTCCTATGTTGCTCTTGGTTGACATCACCTGTCCTATGGTCTGAATATCTGCTGTCATCGGCTGGCGAGATCTCAATGATTCGGAAAGTAACATGCGGTGTTTGGTGGAATTCCAATGTGTGCTGTCGCAATACGAAAATACGCAGCGTTCATGTTGCTGCACATCAAAGATATTTCCAAATAGTGTCGTTTCCCATGAGTTTCGTTTTCTAAAGTACGCTTTAGATAAGTTCGTACCGACTAAGGTCCAAAGCGAGGGGAAAGATCCACCGTGGTATAACAATCATGTACGAAAGGTACTACGGAAACAAAGAAAGCTTCATCATAGGTTTAAGAGTAGTCGAATCATAGCTGATAAGGAAAAGCTGAACGAAGCGAAAAAGAGCGTAAAGAGAGCAATGAGAGAAGGATTCAACGAATTCGAACATAAAACATTGGCAAACAATCTAAACAAGAACCCTAAAAAGTTTTGGTCATATGTAAAATCGGTAAGCGGATCTAAATCCCCTATTCAGTCACTTGTTGACCACGATGGCACCGAAACAGAGGACGACCGAAGAAAGGCAGAAATACTGAATTCAGTGTTCCGAAACTGTTTCACTGCGGAAAATCGTAACACGGTCCCTGACTTCAGCCGTCGCACGGACGCCAAAATGGAAAATATTGAAATAAACGATATCGGAATTGAAAAACAACTGCTATCACTTAGTAGCGGAAAAGCATCCGGACCAGACGAGATACCCTTAAGATTCTACAGTGATTATGCTAAAGAACTTGCCCCCTTTCTATCAGCAATTTATCGTAGATCGCTGGAAGAACGTAAAGTACCTAGCGACTGGAAGAAAGCGCAGGTCGTTCCCATTTTCAAGAAGGGTCATAAATCAGATGCGAATAATTATAGGCCTATTTCGCTTACGTCAATCTGTTGTAGAATAATGGAACATGTTTTGTGTTCTCGTATTATGACGTTCTTAGATAATACAAATCTCCTTCATCATAACCAACATGGATTCCGCAAACAGAGATCATGTGAAACTCAGCTCGCCCTATTTGCCCAAGAAATTCACAGTGCCGTAGACACTGGCGAGCAGATTGATGCCGTATTCCTGGACTTCAGGAAGGCATTTGATACGGTTCCGCACTTACGTTTAGTGAAAAAAATACGAGCTTACGGAATATCGGACCAGGTTTGTGATTGGATTCAGGATTTCCTAGAAGAAAGAACACAACATGTCATTCTTAACGGTTCAAAATCTGCAGATGTAGAGGTAATTTCGGGAGTACCGCAGGGAAGCGTGATAGGACCTTTATTGTTTACAATATACATAAATGACTTAGTTGACAACATCGGTAGCTCCGTGAGGCTATTTGCAGATGACACGGTTGTCTACAAGAAAGTAGCAACATCAGAAGACTCGTACGTACTCCAGGAGGACCTGCAGAGGATTAATGCATGGTGCGACAGCTGGCAGCTTTCCCTAAACGTAGATAAATGTAATATAATGCGCATACATAGGGGCAGAAATCCATTCCAGTACTATTATGCCATAGGTGGTAAATCATTGGAAGCGGTAACGACCGTAAAATACTTAGGAGTTACTATCCGGAGCGATCTGAAGTGGAATGATCACATAAAACAAATAGTGGGAAAAGCAGGTGCCAGGTTGAGATTCATAGGAAGAATTCTAAGAAAATGTGACTCATCGACGAAAGAAGTAGCTTACAAAACGCTTGTTCGTCCGATTCTTGAGTATTGCTCATCAGTATGGGACCCTTACCAGGTTGGATTAATAGAAGAGATAGACATGATCCAGCGAAAAGCAGCGCGATTCGTCATGGGGACATTTAGTCAGCGCGAGAGCGTTACGGAGATGCTGAACAAGCTCCAGTGGCGGACACTTCAAGAAAGGCGTTACGCAATACGGAGAGGTTTATTATCGAAATTACGAGAGAGCACATTCCGGGAAGAGATGGGCAACATATTACTACCGCCCACATATATCTCGCGTAATGATCACAACGAAAAGATCCGAGAAATTAGAGCAAATACGGAGACATACAAGCAGTCGTTCTTCCCACGCACAATTCGTGAATGGAACAGGGAATGGGGGATCAGATAGTGGTACAATAAGTACCCTCCGCCACACACCGTAAGGTGGCTCACGGAGTATAGATGTAGATGTAGATGTAAAGTGCCTGGAAATTGTATGCCCATGTATAAAACTATAACCATTCAAACGATTGATAAGGGAAAATATACTGTCACCCAGGAGAAAGTGTATTTTTAACCGGGAAATCCAGGAATTTTTTTCCTTGTCCATGTATACACACTGATTAAATTCGTTTAGAAGACAAAGTTTAGTGCGTAGCCTCGCCTTGAAATGAAACGTACTTTTTTAAAAAGGGATAAAAAGTAGCACGGTCACACACACCAGTGGGTGTTTAAAGGAAATAGGAAGCCCGGGATCACAGGTGGTGGACAAGCTTGTGATTGTTTCACAATTTTAATTTAACTCAAAACAGACTTTGTTATAAACTTCCGTTCGGACATTCGCCCTCTTACTGATGCAATATAAAAAATTTCACTTTAACTGAATTGCATAAACACGAAATAGAATCATATTTTGCATCCGCAACCAAAACATGGATAGCAGGCACGGTGAATAATCAATCATAAACAATCGTTCTTGTTTAACCGTATCTCAAAAGGCTAGTAACGCTATACACTTCCGACACAAAGTTACACAGCCACATAATACCACAAGTTCATCAAAAAAAGAAAGATCTTACAGATTAGTAAAACTGAACTTCCCACATAAAGGTCCACAGTGAACATGCTTATACTAAACATGCAAAGTAGGAGTAGGCAAAATGCAACAGGGAATAACAATATTAATGTGCTAATAGTAAACTGCAGGAGCGTCTACAGAAAGGTCCCAGAACTGCTCTCATTAAACGGTCACAACGCTCATGTAGTACTAGGAACAGAAAGTTGGCTGAAACAAGACGTAAGACTAAACTCACATTGGAATGTATACCGCAGAGACAGGCTGGACAGTGAAGGGGGAGGCGTGTTTATAGCGATAAGACGTGCAATTGTATCGAAGGAAATTAACGGAGATCCGAAATGTGAAATGATTTGGGTGAAGGTCACGGTGAAAGCAGGCTCAGACATGGTAATTGGATGTCTCTATAGGCCCCCTGGCTCAGCAGCTGTTGTGGCTGAGCACCTGAAGGATAATTTGGAAAATATTTCGAGTAGGTTTCCCCACCATGTTATAGTTCTGGGTGGAGATTTTAATTTGCCGGATATAGACTGGGAGACTCAGACGTTCATAACGGGTGGCAGGGACAAAGAATCCAGTGAAATTTTTTTAAGTGCTTTATCTGAAAACTACCTTGAGCAGTTAAACAGCGAACAGACTCGTGGCGATAACGTATTAGACCTTCTGGTGACAAACAGACCCGAACTATTTGAAAAAGTTAGCGCAGAAGATGACAAATTGGTAGATATGGAAATAGACGACACAGCGATAGAGAAACAATTAAAATCGCTCAAAAGAGGAAAGGCCGCTGGACCTGATGGGATACCAGTTCAATTTTACAGAGTACGCGAAGGAACTTGCTCCCCTTCTTGCAGCGGTGTACCGTAGGTCTCTAGAAGAGCGTAGCGTTCCAAAGGATTGGAAAAGGGCACAGGTCATCCCCGTTTTCAAGAAGGGACGTCGAGCAGATGTGCAGAACTATAGACCTATATCTCTAACGTCGATCAGTTGTAGAATTTTGGAACATGTATTGGGTTAGAGTATAATGACTTTTCTGGAGACTAGAACTCTACTCTGTAGGAATCAGCATGGGTTTCGAAAAAGACGGTCATGTGAAACCCAGCTCGCGCTATTCGTCCACGAGACTCAGAGGGCCGTAGACACGGGTTCACAGGTAGATGTCGTGTTTCTTGACTTCCGCAAGGCGTTCGATACAGTTCCCCACAGTCGTTTAATGAACAAAGTAAGAGCATATGGACTATCAGACCAATTGTGTGATTGGATTGAGGAGTTCCTAGATAACAGAACGCAGCATGTCGTTCTCAATGGAGAGAAGTCTTCCGAAGTAAGAGTGATTTCAGGTGTGCCGCAGGGGAGTGTCATAGGACCGTTGCTATTCACAATATACATAAATGACCTTGTGGATGACATCGGAAGTTCACTGAGGCTTTTTGCAGATGATGCTGTGGTGTATCAAGAGGTTGTAACAATGGAAAATTGTACTGAAATGCAGGGGGATCTGCAGCGAATTGACGCATGGTGCAGGGAATGGCAATTCAGTCTCAATGTAGACAAGTGTAATGTGCTGCGAATACGTAAAAAGAAAGATTCCTTATCATTTAGCTACAAAACAGCAGGTCAGCAACTGGAAGCAGTTAATACCATAAATTATCTGGGAGTACGCATTAGGAGTGATTTAAAATGGAATGATCATATAATGTTGATCGTCGGTAAAGCAGATGCCAGACTGAGATTCATTGGAAGAATCCTAAGGAAATGCAATCCGAAAACAATGGAAGTAGGTTACAGTACGCTTGTTCGCCAAGTGCTTGAATACTGCTCAGCAGTGTGGGATCCGTACCAGATAGGTTTGATAGAAGAGATAGAGAAGATCCAACGGAGAGCAGCGCGCTTCGTTACAGGATCATTTAGTAATCGCGAAAGCGTTACGGAGATGACAGATAAATTCCAGTGGAAGACTCTGCGGGAGAGACGCTCAGTAGCTCGGTACGGGCTTTTGTTAAAGTTTCGAGAACATACCTTCACCGAAGAGTCGAGTAGTATATTGCTACCTCCTACGTATATCTCGCGAAGAGACCATGAGCATAAAATCAGAGAGATTAGAGCCCACACAGAAGCATACCGACAATCCTCCTTTCCACGAACGATACGAGACTGGAATAGAAGGGAGAGCCGATACAGGTACTCAAGGTACCCTCCGCCGCACACCGTCAGGTGGCTTGCGGAGTATGGATGTAGATGTAGATGAAAGTGGGCCAATCAAGGTCGCAAAACTGGAACACAGGAACAATGAGTTGCACATACACAAATGATTAACACAAGTGTTGAATGAGAATGGCAAGTAATAACTTTTAAAATGACTTACAGAAACGCTAATATTGACAAAGTGGCCTCACCTAACTTTAGAGAACATCGTTAAAGCCCACAGCAGTATTCGGAAGCAATACCGCTGCGGCAGGCAGGCAGTCAGAGCCTTCACTCCCCACGGCTTCTGCAAGGCCTCACTAGCAGGCGGTGTATGTCTATATATATATAGCCCGACCAGCCTCACAGTGAGCTGTCCTGACGAGAATCCAAAACCCCACCGACGCCACGAAACGAGCAGACTCAACAAATGGCCTGCAGCACAAATAGACTGCAACGAAAACAAGGTCAAATCACAGCCACACTCGAATATATAGTAAGCGTGCCCCCAAGTTCTTGTGGAGCAATACTCTAAAGGACCCGTCTCCGACTAAATTAGCTGGAAACTTAAGAGATCACTTCCAGTTGCCTTGAGGCACTTTCAGCATCAAATACACACACCAGATCCTGCCGTGACAAATAATTAAACCATTAACTGTACGGCTGTCGGGCGCCTACACAACGGCAACCAGCCCCCAAGCGGCCACTATGGCCTAAAACAATACTTGCATGAAAACCACTTAAAACACTCACTCCACAGACGATGAGAAGCGAAATGAGGAACATCAGCCTCCTTAAAACAGCCACTGTGGAACCAAGTTGAGAACCATCTCCGGCAGCTACCCATGCCACAATAAGTTTCAACAACCGCCATAGTTAAAGACAGAATAAGTTGGAGCTTGCAAGTTACGAGCTGGGAAGCTGTTCAGCGTGAGACGACGAATCCACAAAAAACTCGCACGTCGAGGCGCCCAGTGATCGCCACCGTACATCCGGCGCGACAAAAGACGAGCGCGGCGAGGCCCGTGCACCACGGTTAAGCCGTCGCCACACGGACCGTGCTGTCGAACGTGAACGTTGAGCGTGCCTAGTTCAACGCGCTGCTGAACGCTCAGGAACGATGCGACTTGTGCACACGGTACGTGGGCCCCAACGTGGTACATGCGATCGCAACGCACTCCAGCGGCAGTCGAGGGATGTTTCTAGTTCGTAAATCACACTGTTTACTCAGCGGGCGCGCGTAAAATTCCCACGTTAGCTCTATTAAAACGCACGTTTCCTCCATCGTCCACGAAAAGGGAGGTACCATGTCCAGTCAATAAGGACACAGGCTTAGGAAAGTTGCATTACAAACAGTGCGGTACAAATTTGGGATCCTTCTCCGCATAAGATAAACATTCCCACATTTTAGTACAACCCCAAGGTCAGTCTTACTTAATCACGGTTCCTACCCAGTAGCAAAAGCTTTGCAACATGTGAATTACGAAGTGGAAAAGAAAAAGGAGCAAAATATCTTTATACAAGTAGCGCAAGCTGTCTTGTAGATTAAGCCAATCGAACAGTCACCCCCTCAGAAAAAGGTGAACTTGTATTTACATAACATCAAATATTATAGTATATACTTAAATGAAACTAATTATAAAGTATCAGAACCTAATAAAAACGCGAATGTTAGGAAATAAAATTTAGAAATGTCAATACGCGGCCCAACCAACAAACACTACTAGACAATGACGCTGCTCTTTGCGCTAGACCCACAACAGATCCATAGTAGGCAATGATAGTATGTTACCCCTTGCAGAAAACCTTATCGTAGATATGTTACTAATTAAAATTTAATTATAACAAATTTAACCAAGAATAATGCGTTCTGGGTGGATCTTGAGTGTGTCGCTGCCTTCAAATAGCCTAATCTCATAAGACGCAAGTTACAACAATTCTTTTGCCACGAATATATTTCTCATTATTTTATTGCAACGAACCACACAGTCAACAACGGGTTTTCCAGTGATTCTCGATTTGCTGGTGCTCAGAAACGGCATACATACATATAAGCTTGAAATGAATGCCAATATGGCGCCTCACAACTCTGTAATGAATGGACACGGCGTGAGTGTGACGTAGGTGGCGTTGTGACATCTCATTGGTCAACGCTCAGAATATCTGACATGCCAGATACTGCTCTGCACGCTCGGAAAGACTCCAGAACGTGCTATTCCACGCTATGACGTCAGAAACTCGGCACGCCCAACGTTGGGATTCACGGTCCGTGTGCCGACGGCTTTAGGGACGCCGGCTGGCTTCCAACGCGAGCTGGCTCGACCAGCGCCGACCGGAGACTCTTCCGTCACACGGGGTATCGATATTGGCGATGGAAGGGCGCCACGGCCCACAAACAGTAGACGGGTAGGATTGACAGCAGCGAGAGGAGGCGTGAAGTGCGGCAGTCTCTGGGAAACGTTCCTTCAGATGGCCTCGGACTGCAACGGACACACCGTGTGTCGACGTCGTTTCTGTTCCCCTCGCGCTGTAGTGTGATCGGGATCGCCACAAAATCGTCGTCCTTTGTCGCCCGGTTCATTTCTCATTTTTCTTGTCGATTGTGATTACGTGAATTGAATCGTGATTACGATGATGCTTCACAAAGAATTGAAAAATACTTTATAGAAAACGTGCAATATTTTTTTATGAAATATACCAAACACCTTTGCAATTAATAAAAAATGATTTCGTCTTTCGAAAGGAAATTAAAGAACCAGCCCACTCCCTGCGTGAATACTATGGGTCCCATAATACGAAAACATAGGGCTAATAAATGTTAAATTTATTTTTTATGAAAAATTACGTAATTTCTTGTTTAGCATAAATTCTGGATTGATTGTTTTATCACAAATACTCGGTGTTAACGATGAATAAAAACAAAATCTGTAAACTGTTTTCAGGGATCCGTTGGATAACGAAGTGAACAAAATCGTGTGAGAAACTCGGATGAATTCGACGAAATACCTACTTATTTACAAACTGACGATAAAGTGTCACCTCGGTAAAGCTAACAAAATTCACTTTTGAGTCTCGCGTGCAGTAAATTATCCGAAGCATGTTTTGCTGTAGGAATACACCTATAAATAGGATAATTCGCTTCATTCCGTAAAAAATACTAAATTTATTAAATAGTAACGTAAAGTATAGCAGCGTACATCCTTTTTCACAAGAAAGGTGTTTGTTCTTCCCTACTTTCAAACATGAGTCTGAACACTGAAGACGGCTAATTGACCGGAACTGCTATGTGCAGATTCGTCGAATTCGTGTCGGTTAATGACGACAAACCTAAAATGAAATTCATAAATTGCGACTTAAAGGCGCGAATCACCAGCAGTGATTGTGCGTCGTGAGGAGAGTCGGCGACGCCCTGGAGGCCAGCGGTGTCCAGCCTGGAGTCCAGCAGGAGGAGGGAGGGAGGGACTCGTCCTGCGGGCCACCCTCTGTGTACGGGGGCGTCTCACGAGTCTGCTAAACTCCGACGAAAGAGCGCAACATTTTTTGTGGCGCTTTCGCAAGTGTGATTATTCCAAAGATGGCGTGAGGAATTTCAACGGTGCACATCTTACAGTTCACAGAATTGGTCAGTGTACCGAATGCGACTGAAAATGGAGAGGAGGTTTCGTGCTGTTGTTAAACTTTTTCTTTCATTAGGAGGGTTGGGCTGCTGCACAAATCAAAACAGAATTGGTTCGAGTTCCCGCGGAGTGTGCATCACTGAACACACGGTAATGCAGGGGCGCCGAATAAAAGTTGGACTGCCGAGACGGTATGCATTTCAAGAGTGTGTGTGTGTGTGTGTGTGTGTGTGTGTGTGTGTGTGTGTGTGTGTGCGTGTGTGTGCGCGCGTGCGTGTGTGTAATGTCCTACACGGGTAATGGGGTATTTGAGCGTTTTCGGGAATTTGTATTGAATGATGGTCATTTTACGCGCTTAACATGCTTCCTTTCCTCTTTAGTATCAGTATTGTTCTATAGAAATTGTATTAATTATAAACGATTACGTGCGCAGTGTCGTGTTATTAAAGAAAGCAAGAAAGCCAGCTGGGTTGCTTTCACAAGCTCGTTCAACAATTTTACTCCTTCTTCTGTTGTCTGGGGTAGCCTGCGCCGGCTATCTGGCACTAGGTCCACTCACCAGTTTCTGGCCTGACGGTCGCGAATGACGCCCTTGTGGCCCCTGAGGATGTCTCCGATGCCTTCGGCCGCTTTTTCGCAGAGGTTTCGAGCTCCGCTCTTCACCACCCTGCCTTCCTCTCCCGAAAACAGGCAGAGGAGGCAAGGCCACCTAACTTCCGCTCCTCGAATCGTGAAAGTTATAATGCCCCATTCACCACGCGGGAACTCGACAATGCACTTGCCTGGTCACGGTCCTCCGCTCCAGGGCCTGATTCTATTCAGATGCTGAAGAACCTTTCTCCTGCAGGTTTTCTTCTTCGTACTTACAATCGCATCTGGATTGAGGGTCATGTTCCGCTGGTGCGAGTCTATTGTTGTCCCGATTCCTAAGCCGGGTAAGGACAAGCACTTGCCTTCCAGTTATCGACCCATAACACTTACCAGCTGTGTCTGTAAGGTGATGGAGCGAATGGTTAACTCTCGTTTGGTTTGGCTGCTCGAATCTCAACGCCTACTTACCAATGTACAATGTGGATTTCGTAGGCGCCGCTCTGCTGTTGACCATCTGGTTACCTTGTCGACCTTCATTATCAGTAACTTCTTGCGGAAGCGCCCACGGCTGTGTTCTTCGATTTGGAGAAGGCTTACGACACCTGTTGGAGGGCGGGCATTCTCCGCTCCATGCATACATGGGGCCTTCGCGGTCGCCTCCCTCTTTTTATTCGTTCCTTTTTAATGGATCGACAGTTCTGGGTACGTGTGGGTTCTGTCGTGTCCGACGCCTTTCGCCAGGAGAATGGGGTGCCACAGGGCTCAGTTTTGAGCGTCGCTCTCTTCGCCATAGCAATCAATCCAATAGTGGATTACCTCCCACCTGATATCAGGCTCCCTTTTCGTGGACGATTTTACCATCTATTGCAGCGCACAGTGGAGATGTTTCCTGGAGCGCTGTCTTGACCATCTTTACTCCTGGAGTGTCGCCAATGGCTTCCGTTTTTCTGCCGAGAAGACGGTCTGTATTAACTTCTGCCGCTACAAAGCGTTTCTCCTACCGTCCTTACGACTTGGTAAGGACTTAGCTGGTCGCCACATGTTTCATATTTGGCTGCCCGTTGTATCCGTTCTCTAAATGTCATCCGTGTTCTCAGTAGAATGTCGTGGGGAGCGGATCGAACCGTCCTGCTTCGTCTATATCGGTCGAAGGTCCGCTCAAAGCTGGATTATGGGAGCTTCGTGTACTCCTCTGCACGGCCATCCATCTTACGCCGCCTCAACTCTATACAACACCGGCCCCCCAGGGGCTCAGCATTCATTTGCTGAGTACGGACGTGGCGACCCCGGGGTCCTGAGCTGGGGACTGGTCAGTGCCGCCAGTCTCCTGTCTCCGTAACCCCCGGACATGCTTCAGCGACCACCGCATGGCGCGGCGGTGGAATGTTGTGTGCTGCGGGGAATGGTAATCTTCGCTTGACCGCCTGGATTGCGAGTAAGGTAAACCTCTATAAAAACCCCTCAATCTTATGGTGTGCCGCGCGCCTATAAGATGCATGGCTGTTGGGGTGGAACAGTCGCAAGCGGGCAACCTCTGGGGCACCTGCCCAGTTGTATAAGGCTTACCTAGGCACGCGGGGCTCTGTCTAGGTGGACTTCTAGTTCCCTAGCTGCTCGTGGGACCGAGATGGAACCCTCGAACTTTTATTCTTCTCCGGCCAGTGGAAAGGGTGGACCGCTGGTGGGTTCTAACACCCAATCCAACAAGAGGGCTCGTGTAGCCAGTCCTCCTGATTCAGGTAGTAGTAACAGAATGCATGCTGCTTCGCAGAATGTGTTTTTCATAATTAAAAGATGGGAGTTTTGAAAAAGTTTCTCCATTTTATATACAGAAGGGCTTAGAAGGTATTGCTGGCACATTAAAATATGTAAAGCGCTTGCGAAATGGCACCTTGTTGGTTGAAACATCTAGCTTCCAGCAAGTCCAGAACCTTCAGAAGGCACAATTTCTTGGGGAGTTTGCGATAGAGACTGAATTTCACACCACCTTGAACTACAGCAAGGGTGTTGTGACTTGCAGAGATCTCGTTGACATTCCCCAAGACGAACTGAAGGCTGAATGGTCCCGGGAAGGAATTGTCGACGTGCAACACATTATGAAACGGGTGGATGGTGCTCTCATAAAGACTGACTCATTTATCCTTACATTTAACACCACCAAATTACCAGAGCATGTGAGGGCAGGTTTCCTACATCTCAGTGTACGGCCTTATTACCCCAACCCCATGCGGTGTTTTAAATGCCAACACTTTGGACACACTACTCTCGGCTGTAGAGGGGAAGCCACTTGCGGGAATTGTGGTAAAGCCGCCCATGAGGGAGTTGGTTGCTCCTCTCCTCCCAAGTGTGTCAACTGCTCTGGGGATCACCCTGTGTGGAGTAGGGTATGCAGAGTTTTCCTTGAGGAACGGAAGATCCAGGAACTAAAAACTACAAAACGCATCCCGTATGGTGAGGCAAAGAAAATCTAAAAGTCCATGCAGCCGCCCACTTTCGCTGCTTCCTTTTCTTCCGTTCTCAAACAACCAGTCTTGAAAACTGATGCTGCTACACAAACGGAGGTTGCTACTGTCAGCACTAGCACCTGCGCTTGTCAGTGTACGTGTTTTGCTGCCGTCCCTATGAAGCCTGCTGCTCCCCGCCGGCCTTCTGACCAGGCTGTGGTAGCTGACATCATGGAACTTCCTGCCCCTTCCCGGGTCCAGTCTTGTGCACTGCCCAGCGCTGCTACACCCCCTACTGCTTCTGAGGTTTTGGCTCCAATGCCACCTCAGTCCAGAACATCGAAGCCAAAGACAAAGGTGAAGACTCGCCCACTAAAGGAGACTGCAGTTATACAGTCTCCTGATGTGGATGTCATTCTCTCTGACATCTCTCTCGACTCCTCTTCTGAGGCGATGTAGGTTGATGTCAGACTGGGGCAATCATCTCGCCCCAAAACTGAGCCTCCACCTGTTGCGGGCTCTGCTCCCCAACAGAAAGTGAGAATGAAGGTACTCCCACCCTTATAGATGGCTCCCGTTATACAGTGGAACATGAATGGATTCCGGGCACATGTGGAGGAACTGAACCTCCTAGCACGGCAACGCCTCCTGTGCTTGTGTTTACAGGAAACGCATTTAAAACCATCTGATGCTCCTGTACTAAGGGGCTATACGTCATATCGCAAAGATGACCTGACTGGAGAAAGGGCCAAAGGCGGAGTCGCTGTGTTTGTCAATAATGACCACCACTCCTCTGCTCTCCCCCTGGATACTGACCTGCAAGCAGTTGCAGTTGAAATTCATTCACCTCGGAGGCTTACCGTTTGCTCCCTTTATTTACCCCCTCCAGATGCAATGACCTTAGACGCTCTCACAGATCTTATCGACCAACTCCCCCGCCCATTTCTCCTCCTGGGAGACTTCAATGCCCATCATGTCCTGTGGGGCTCCACTTCTCTTTGCGCTCGAGGTCGAATTTTGGAGAGCCTCCTAACATCTCAAGTGTTGTGCATCCTCGACACAGGTACTCCGACTCATTTCTCTAATGCTACTGGGTCATTCTCAGCCATTGACCTATCTTTCTGCTCTCCAACCCTCACCGACTCTGTTCACTGGGAGGTCATTGACGACCTTCATTCCAGCGATCACTTCCGTATCCGCATTAATTTCCTGGATAGTCTATCACTGGAGCAGCGGCCACCATTGTGGATGATTGGCAGAGCTAACTGGCCACTGTTCACTCGGTTGGCTGTCTTTGACCGCCACAATAACGTACAGGAATGGGTGGATCACATCACGCTTGTGGTCCATCATGCTGCTGACCTGTCCATACCACAGTCTTCTGGCACTCTTAAGCGGCGCCTTGTGCCTTGGTGGACAGAAGAGTGCCGTTCAGCCATCCGGGACAGGCGTGCGGCTCTTCACCGATTTAAATGCCGCCCAACAGCGGTCAATCTTACCGCCTTTCGAATCACGAGAGCCAGGGCACGCCGTGTCATTACAGAGAGCAAGAAAAGGTCATGGCAGGAGTTCCTGGACTCATCAACCGTTCCACTTGTTCCACAAGAGTATGGGAAGCCAACCGGAGGATTTCCGGTAAACATAGCCGTTTACCAATAGCTGCTGTCCTGAACCAGGGATGCCTCCAAACGACACCCAGAGCCATTGCTCAGACGCTGGCAGAGCATTTTGCACAAAGTACTGCCACTGCAAATCAGGATCCAGCGTTTCGTCGCTACCGTGCGACTGTCGAAACAGCGATCTTCGACTTTCAGTCGAACAGTTCTGAGGCCTAAAATTGCCCTTTCTCCATGTGGGAACTTGAATCGGCACTTACTGAGACTTCTGACACTGCACCAGGTTACGACCGCATCCGGTACTCCATGCTTCGACGTCTGCCAGCGGCGTCAAAGGAAATCCTCCTCGAATGTTTTAATCTCAAATGGCAGACTGGTGTTCCCCACCTCGTGGAGGGAGGCAATTCTCATCCCTCTCCTCAAACCAGGAAAGGACCGCACATGTCCCGGTAGTTATCGTAGTATCGCCTTGACAAGCTGTGTCGGAAAGACCCTGGAACGGATGGTTAACCGTCGTGTGGTCTGGCTGCTAGACCTGACAGCTCGTTAGCCGCTTTCAGTGTGGATTCCGAAAATTTCGGTCCACGGTCGACAACCTGACCCTCGCTTTTGTCTGTCAGCATCACTGTATCGGTATCTTCTTTGATATCAGTAAGGCATATGATACTACTTGGAGACACTGTATTCTTGCACAAATGCATCAATGGGGCTTTCGTGGCCGCCTCCCGATTTTCATCCGGTCTTTCCTGTCTCAGCGGTTTTTTCGGATCGCTTTGAGCAAGAGAACGGTGCCCCCAGGGCAGTGTTTTAAGCGTTACCCTCTTTGCCATAGCCATCAACAGTATAACGTCTACAGTGAGGAGTCCAGTACAGTGCTCCTTATTTGTGGACGACTTTGCTGTTTTCTGTTCCTCCTCCAGTGTTGCAACCGTGAGCCATCAGTTGCAGCTAACAGTGCGGCGGTTAGAGGAGTGGGCTGCAAAGACGGGTTTTCGGTTTTCTGCCGAAAAGTGTGTTTGTGTTCATTTTAATCGTTCTCGTCATCTTTTTACTTTGCCTGCCTTGCATGTGGGGGATACTGTCCTACAGTTTGGAGACACATTGCGGTTTCTTGGCCTAATTTTTGACTCCAGGTTGTCATGGCTGCCACACCTACGTGACTTGAAAGCCAGAACGCTGAAGGCACTGAACATCCTCAAGTGCCTCAGCCACAGGTCTTGGGGCGCGGACAGGGCGCGTCTCCTACAGTTTTATGGAGCTTTTGTGCGTTCACGGCTGGACTATGGGTGCACAGTATATGGGTCAGCGAGGCCATCTTATTTGCGGAGCCTTGACGCTGTTCACCATGCTGGGATCCGACTGGCCACAGGTGCTTATCGAACCAGTCTCGTACCCAGCCTCTGTGCTGAGTCTGGCGAACCGCCACTTACCATCCGGTGGCAGCTCCTGCTGGTGCGCCAGGCTTGTAAGTTTCTTGCAGCTCCCAGATCGCCTGCTCACCATCTTGTTGCCCATGCACCTCTGGACCGCCTTTTTTCCCGCCGTCCCCGGGCTACGTTGCCGTTTGGGATCCGTGTGCAACGTGTACTAGAGTCCTTCGGTGTGGAGTCTGTACAACCCCAAATTCAAGGTTTTAACCGCCTGCCACCCTGGTTACTGAAGAGGCCTGGAGTGATTTTAGATTTATTGCAGTACAAGAGAGATTGCACTCCTGCCACCGTTTTTAATGCAGCATTTTCTGCCATTTTATCTGAGCACCACGACTATGTAGCTGTTTTTATGGATGGGTCGAAACAAGGGGATTCTGTTGGTTGCTCAGTTGTTTTTCCATATCGTGTCCTCAAGGTCCGACTGCCTCAGACTTTTACTGTCTTTGATGCAGAATTGTTTGCGATCCTGCGGGCACTGGAGCACATGAGACATTCTTCCTCTCCTAAATTTCTTGTCTGTTCCGATTCACTCAGTGCCCTTCACTCATTGCAACGTTTGTATGTGGCAGGCAAAATTGTCCAGACCATCCAGGATGCCCTCTTCCAACTACAGCGACTGGGGAAGGTTGTAGCTTTCTGCTGGGTTCCGGGGCATGTTGGCATTGCTGGGAATGAAAGGGCAGATCTAGCAGCCCAGGAGGCGTGTCTCGCCCCACAAGTATCTCAGTGTGCTATCCCCTTGCACGCACTCACCTCGCTGTTGAGCTCACGGGTCATGCGTCGGTGGGAGGATGAGTGGCTGGAAGTGACTGACAATAAGCTCCGTATAGTCAAGCCCACAACGCGTGTGTGGTGTACTTCCTTTCAGCCCCATCGATGGGACGAGGTTCTTCTCACTCTGCTTCGAATAGGCCACAGCCCTATGACGCACGGCTTCCTGCTCCGGCGAGAGGACCCTCCAATTTGTGGTACTTGCGGCGTCCAGGTCACTGTGTGCCACGTTTTATTGGATTGCATTTTATTTTCTGACCAGCAGGTCGCGGCTGACTTGCCAGCGAACCTGCCATCTCTTTTAGGCGACACTCGGATGAATGTGGTTAAAGTTTTAAAGTTCTGTGCCCTGTCAAATGTTTTTACAAAGATTTTAGGGAGAGGATTTTAATTTGCTCACTGTGTGACAAGCTCGCCCATATTTTATGTAAGTGGCCAGCCAATAACAATTTCCTGTGACATTCTTGTTGCCATGTTTCCCCTTTCCGTAGGTTTTACTTTCTTAGGTAGCATTTTCCTTCTTTTCCTGCATTGTTTGAGTGTGTGCTTTAGTTTTCTTAGGTCTGTCCACATTCGTTCCTTTTAATGTGTCAGGGCGCTGATGACCTCGATGTTGAGCGCTCATAAGCCCCAACACACCACCACCACCACCACCACCACCACCACCACCACCACCACCATATACAACACCGGGGTTTACGTCTTGCGATGGGAGCGTTCTATACTAGTCCCGTCGAGAGTCTTCATACTGAAGCCGGTAAATTGAATTGCCACTAACCTACCAGTGTGATATACTGCTTTATCGGTATGCCTGTCGGCTATTGTCAATGCCCGACCACCGGTCTTATCGTTCTTTTTTGACGACTCTCTCGACCGTCAATACGTGTTGTATGTCTCTGCCCTGCTACCCCCTGGAGTTCGCTTTCGTCGCCTCCTTCAGCACCTTGATTTTTCACTCCCTGCAACCTTTAGAGTGGGCGAGAGCCAAACGCCACCTTGGCTCCAGGCTCAGGTTCGCGTTCACCTTGACCTCAGCTCGCTCCCAAAGGAGGTTACCCCCACTTTGGTATACTGCTCCCGTTTTATCGAACTTCGTTCAAAGTTAATTAATATGATCCTTATTTATGCAGATAGCACTAAGACCGATGACGGTGTCGGGTGTTCTTTTATTGTCGGGGCACACAGTGTCAAATACCGGCTCCGTGGCCATTGTTCGGTCTTCACAGCTGAGCTATTTGCTCTCTACCTGGCTGTTCTTTACATCTGCTGCCACTGACATTCTGCTTATGTCATCTGCTCAGATTCCCTGAGCGCCATCCAGAGCCTCAGTGATCTGTATCCGGTTCACCCTTTTGTGCACCGGATCCAACGCCCTCTTCAGTAGCTGTTGGACGACGGTTCTCATGTTACCTTTATGTGGGTTCCTACCTGTGTCGGTAACCCTGGGAACGAAGCTGCAGATGCCGTGGCCAAGGCTGTGGTCCTCCAGCCTCGGACAGCTTCTTGTTGTGTCCCTTCATGGGATTGTAGCAGGGTCATTTGTCAGCGCATTTTACCGCTGTGGCATGCCAATTTGGCTGCGCTTACGCTCTTCTCGGCGGGAGGAGGTCGTTTTGGCCCAGTTACGAATTGGACACTGCCGGTTCAGCCATCGCCATCTGCTGATGGCTGTGCCGGCGCCGTTCTGCCCATGTGGGGAATTGCTGACGGTATGCCACACTTTAACGTCCTGTCCGAATTTTAATACACTGCCCGTTGATCTTGGCCTGCCGTGTACTCTGGATGCCATTTTAGCGGATGACCCAGGAGCAGCTGCTCGCGTTCTTCGTTTTATCCACTTGACAAACCTGTCTAGAGAGATTTGATTCTGCTGTTTTTTTAATCCTATGCCTGTCAATGTCTTTTATCGTGTTTTCCATTTTAATTGCTGTTTTAACCTAGTGCCTCGCTGTGCATTCCTAATGTAGTCTGGGCGCTGATGACCATTGTAGTTGTGCGCCCTAAAACCACAAAAAAAATACAAAAAATTAGCAGCTGCTGTACTGGTCTGCACGTGCGTCATACAAGTGTGGAGGGTGCCGTGTAAGGTGGGCTCGGTGGCGCAGTGTTTCAGGACCTTCCGCCATGTCGGCAGCTGCTGAGGTTCAGAGGACGGCGGCCGTGGACCTGGGCGCCCTGCTGGACGCGGGCGACGGCGCGGTCGTGACTCTGGTGGCGGGAGGGACGCGGCTGGCGGCGCACCGCGCGGTCCTGGCCGCCAGGAGCCCCGTGTTCCGAGCCATGTTCCAGCACGACACGCTGGAGGCCAGCTGCGGCGAGGTCAGAATCGCGGACGTGGGGGGCCCGGTGCTGAGGCAGCTGCTGTCTTACATGTACACCCTGCAGGCACCCCAGCTGACCGACACGGCCCGGGAGCTGTTGATGGCAGCCGACAAATACGGAATGTCCGCGCTGAAGGCCGCCTGCGAACAGCAGGTGGCGGCGCAGCTGGAGGTGGAGACGGCGGCGGCTGCAGCTGTGCTGGCGGTGAGGCACTCATGCCCCAGCCTAACTGCAGCCACCGTCCAGTTCATAAGGGCCCACGACTACAAAGCAATGGCGACGCAGGGCTGGGCAGACGCCGTGCTCGAGTACCCAAAAGACATCGTCGAAGTGAGTCGGCTGCTTGGTGAGCCACCAGCAGAAGCCAGGTGAGCCCGGGGCAAGACGTTATTCTGTCTTTAACAATAATGTGTGTGTGTGTGTGTGTGTGTGTGTGTGTGTGTGTGTGTTGTGACTGTCTCTCCTTACAGCTCACAATGCTGTCATTGGTCTGTCATGACTGGTTTATCAAAGCTCCATATTCAGCTCTTTTTGTTAGCAGTTATGTTAAGTAAACAAATCATTGAGGGGATAATTTCACTGGTTAAGGAATCTGTCTACATTTGATTAGTTCTCTTATAAAGCATGTGTAGAGCCCACTAATCTAGATTTTAGCATCAAGTCATTGAACAAAACTACTAAATTGTGATCTGCATCCGTATCTGCTTCTGTGTACACCTTACAGTCCAGTATCTGATTTCTGAATCTCTGCCTGAAGATGATGGTATGTAACTGAAATCTTCACATATCTCGCATCCTTTTCCAAGTGTACCACCACCTCTTGTGTGTCTCAAAGAGAGTATTTGCTATTGCTAGCTGAGGTTTATTGTACATCTCAACTAGTCTTTCTTCTCTCTCATTCCTAGTACCAGGTCTGTCTTCTCCTGTAACCCTTTCTTTTACTCTTTCCCCTACAACTGCTTTTTTGCCCCCCCCCCCCCCCCCCCGACTATTAAATATTTATCTCCCTTTACGTACTGGATTAAGTGTTGAGTATCATATAGTTTCTCTACATCTTCATTGTCAACTTGTGATGTCGGCATGTATACCTGAACTCTCGCTGCCTGTGCTGCTGTTGGTTTCCTGTCGATTCTGTTGTGAAGAACCCTGTCACCGACCTGTTCACAGTAGCTCGCTGTCTGCCCTAGCTTCCTACTCATAATGAATCCTACTCCTGTTCCGCCATTTTCTGCTGCTGTTGATATTAACCCATTCTCTTCTGGCCAGAAGTCCTTGCCTTCTTTCCATTTCACTTCAGTGACCACCACCGCATCCAGATCGAGCTTTAGCATTTCCCTTTTGTTATTGTCTGGCTTTCCTATTGCATTCAAACTCCTTACGTTCCACGTCTTGACTCATATAATGTCATCCTTTTGTTGGTCATTCAATCTTTTTCTCGTGGTCACGGCAGTCTCCCCAGGTATCCAAATAGGCACTAGTCAGGAATCTCTTGCCAAGATCATCATGATACTTTTGTCAGTTACCGGCCACATCTCCTGTTGATGCACTTCATGTGTCTAATGCAGTGGTTTCCATTGTCTTCCCTCATTCCTTTTATCATTGCTGATTCATCTGCCTTAAGTGGAAGCTTCCAAACCCAATGGCAAGAGTGTCCTGAACCTGTCTGCTGCTCCACCCACTTTTGACAAAGCTGTTGACTGGGGGGTCTCAAGATTCTTTCATGAGTACTTGCTTGGTGAGCACGGGGTGCCAAGCTAGTGCAGTCTTTCTTCTTTCCAGGGCTGCATTTCCTTGCCCTTCCCCTCCTTTCCTCTCCTTGCTCCTTTGCCCCCTCCCCTCCCTCTCTTGGTGTCCTTGCTTATGTTGGCCCCACTATCCTCCTTGTTATGTTGGTTTTGTAATTTGGCTTTGTTGCGTAATCACCTCATCCTTATGGCATTCCCTGGTCCCCCTCTGGGGATTGGCCTCCATTACTAAATTTGTATTGCGTCGTGTGAGCCATTTGGGTACGAGCACCTTACCTAGTGTCTCCGACGTTTGCCCTCCTAGTTCATTCCACCTGCTCTTTCACGTCGTCGTCTGATGCTAGGGTACATAGCCAGCACGGTAGCCAGACGGTGTGGTTGGGTCACTATGTACCCTTTTCGTTGAGCCCCCTGAACACACAGGGATCACACTTCTGATATCTGTGCTGTGACCACCTCAGGTAAGGCTAGCAGTGGTAGCTTGTCATCCTGGTGCATTCGATCTCCCAGCAATGGCTGCTGTGCCAGACGGCCCTTGCTGTGGCTGGGTGGCGCACGTGAGGAGAGCCCCTGATTGGAGTGGGTGATATCAGGGCGGACACCGCATACGGATCCAGAACTCAGGCCATTCTTTTGCGGCCGTCTCTCCCCGTGGAACTGATTCTTTTAGTGCTGCTTCTCCTGCACCTTCGGCCTTCCCTCCCGTGGCTACACCCTTGGAGGAGCGTCAGGCCCATCGGCTAGGGGTGAAACCTTTTTCCCGCTATCTGGTTTGCACCAGGACTGACGAGGATACTTTCAGCAATGCCAAACCTTTATTTTTGTGGAACACATTGAAGATAAGTTTGGGGAAGTGGACTCCCTGAACAAGGTGCGGTCGGGTTTGTTGCTGATCAAAACCACATCAGCTGCCCAGTCTGCAGCCCTTCGTGCCTGTAACCATCTTGGCACAATTCCTGTGTCCATTACCCTCCCCTCCCCCCACCAGTCTCTATATATGGTACAAGGTGTGATTTTTCACAGGGACTTCATCCTTCAAACTGATGAGGAACTTCGGAACAATCTTGAACGACGGGGTGTTCACTTTGTTCGGCATGTTCAGAAGGGTCCGAAGGACAATCACATTGATACTGGTGCCTTTGTCCTGGCCTTTGAAGGGGATACCCTCCCTGAGAAAGTAAAGATTATTGGTTATTGATGTGGCATAAAGATTATTCTTTATTGATTTGGCGTGAAGCCGTACATACCACCTCCTACGAGGTGTTTTAAGTACTTGTGTTTTGGACACGTCTTCCTGCTGTTTGCAGGCCCCTCTCTGTGGTGACTGAATGTCCGCTCCATGAGGGGAGTTCGTGTGTTCCCCCTCCTGTGTGTACTGTCATGGCAATCATTTGCCACGTTCACCAGATTGCCCAGTATATGAGAAGGAAAAGAAGATATAGGAGTATAAGTTCGTTGATCGTTTAACTGACACTGAGGCTCGTAAGAAGTAAGCATGTCTTCACCCAGTGTCCATGACGCTAGTTGTGCTTTAGTTCTATTTTCACCCCTTCCTCACCCGTCCTCACCCTTCCTCACCCTTCCATACCCCAGTCCTGAATCCCCCCCCTCCCCCCCCCTCCCTTGTGGCTCCCACACCTCTGTGCACTGTTCCCCTCTCTCCAGCCAGAGAAGTGTCCCACTTCTTCGGTGTCTGCTGCTCAAGGGCGCCCCTCCTGGGATATCCCTTCCAGGCCAAAATTATGCTGCCATGCAACCAATGCTGCCACGCGATGACTGCGAAAACCACAGTCTGTGGGGCCCCCAGGTTGCCCGATCTCTTTCTGTTCCCGATCTTGTTGCAGCTGGCTCCTTTATGCCACTCAGCTCTCCTCGGTCTCAAACAGAAAAGAAGAAGAAACCTAAGTCCCAGGACAAGGAGCCTCTGGTGTCTCCAGAGGTCCCATCCTTGGCTTCGCAACCCGATTCTGACTTGTTGTTCATGGATGTCACCCCCTCCTTGTCGGTGACAGTTGGTGACTGGCTTTAGCCTGTTCAACCCCCATTTGAATCCTTGTTCTGTGGTTATCCAATGGAATTGTAATGGGTATTACAATTACTTACCGGAGTGGAAATCCGTTATTTCGTCTTACTCTGCAGCTTGTTTGGTTCTACAGGAATATAATTTTACTGATGATCACTCACAAACCCTCTCTAGGTTCCGTGTTTTCTGTTGAAATTGGGTTGGCCCCGTGCGGGCCACTGGTGGCATTTGTACATTGGGCCGTACAGACGTTGCTAGCACGTGGATTCCTCTTCAAACTATATTGGAAGCGGTTGCTGTTAAAGTCCACCTGGACGGTTTGCAATCTTTATCCCCCCCACTGACAGAACACCTACACCTGCTGGCATAACAGCCCTTCTTCTGCAACTTGTTCCTCCCTTCCTCCTTCTCGGGGATTTTAATGCTCACCATCCCTTTGGGGCAGTGCATTTCCATCTAGACGAGGTCTTCTCATAGACTAGTTTCTTGCAGACCACGACTTGTGCCTTCTTAATGATGGCTCCCCTATTCATTTCAGTGCCAGTCATGGTACCTTTTCTGCCATCGATCTTTCTCTTTCTTCTCCCTCCCTCTTCCCTTCATTACACTGGTCGCCACACGACGACCTTTGTGATTGTGAGCATTTCCCATTGATTCTTTCACTCCCTTCCCGCACACCGATGGGCAGGCTACCTCATTGGTCTTTCCAACGCGCCTTTTGGCATCTATACACTGCACAGGTTGTGTTTTCTCCCTCTTTGTCAGGTTGTACTGATGACGTCCTACATGAAGAGTGACGCGATTGTTTGCACTGCTAGTTTTGCTGTACCTCGCTCATCTGGACCATTTCGCCGCCAGCAAGTCCCGTGGTGAAGTACGGCCATTGCCATTGCCATTCGTGATTGGCATCGAGCTTTGCAACACCTTAAGAGGCACCCTTCAGTTGCCAACCTTATTACCTTCAAACGCCTTCGTGCTAAAGCTCGTTACTTAATCAAACAGAGCAAACGGATGTGTTGGGAATGCTTTGTTTCTTCCCTCGCTCCTACTGTCCCTACGTCACGGGTATGGGCTATACTTCGCTCTCTCCAAGGTTGCCACTGGCAGTCCACCCTCACAGATGGTCTTCGTACGGACCCGCTGATTCTCGCGGAACATTTGGCGACCCATTTTGCAACAGCATCATCATCATCAACAACCTCCTAACCGGCATCTTTCCTGCACCAGAAACAGTGGTCCGAAGCTTCCACCTTAAATTTTACCCGTTGTCAGTCAGAATCTTACAACGAACCTTTTATGAATGGGAATCTCTTTTCACATTTTCTTCTTCTCATGATACAGCTCCTGGCTCACTCAATTCATAACTAACTGCTTCAACATCTCAGTGCTCTACAACGGCAACATCTTGTCCAGTTTTTAACCGTATTTGGCTCCAGGGTGACTTCCTTCTCAGTGGAGGGATAGCATCATGGTTTTGTTTGTCGTAAGCTATTGTCCAATTATTCTGACAAATGTTGTTTGCAAGTTATTTGAACTGGTGGTAGCCCGTCGGCTCAATTGGGTCCTTGAATCTCAGAATCTATTGTCACGTTACCAGTGTGGCTTCTGAGAGGGACGGTCTCCGATCGATCATTTACTTATTAAGCTTGGAATCGCCAGTTCGACAGTCTTTTTCCCAGCACCGCCATTTGGTTGCAGTATTTTTTGACCTTTGCAAGGCTCATGACACGGCTTGATGCCATTACGTCTTCCTTACACTTAATCAGTGGAGTCCACCCCCCCCCCCTCCCCCCCCCCCCCCCCCCCACGATTTTTATCCGCCAGTTCCTGTTCTACCGATCGTTCAGGGTTTGGGTTGGTACTGTTCTTAATTCTCCATGGACCCAGGAGACTGGCATCTCACAGGGTTCTGTATTGAGTGTACTTCTTTTCCTCATTGCTATCAATGGACTTGTGGCCTCTGTCAGTCCTTAGGTCGCCCTTGCTCTGTATGTGGATGATTTCTGCATTTGGGCTTGTTCCTCTTCAATGGCCTCTGCAGAGCAGCAGTTCCAGGGAGCTATACGGCATGCCTCTGCATGGACCCTCTCACCCAGGTTTCAATTCTCTCCTTTAAAATTGTGGGTGGTACACTTCTGTCGCCGTAGTACGATCCACCCTGATCCAGAGCTCTACCTCGATGCACAACGATTACCTGTGGTCCCACAGTTTCGTTTCCCAGGTCATCTTTTTGACAACTAGCTCACTTGGCTGCCTCATATCAGACTTCTGAAGGATGTTTCCGTAAACTCAGTCCTTCACCTTCACTTCCTTGACCACAACTCTTGGGGTGCAGACAGCTCCATCCTTATCCGCCTTTATCGTGCTTTAGTGCTGTCTTGCTTGGACTATGTCGTCAAGTTGGGCTGTCTCGCTTGGACTATGTCATCAAGTTGGGCTGTCTCGCTTGGACTATGTCGTGAAGTTGGGCTGTCTCGCTTGGACTATGTCGTCAAGTTGGGCTGTCTCGCTTGGACTATGTCGTCAAGTTTATGGTTTGGCTGCTCCTTCCACACTGCACCTGCAGGATCCGGTCACCATTGCAGTATCCGTGTGGCCACTATTGCCTTCCCTACTAGCCCTGTTGATAGTCTCCTGGTTGAAGCTGGGATCCCCTCCCCCTTTCTGTTTGGTGGTCCCAGCTTCTGGTTTTTTATGCAATCGCTGTCTGTTCCTCTCCCACTCATCCTTCCTTTTCTTTCCTGTTCCTAGCCCATGGATGTCACTCATCTGATTCCCACTCTCGGGCGGGTTTACCGGTTGGGATCCCCCTTGCGTCTCTCCGTGATTTTCAGCTTCCTTCTGTGTCCTGTTTTCCATGCTCCCTTCCCACCACCCCCTCTTGGTTATTTCTTCTTCCCCAAATTCGGATGGATCTCCGCTGAGGTCCAAAAGAGTCCATTCCCCCCATGGTGTTCCGTTGGTTTTTCTGCCAAATTTTATGGGAGTTTCGGGATGTTGTTTTTTACACCGATGGCTCTAAATTTGTTGACCGTGTGGGATATGCTTTCATGTCCTCTGTTCGCACGGAAAATCATCTGCTGCCACCTACATGTGGGGTGTTTACTGTGGAATTGATGGCAATTTCCCAGGCCCTTACTTTTATTAAACAGTCCCAGCACAACCGCATTTTGTTATGTACGGTCTCAATGAGTGGCCTTGTGGCTGTTGACCAGAGTTTTTCCCGCCATCCCTTGGTCTCGGCCATCCATGACCATCTCTCTGATCTTCACTGTGCTGCTTGTTCCATTGACTTCCTTAAGGTCTCTGGTGATGTGGGTATCCCAGGTAATGAGCTTGCTGATTGTTTGGCTGGGGGAGCAGTCACTCCCCCCCCCCCCCCCCCAGTTCTCTGTAACTCCTCCTGCAGTGGATTTACGGTTTCACATCAAATCCAACTTCGCACAATCATGGGCCAACTCTTGGGTGGCTACCTCCGTGTCTAATAAACTTCGTGCGATTAAGGTGACACCTGGCCCGTGGCGTTCTTCCTTCCGCCTCTCTCAAAAGGACTCAACCACACTGTGTTGTCTCTGCATCGGCCATACCAGGCTGACCTCACACGGTTTTCTTTTGCGTAATGAGCCACCCTCACTTTGTGGTCGTTGAGCCCGTAACCCACATTTTGGTGGAATGCCCTCTTCTTTTGTACTAAGTACAGATTTCCCCGTGCTTTACCTTTAACCTTGGATGAGGATTTCTGGATAGTCGAACTGGTTCTCTGTTTCCACTGGGAAAGTGGTTTTTATTCTCAATTTTAAGGTTTTTAATCCCCCTTTGGCGTTAGGGCATGGCAGTGAGGGTTGGGGTATCTCCCACTGTAAGCTGTGTTTGGAATTCCCGTTTCACCTCCTTGGCCAAGATCCTCTTTTTTTCCCCTTTTTACTCTGTTTCACTTTTTAGAATTTGTTAGTCTCCTTTTGCCATATGCACTTCTACATTCTAGCGGTTGAATGCTTTCAAATAGCAGGTAGTCTTGACCCTGCTGCTTCAGACGTGGGATACTTCCTGCCTCTAGCATAGCCATGGGGTCGCTCTCTTGCTGACAGCACTCATTTTATTTTTACTGTTGACGACACGACTGCTGTTTTACGTTTTTAGCCTTCTCCCTTTTATCGTTCTGACTGTCATGAGATGTCAAACTGTCTGAATGGACCACATTTGAAACAAGGGACTGATGACCTTGCTGTTTGGTCCCTTCAACCCCAATCAACCAGTAACCATCCAGTCAGATATCCAGTACAGAAGATGTGAGCGGAGACAGTAATTCAGTCAGCACAGTACCGTGGTCACACACAATGCTGGGCCTGACAATCACAATCTCGTCTCTGTTCCAGGTATGGTGTGCTCTAGTTCTCACTGTACTTGATGCTGGAGGGGCAGGTGTCAAATGTCTACCCTTCTGCCAGGGCTGCAATTCTCTCCGGCATTACCGGAGACCACTCCAGTGAATCACATCAGTTTCCTTGCACTAGGGTGTGGCAGATTATATTTCCTATCTGTCTATTTGAGTCTCCAGCATGTTCCACACCGTCAATATTGGTGTGACGATTAGATCCAAGTATTATTTGTTACCCTCTGTCTCTCAGATTCATATGCTTCATATTAAGACTTTCTTTTCTTTTTGGAGTTTCTTGAATGTGTTACACTACTGGTAACTCAACAATTTAGAAACATTGTTCGTGAAACAATATTGCCTAGCCTGTGTAATCCATTTTTTCTTCTAGCGGTAGCCTGTACTGGAATCTTCTGTCTGTTTTGTCCAGCTTAATTTAACATGAAAATTGATGTTTGAGGAAGAAGTACATCACCTCTGCTATCAAGAGACATTACATGCATATATGGTTCTGTCTGCTTTAGTCAGAAGCAAATTTTGAAACAACTCTTTTGTAAGTTTTACAGTATAGCTGTTGTAATTCCTGGCCATCATCTCCTTCATTCCCTCAGGCGTCAAAAAATACTGTATGTTAGTTATCCACTGTTGATCTAAATGGCAGTTTATCAAACAACTCCTGTGTATCTGTGACAAGCTTCATGTGTTTTTCATTGTACGAGGGTCGTTCAATAAGCAATGCCTAAAAATTTTTAAAAATGCCATTATTATACATAGACAGATGTCCTTGTTGGTGCCTCCCATTTGATGTTTTTTGTTTGCCATTGCAGTTTCGAACCATTCTGGCAGATGGCAGAGCAGTAGTACAGCGTCAAAATGGCGTCTGCATATGAGATCCATTACAAGCAGCATGCTGTTATTGAGTTTTTGTGCGCAAGAAAAGAAACCGTGGTGAACATCCATAAACGTTTGTGTGCAGTGCGTGGCAATGCTGCGGTTGATAGCACAGTTGGGCAACAGGTGGTGAAAGTTGCGCGCTCAGGAAATGCAGAAACAAGCTCCACGATCAGCCACACTTGGGACGTCCTGCTGCAGCCGCTGCTCCAGACATGCTTATTTATTTAGCGTATGGCATTTAGACACAATTGTTATTACAATCAATATGCAAAATTGTAATAATTTGGCATTAGATATTCTTACAGTTATTACAATAGTTATACAGAATTATACAAAATTACACATAATACACATGTTACAGTAGTTACACGAAGTTATAGTAGTTTGGAAGTAATTACAAACATCTAATGAGTTAATATATGCAATTGATTCTGGAGTCGCCATCAGGAAATCTTCTGGAGTCCCATCATAGGCTGTCCTGGGGCAGTCTTCTATTATGTGCTGAATAGTTTGATTTTCTCCACATTGACATAGCGGCGATTCTGTCATGCCCCACTGGTAGAGGGAATAGGCGCATCTGCCATGTTTAGTTCTAATTCTGTTTAAAGTTGCCCAGGTTTTGCGTGATAAGTCAAAACCTGGAGGCTTCTGGGAGATACATGGAAGTTTGCTGATGTTCTTTAAGGACCATTCTTGGTGCCAGGCGCTGGTTATGTTGAATTCTTCCTCTGTTGCAGACGTGGCTATTGCGGTTCTGATGGGTGACCTTCTGGAGCGTAGGCGGCTTTGGGTGGCATCTTCAAAATTCTCATGGATGGGTAGATTCCGATTGCTCATTATCTTTTTGTACTCTCTTATAAGAGCGTTTGTGTGGCGTAGGTTAGGGGGTGGTATGTGGCTTAGTACTGGGAGCCATTCCACGGGTGTAGTCTTTATTACACCAGCGATCATTCTCATTGTGTTATTGAGCTGTGCATCGATTCTATGGGTGTGGGAGCTGTTTAGCCATACCGGCGCACAATATTCGGCAGCTGAGAAGACGAGACTTAAGGCTGATGTCCGTAACGTAGTAGCTGCCGCTCCCCATGTCGTTCCACAGAGCTTCTGTATAATGTTATTCCTTGTTTTTGGTTTCTCTGCTGTTTTCATTAGGTGACCTTTGAAAGAGAGTGTTCTATCGAGGGTCACACACTCTCTTTCAAAGGTCACCTAATGAAAACAGCAGAGAAACTAAAAACAAGGGTGTAAAGCTAGCTCGCCTCCACGTGGTGCACCCCGGGTAACACTAAATGAGCTAGCACATAATGGCAGTCGGACAAACCGTGAAAGGTTCTCCTGACTATGCAAGTAGACACAAAAAATGTCCTCCTAAGGATATGCCAACAAGGAAACTTGGACCTACGGTCCGAATCTGCCATCTCAACATAGAGAGCATAAGCTATTCTAAGTGCCAATACTTATCCAGACACGCTGAATCGTGCAGATGCCATTATTCGTGCCGACCGGTGCATCAAAACTTGACAATTGGCTCTACAGTTGTCGGTCAGCATTGGAAGTGCGTCTGCAATGATCAGGGATCTCGGCTATTCAGATAGCGGTGCTCGCGATGGATTCGATTTACGCTCACTGCGGGCTACACGAGTCAAAGAAGGGCCATTTCATCTGAACTATTAGAGCGTTTCGAGACCGACGGAGACGCCTTTCTCTAACGGATTGTTACGGGGGACGAAAGCTGGGAGCACCACTTTGTGGCAGAAACAAAAAGGCAGTCCATGCAGTGGCGTCAACCTTATTAGTGACAAAACAAGACATTAGAGACAAACCCCTCTGCCAGAAAAGTCACGGTGACAGTCTTCTGGGATTGTGATGGCGTCATTTCTGTGGATGTGATGCCAAGAGGGTCAACCATCAATTCAGGGCCATATGAGAAGACTCGAACACGAGAACCGTTACCGACGTGTTCAATCGGACAAGAATCCATCAGAAATCTCGCTCTAATATGATAATGCACGCTACAGTCCGGACCTGGCACCCTTGCACTTCCATCTCTCTGGGCCGCTTAAAGATTTTCTACGGAGAACAGACTTTGAAGAGGATGAGTGTGTCAGTCTTACAGTGGACACGAGCAAGACGTGTCGATGTATATCACCAAATTCTGACTCTTAACAATAAATACATTATGGGGAAAAAAGTGGGGCATTACTTAATGAACGACCCTCGTAAGTTCACAGAACTTGACCGATTGTTTCCCCTATTTCCCCCCCCCCCTCCCCTGTTACTGATATTCAGCTTCCATACATTAGGTTCCAAATAATCTCAGAAGCAAGTCACAGCTAGCTGACTTGAACTGCTTCCAAAACTCTGCCCGGCAGTCGTGCTGTCAGTGCAGCACAGTCGCTGTCCCCTACGTTCGGGCTGTGGTTTGCGCCCCACTCTGAACAGCCGCCCCCTGTTTGCAGCGCGGGCCGTGGCTCCAGCAGGCCCAGCCCTGCCACTCGGCCACTCGGCGACCCCGGACGCTCTCCTGCCGTGGCTGCCCGCCACACTCCGCCGCCACCAGACGACGCGGCCGTCTCTCGCCTCCGGTGAGTGCTGCCGGCCTGAACACTCAGTGCCGCGTCAACCAAATATTACACTAAAAACATCTAATTTAAGCATTCTTGAAATTTTCCATAAAGCTTAGCTTACAGTTGTCAGGAAAAATTATTTCTTCGTTTTATATGTGTATTTAATGTACCTGCTGCTCTTGATGGTGTTAATGTATCTTAGAAATTAGTTCCGAAGGAAGTGGGTTCGGAGCCACGGTGTCAGTGCACTGTTATTCAATGAAACCTACATGTCACATGAGTGAGTATACAACTGTTTGGAAGTTCTCACAGGGAACCTCTTGAGAGCGAGATCACAAATTCAGTCTTCAGTGAGGCTCATTGGATAGTATTAATAGTTGTGATGGGGGAAAAATATTAGCTGCTAATGTTTCACCATCTTCATGAGGAGGGCTACAGAAAGTGAGTGTCCAAGAGGTACAGATATAAACCTCCTATGAGACACACGTATTACACATAACAAAATAGACATCGTTGACGTTAGAAAAATGTTCAGGACAGATAATTAACTTGAACCACAAGCACCAAATGAAAAACAGCGCGTCCCAGTGGTCACAAAGGTTCGCACCATCGAGATCGAAGGTGAACACTGTCGTAGACCTTAAACCGTGAAACTGGTCTTCCTTCGAGGTGCACGTTCAGATAATGCGATAATACGTTTTATAGGCACAGAACAAACAAAACATCTAGAGGCAAAATCTTCCAATGATACAAATTACAATATTGCACTCCTTTCAGGAGGGATAGTTTACTCTGAGGGAGTATCATTTCTGTACGCAGACCAGGAACGATCAAAAGAAACTTGCTTTAACCAGTCATTGGTCAGAAGCAGTGCTCATACTGCATTTGTAGTTCTCTTATGCCTATTTTCCTGCTCTCGTTTGCTTTGAGGTAACTACTACCTACTGCCCTTGCAAGATGGCGCACACGAGAAACAATCGTAGGGGGCAGAGCACCTCCAGCTTGTCGCAGCACAACAAATAGATTTCCAACAAATTTACCGACTAGATTAACATTCGACATGGTTGTGTACTGCTGTGTTAAGGCATTGATATTACGAGAGTGAATTTTCACTCTGCAGAGGAGTGTGCAGAATTTGGAAGGTAGGAGACGAGGTAATGGCGGAAGTAAAGCTGTCAGGACAGGGTGCGAGTATTTGAAATTTCGTTACCTGATTTTTTTCAGTTTTATAGCACTGTTTCAAACTATGCCAGTAGTATAGGCTTTGATATGGGACACCACATGTTTTTGACTTGAAAATATTTCGACATATTTTTGACTTGAAAATATTTCGACATATTTTTGACTTGAAAATATTTCGACATATTTTTGACTTGAAAATATTTCGACATATTTTTGACTTGAAAATATTTCGACATATTTTTGACTTGAAAATATTTCGACATATTTTTGACTTGAAAATATTTCGACATATTTTTGACTTGAAAATATTTCGACATATTTTTGACTCGAAAATATTTCGACATATTTTTGACTTGAAAATATTTCGACATATTTTTGACTTGAAAATATTTCGACATTTTTTGACTTGAAAATATTTCGACATGTTTTTGACTTGAAAATATTTCGACGTGTTTTTGACTTGAAAATATTTCGACGTGTTTTTGACTTGAAAATATTTCGACGTGTTTTTGACTTGAAAATATTTCGACGTGTTTTTGACTTGAAAATATTTCGACGTGTTTTTGACTTGAAAATATTTCGACGTGTTTTTGACTTGAAAATATTTCGACGTGTTTTTTTCTGAAAAAATTGGATCATTGGACGTTACTATTCTTTCAATCTGATCAAGTAGGTGTGAATCGTTGAATTTAAATTCCTTTTCGATGAAATTGATTGATTAAAATAGTTTTCAGCAACTATTTTCATTTCATCTCATTGCTTGAAATCGGGCAATTTTCTTACTGCATTTGTATAGCCTTTTTAACAGCTTTCATTACTTACTCGGGATTACCTTTCTTAGAGTCTTTGATTGTAACGATATCAGCTGTCTGCCAAACGTTATTTCCTTAACAATACTGTACGATCACAGGATTGGGTCTCGAGCGGTAGCTTCTTTTCTTTCACTGAAGTGAACAGTTCTTTTTTGAGCAGAAATATTTGGCCTAGTTTTCCTGTTTTCGTGGAGCCGCGCCGTTTTTCTTCTTCGAAAACCTCTGTAGAGAATTGAATGTGCCGAATTGCTTCCAAACGTTCCTTTTCTGAGTTCACCAAGTCCAGTAGGCTTTTCTTTGTATGTGCTACAGAGTAACCTTTGACCCTACTTTTCCTTGCTATTTTTTTCAGTTCACGAGAAGTTTTCGGAGAAAAGTCTCCGTAGTTAAACAAACCACTATCATTTGCTGCTGAGGAAACTCATTCTATAGCTTCAACAAGTGCTGCTTTCTTCATTTTGTACAAACCTTTGATTGTGAAGTCTTATGCAAGGGCTCTTAATTCCTTAAGTTTTATTTTCTTTAACCTTTAAGTTTTTTTCTTCATTTGGCTCATCTAAGGACCACGCACCAGTTTCAGTGCCTCCTTTGTTGTTCTTTCTTTTTCCTTTAGTATTCTTTCATCTTTTAACACTACATATCCTTTTTCTATCCTGGGACCATTTTGACATGTCTTTTTCTCCCTCTTGCCTTGGAATCCTTCAATTTTTTACGCTTCCCTCTTGAAACTCTCTTTCTGTTTCATCTTTCTCACTCATGTTGTTTCTTTCCATATCTTTCCTAACTTCTTGAGTCCAGGCTATTGTTGACTTCTTGTCCCAAAGATATCTAAAAATCTGTTTGGTTAACCTCTTGCTGTTCATTTTGTGTAAGTGTCCAAAAAACAGCAATTGCCTCTTTTGTAGTGTTCCATTTTTTCAATGCTACGATAAACTTCTTCATTGCTTCTTGATTTCCATACCTCTGTATTTTTTGGTGGCCCAAATATTTTTCGAATTTCTTTCTAGGACTTCAGTTTTGCATAACTCGTAGTTCAGTACTAAACATTAATTTCCATAAAGAAACTCTGGTTTTTCTACTGTGTTGTAGTGCTGTGTCTTCAAATTTTTAGACAGGCATCTTTTGGTGCAGATATTCCTTGTTATTTCACAAGTGCAAATATTTAAATTTATTTACCATCTTTATCTGGCCAATATCTGTTGCTATGGATTCCAGAGCATTTTTTATATTTGTCATAAATTTTATTTGTCTAAGATATTCAACCTGCTTTGTTGGCTATTTCTTCTAAGAGACTGATTTGTATTCCAACATTTGTTAGATTTTCAGAAAGAATGGCAAAATCATTCGCAAATGCTGAACAGTGAATTTCAATACCTTTGTTTTTAGTTCCCAGTCTGACTGGTGATAGCTTCTGCTCTTTCAGTTTTTGTTTCCACTCTCTTACTAGTTTTATTCTTTTCTCTAGTGCACAGTTAAGAGGAGTGGAGACAAGCCATTACCTTTCCTTCCACCTGTTTTTATGCCGAATGCCTTCGATATAGCACCCCAAAAATTTACTTTTGATGTGGTGTTTGCAAACGTTTCAACGAATAAGGTTTGCTAATTTAGATTTGATGCCAGATTCTCTGTTCATTTATCAAGTGTTTCGCTATAAACCGAGTGAAATGCATTTTTAAAATACATAAATATTACAACTATATCTTTGGACTTTGTAAATCTATGACGAATTATGGACTGTAGGTTGAAAATCTGTTCTCAGCAAAATCTGCAGTTTCTAAAACCAGTCATACTTTACCAAATGGTTACCAAGTGTTGCTCCTTCCATGTTTAATAGTATTGTTGAAAATTTTGTTACACATTATATATTTTTTTAATCCGTGTTTCTGCTAATTCAGTTTTCGTGACACAGTTTGTGCGCACGAACCGCTGCAAAGCATTCCCTGTTGTAATCTGTGGCACACTAAGAGAAGCAGGATGTGGCGGCGTTGTCAGCAGCTGCTCTCTTCCGTCAACAGATGTCACCGAGGTTTGCGCCGTGTAAATTACTGCAGTACGTGTTCTGCTTTACTCGTTACGGAAATGCATTGCGAGTGTAAGATTCGTTTACCACATTGATACAACAATGTGCCGAATTACGAGGACTATGAAACGCTGAAAGGCACACTTAAGATATATAAAGGTTACAAGAATGTCAATGGCTGTGACGTTGACGATATCGAATTCTGTTAAATTCTTACGGTTTATCGACGATAAAAATCACAGTAAACGTGAGACTTTAAAATTTCTCCTTAAATATATTTGCAAAGTACGATTAAAAGCTTGTTAAACAAGCGAAGAAAACAGGACGTTTGAACAACTGAAAAGTTAGTTCAAAGAGTGGAAGACGAAGCCGATATTAGAATACGAGGAGTATAAGAAAGGCGTCCAGCCTGTGACGGATAAACTGAATGCTTTAGAGAAAGAAGTTACTGGTGCTATAGCGAAAAATCGAGAGGTTGAAAGAGCTAGTTCCTTAGGAAGGGAATTATGACAATGTGTGTCCTATTCCGCCTACAACTGAGGAATAACCTTTTGAAAGAAGTTTATTAGTGGATGATGATCCGATCACGCGAAAGACACGTAAGAGGCTTGAGCCCTCGTTGTAGCAAATTGAGGAAGAAGACCGGGAGGACATGAAGGCTGTTAGAAACTAAACAACACATTATGTTGGGCTGAAAGTATCAAAATGCTCGGGTGGTGTCGTCGTACAGTATTTGGCTTAAGATTTGACAGTCGAAAGCACTACATGGGCGGTTCCGAACTAACGTTTAACAATGACACCATTTCTGTCAAAGGTAGCAGTTTTCAGTGCCAGCAATGAATTCATGAAACTGCTAACCCGAAAAAAACGTAGCATTCGAAGACTACACGCCTGATGACCGTGAAGCATATAGAACTATGCTGAAGGAAACTAATGCAATATTTCACCACTATGATGCAAATACGAATAAACCCAAGTCAAACCGCAGTGAAAAGTACATCATCATTATTCCGATGTAGCAGTCGTTTGTCTTGTGTAGTAATTCTACATCAGTGGCCAGTCACCAGTCAATAGCAAAAGAACCTGTTGAGTATATAGAATTCATTCTAGAAACATCCCCCAGGCTGTGGCTAAGCCATGTCTCCGCAATATCCTTCTGCAAGGTTCGCAGGAGAGCTTCTGTGAAGTTTGGAAGGTAGGAGACGAGGTACTGGCGGAATTAAAGCTGTGGGGGTGGGTCGTGAGTCGTGCTTGGGTAGCTCAGTCGGTAGAGCACTTGCCCGCGAAAGGCATAGGTCCCGAGTTCGAGTCTCGGTCCGGCACACAATTTTAATCTGCCAGCAACTTTCTGTTGAGTATGTTTGGATGAATGACCTCAGATCTAATCGACTAGGTGATGGTGGTTCACGGTGAAGAGAACGCAGCTGGTAGGTCGCTGGGGTTTGCAGAAATGAAAGAACAGGGAAGCGGGCATGAAGTGTTCCGGAGAAACCCGATGTGTGACTAAAGCGGACGATGGACCCATCAGGCGCCTTTCATTGTGCCACCTGCGTGCAGGTAGCATTTTTAGCGAAGTGTTTATCGGTATGCCTGAACGTCCAACGTTCTGCTTTAAATTTTTGCTCTAAAGGGGATAGGCAGGGTGCTAGCTCAGGGTGTATACGACCCGGGAGATCCGCGAAAAACCCGGGAATTTTTTGATCTGTCAGGAAACCGGGAATTGTTTAGAATTGCGGGAAGTTTTCGTTGTTTTAGTTTTCAGTTAAATTTTTGTCATTTTGATTGGTGAGAAATAATTCTCTCATCCTGCTACTGCAGAGTAATACTGCAGCAACAAAACATGAACGACAGAAAAGAAACGAAAATAAAAGTTTGGTTGCGAAGGAAATGCGCCACATACAACAACAAAACACAGTGCTCATACAAGCTTCTGTCAAAAGCAAAGTATGTCGAAGGCTTTAGGAAGACTGTGCAGTGCTCGATAGCAACAAATTGCTTCCGATGAGCGTCACGTGACGACTGTTTGAATTGGATTCGTCTGAACAGTTGCGGGCTGCCTCTCGCGCATGCGCAGTTGAGTGGCGTGGCGTGGCGCGTGAGCAGTCCCTGCTCCCTGTTGTGGTTACAGAAGTGTGGCTGGGAGCCGCCGTCTGCCGTCGCCGCCCTTGGGAAATGCGGTGGATCCGGGGCTGGTGCAGAGAGCAGCCCGAGCTGTGGTGGGCGGCTGGGTCGCCTCCACGTGGCCTGTGTATACCTTCAGCGGTTTTACTGTCTCCTCCTCGTTTATTGCTCTCACGTTAAATTAAAACAAAACTGATTTTTGTGACAGGGAGCTATCAACTGAGTTAAAATACGTTCGCATAATCAAGGAAGGCTAAAGTATGTTAAGAGTTTCAGATTTTATTTCCACCTCTCTGACAGTCAAGAAGTAATCGCTTTGCAGAAGAATCAAGTTATTTTTCAAGGTTCGCTAAAGAGATTGGGCTTTTAATAATCTTTTCCGCTCAGGCAGTCAATTTATTTGAAACAAAGTGTTTAATTTCACACTATTGCCTAGTTTCAACTGTTCGCTGCGCATCAAGTGCACTTATGGCATTATGGCATAATAAAGAACCAAACATGATGTAATGCAGTACTGGTGCTGCAAGGAAATTAACATCGGAATCTCGACTTGGGAATGCGCGCTTTAAGGCGAATTGTGCATTTGAGTGTGGTGCACGAAATCCCGATGCTCTTGTTCCTTTCGTGACATAATGTAAGATCTTTCAGAGTTTTTTACACGTAGGAACATGAGGGCCTCCTGCGTCATCGTAGCTGCGCAAGCGCGGTGACTCCTTCCACCTGGCGCTCTCTGTCAGCTGCTCAAACGAACCTCATATTTCTAGCAGGTCGCGGGAAAATACTGCGAATGGTGGTTCGAGAAGCGTTACATTCAAAGCAAATTTCCTTTTACGCGAGGTGGATTGTGTGCGAGAATGTACGATGAATTTATTAAATCACAAAGCGTTTGACTCTCATTTAAAAATAACTCTTTGAGGAGGACCATTTAGAAGGATTTCCAGTCCATAAGATCAGACATTTATCGCGTTATTAAAAATTTTACTGACACGTTTGTGTGATGTGTTGAAGTGTAACACGCGGAAACAAGATCAAGATTATATGTGCAAGCTTCTCTTGCAGCTTATTAATCTTTGAGACAAACATTATATGTGAACGCTGTGTATATTGATTTAAATTGTAAACTTTTCTTATTTGTGTGTTGGCGCTACTTACGAGTGATGTTTGCTGTTGGCTGACTACATCGCGTGTCGTGTGCTGTCATCACCTGCAGAGATCACGTGACTTGAGCTATGGCTGGCTTACAGAAGCTCACCGCAATCTCGATTTCAATGCATTGGAAAGTAACATGCGGTGTTTGGTGGAATCCGAATTTATACCTCCATAATAGGAACATATGGACGACATCAGAGGTCTTGCAAAACGTTTTTTTTTCCCCGCTTAGTTTCGTTTTCTAATGTGGCGGGAAATTGTACGTCGGTATAACAGTCAGAGAATTGTTGAGTTCTACAATGGCGAGGAAGAGTATAGTGTCGCTTAACACGGAAAAAGTGTATTTTGAGCCGGGAGAAAGTCTATTTTTAACCGAGAAGCCGAGGAAAAATGCGTGAACTTTTTCCCCTTGTGCACGTATACACGGTGTATAGGTTGTTGATGTACAGAACATGTAATAATAAGTCGATAGTTCCACAACTCTAGAACCAGCAGTATATTTACAATGTGCAGCCGATATTTTTATAGGCAGTAGTGTCCCGATATTTTGCCCGCCGATACACACTTTTTTCAAGAAATCGAGTGTCGATATTGACATTTTAATTAGTATCGATGTATTGGACACTCCATATTTTTAAAAATATCGACATCCTGGTGTAGCGCCGACTGCCGTTCCGCAGCCGAAGTCTGTCAACTGCGGCCGTGCGGCCATCAGAGAAGACGGCGGCAGCCCTTGCAGGCGAGCCAGCCGAGTACAGGGGGCAGCCCGGCCGACGCTCGGCCCTCCCTGCAGCTCGCGTGCGCCACGCCGCAGCCGCCTGCGTCTGCAGACACGGCTGTCGCACGGCTCAGCCTAACATTCGACCTGGTCTCTGCTCGAAGGCACGCGGTTGCTTCTTCATGGGGAAACACCTGGTCTCAGGTCGAAATTACAAACTACTCGCAATTGTACGTAGACGGAATACACTTTACTTAAATACTTTGAGCACATACTGAAATGTGTCGGACAGTCGCTGACAGGCGGTAGGGGGCGTCGCTTGTGAGGGTCGCCTGCCCTGGACGCGGTACAGTGTGTCCGTCAAGTCGTGCGCCCTCTCCGCTCCGCAGTGCTGTCCCGGCGACCCAGTCTGGCCACACAGCCTGGCGCCGCTCACTCCCACCTCAGCGACTGCCCTGTCCAGAAAAACACGACATTACGGAGTAAATTGCACTAACACGGGAACAGGAATCAAATGTAAGCGTTCCCGTATCTCTTAGAAATATAAAAGTGGGTGCCTGTTCGTGTGAATGCGTGTTCGTGTACAACTTCATCCACAATTGGCGCATACATTCCGTCCGATACGGTTTTTAAACAAAACATAGTGCAGCTGTACTGGACAATTTAAGCCTTTCCTTCGATGTGGTCTGGCCTGTGTTGCGATCTACGTTTTGTTAACAGACGAGGAAGTTGTATTTCTGTACTCAGAGATGCCATTAGTTACCTATGTTTTCTTCCCGAGTGTCGGGAGGGATTGCTCCACACACAAGTAACCATTAGAGGTGTGTTTCTCTGAAGCTCAAAGATCGGTTACCAGCAGGATGCTGAGGTCACAGGAGGTGACTCCTCAGAGTGAATTAGGAGAAAAAGTTAAAACAGCTGGTAATGAGATGGAGCGCACCAATTTTTAACGGGAAGCGGCTGCAGATTTCGATAGTGGGATACTGGTATGTGTCTGTCATACGCTGGTTGATCTGTATCGTAGAGGGAAGATTTCTACATTTGTAACTCATGGCTAGGCAGAAGTGTATTGAGGGCTGCTGGAAGTTTCGCGTCTGTGATGGTTTCTTTCATTCGGTGTGTGTGTGTGTGTGTGTGTGTGTGTGTGTGTGTAGTAGAGTGAGAGAGTGTCGGTGTTTTGTGCAGGAGCCTCTCTCAACAGGAGAGAGGGAGGAGGCTGATAGAGGCGGCCAGGCAGGGCGCGGCGGAGCAGCTGCGCGAGTTACTGGCGGCGGGGGCGGACGTGGGGGCGAGGGAGGAGCAGTGGGGGAGCAGCTGGACCGCCCTGCACCTGGCAGCAGAGAAGGGTCACGTGGCGGCGGCCAGCTGCCTCGTCGGCGCCGGCGCGGAGGTCGACGCCAGGGCGACCTCGGATCAGTGGACGCCCCTGCACTGGGCTGCATTCAATGGCCACGCTGGTGTGGTGCGGCTGCTGGTCGGCGCCTCTGCTGACCCCAACGCCAGGGATCAATGGGGGCTGACGCCGCTGCACAGGGCGGCACTGTGGGGTCACGCAGAGGCGGCGGCTGAGCTCCTCCTGGCGGGGGCGGACAGGGGGGCCCGGGATGAGCGTGGCAGGACCCCCCTGGACCTCGCCAGGCAGGAGGGAAACCAGGAGCTGGTGGATATGCTGACACAACGCTGACATACGGCATTCAGGAAGCACAAGCAGTTACACCATATGCGTTGGTCTTTCAAATAAAGAATACAAAAAATCAATCCTTTGTTCATTTATTTGTACATACCATTTTGTGCTGCGTATGACAACTCTGGTAACACCGGGACAACGACGAGAGATACCTGTAAACTAACGTGAGGAGCCCTTCAGTCTGTAAAATACTTCACGATCAGTTTTTGCAAAAGCTGAGTAACAACTGATAAACACTGCACTATTACTAAGCACCACCTGTCTCTCTCAAGATAACGTCAGCACTCAATCTCTTTGAAGACACGAATGGCGCAATACTGTTGGTTGTCTACCGCATCACGCAGCTGCACTAACGTTCGTTGTTCGGACCAGACCACTGCATTACCCCATTACTGGAAACTATATGCTGCTAGCGTGCCTCGTGCTATGTTACACCAGCATAAACTGCACCATACTCAGATTACTGGCACACAAGTCGTTCAGTCAGAATGTGTCTTCAGTTGCGATCTCACGCCGAGTTCACTTATGTATCTGCAGTACGCAAATACTTGCCGCCTTTAATTGCAGCCTCACATTGGTAGCAAGTGTTACACCACATACCAGGCAACACTGCACACGGAATGAGTCACACATCAGGCAGATTCGTAGAGGTGACACTATGACGAAAACTAAAATAAATAAAATTCTCTACTTTGGCCCACTAATCGAGCAAGTGCTTCCAACTGCTGGTGAGATTCTAATGAGCGACTTGCTGTTACGTTAATTCAAATGTAGATCTGACTCTCGATGTAAATTACACACTTTCCCATACTGTCGCCATCTGTACATGAGCGTGTCGTTATTTCCTAACTTTCGTCACCTGAGTCTACGACGTTTAATAAAAATGACGGAACGAGCAGCGGGGATGTCAAAAACAAAACGCACTACGACAACTAACTTTTAAAACACGGTTCCTGTGACAGCAGTGCTGCACTGGAGCGAATACCTGGTGGGGGAAGAGATACATGTCCAGTGTGCACAGAGGGGGTTCTTATATAAAGTGTCAAGCGATGTGAAAGACTCATAAAATGTTGACGTCGAAAGGGAACTGGCTGGATTGAGCGTGGGAGGTTCCTTTCCCTATCGACAGCAACTTATTTTTCCAGGTTTCAGTGTGACGCTGCAGCTAGGGGAACAGTGCAGAATACAGCAGCAGTGGCGGCGGCGAGCGGGAAGGCGTTCTCCGCGCATGCGCCGGCAGCGGATTCGCCGCGCGGCGTGACGGTGAGTGGCTGGGGTGAAGGCTCGCGAGCCAGCCGTGGGGCCGCGACAGAGACTCGCGCCCGCCAGCCTCCAGTACTCGGCTGCGAGACGGACCTGCAACTTCCCCTCAGTCAGCATCGGCCGCCAGGGCCCACCTGTGGCGCAGCAGGCGGTCACGTGTGTAACCGCTACACGGCGAGACAAACAACTTAGACCCACACATTCACACCAGGCTATGATCGGAAACATAAAACACACTAAATTTTCTGAATATCGCAGTATAATAAAGGAACAACACCCATGGCTTCACAATATTCGGGAAACCGACAGCCACGAAGCATCGCCGTTCACAAACCGCCGAATCACCCGGTGCCGCACAAGCTTCAGATTCGGACTCCACAGACTGAACAGAACATCCGTAAGCAAACACCATTACAGACAGGAGATAGACACAATAAAAAATACCAGAGGAAATTAATGGCAAGTCCCATATGATCGAGAAATTAAACTAACAAATTAGTAGAGACAAAAGGAACACACGCGCGCGCACACACACACACACACACACACACACACACACACACACACACACAGAGAGAGAGAGAGAGAGAGAGAGAGAGAGAGAGAGAGACCGATAGTGTAAACAAAATTAAAATTCGTCGCCAAATACTCTCGAGAAAAGTTGAACGCTAACGGCTTTAGCAAACACAACGTGTGTTTGTGTGTGCAGTGCCCTCAGAACGCAAAAAGAATGATGTCGCAAAAAAATTGAGCAATAACATGTATACGCTAAATGTTTTGACGCCAAAATTACGTCGCTGAATAATCAAGAGGTGTGCAGTGCAGGACACCATACAGATAGTCCTGCAAAACTGCGTATGTAAAAATCACGGTAAGAAGAAAAAAAAACTTTCTTTAGGCCTGTCTTTGTTAGATCAATTAAAACATAAAATATGTTCACTTTCTAAAGCTTACAATAATCAGATGTCCACTGGGTATGGCACAGAGGTGCCTAAACATGTTTGGGTAACAAGAGAAATTACTCTTTCTGCATAAAAGGGGAACCTGTTTTCAATAATGTATGTAGATATTCGCCATTTACTGTAAGAGTTATTTTCACAACTGCAATGTCGCCTTTGGGCTCTGAACAAGATTTCATCTCGGCACATGTCAGACTTCAAACTCCTCCGACACACACACACACACACACACACACGTCCCGATTTTTGTAACTTCATGTGGTGAACCGTTTCACCTATTCAAATGCTAACTGTTTTACTGCATTCTTTAATAAATGTACTGTGATGGCGTCTTGGAATTTACTTCAAATGGGTTAGCTACTCTCACCACCAAATTGGACACACAGATCGCCTGCTTGCATCTAAATAGCTATCCGTTCTGCTGCAAGAACTGCCCAAGTGGCCATATCAGCGAGAGACGTACGAAGAACAAGCAGGAGGGATTGCGGTGCGTCGGCTCATTAACATCGTACAGGAAATAGTTAAGTGTAGCAGTCTCGGGAGGGAAGTTACGGTGTCATTATTGCTTCCTTCGCAGTCGTGGCTACATTCAGAAACATGTACGGAGATTTCGTACCAAATGGGGGTCTTGCGCGTAAAAAAGCGTTCGGAAGAGAAGTAACGAGTAAATATTTGTACAAAGAACGGGTGTTCAAAAATTACAGACTGTATAGACTGAGGACAACCGGAAATCTGGGAAGAACCCGTGAATTTTTTCATTGTTTTAGTTTTCAGATAATTTTTTGTAATTTTGGCTGGTGGGAACTGATTCTGTGGCAAATTGTATCCCGCTATTGGAGAATAACACTGCAGCAATGAAACATGAACGGGAGGGAAAAAAATAAATCTTTAGTTGCAAAGGAAATGCGCCATTTACGACAAGAAAACACAGCTAAAAATATGTCAAAGGCCTTGGGGCGAAGACGATGTGATACTTTGTAACAGGAAACTCCTTTCTGTGAGCGTGACGTCACAGCTGCTAACGTCAGGTTCATCTGGGCAGTCGCCAGCGGGCTGTTGCGCATGCGCAGTTGACTCGCCCGCTGCTCGGACTGCTCCGGCCGTTAGCTGTACTGCGCGCCCTGGCTGCCGCATTCGCGCATGCGCAGAGTTATCTGAGTTGCAGGGGGGCGGGGGGGGGGTAGTGTCCACGTGACCCGTGTTTGCGTTCAGTGATTTGGCTGCTTCCTCTTCATTTACAGCTCCCACGTCTAATGAACACAATACGTATTTCTGTGGCCGGGAGCTATCAAGCGACTTAAAATGCATTCACATATTTAGTGAAGGCGAAAATATATTATTAGTTTCAGTTTTCTGGATTTTGTTTCAAAGTTTCTGCCAGTCAAGCATTAATTGCTTTGCAGCAGAAAGATGAAGTTATTGTTGTTAGTTTCCTAAAGAAATTTGGCGTTACTATTCTCGCTGAGGAAGTCAATTTATTTGAAACGAAGTGTTTCATTCCACAGCTGTTCGTTGAATGTAAAGTGCACGTTTCCATGTTCTGCCATGTATGGCATTATGTCATAATGAAGAGAAAAAAAAACATGAGATGCTACAGTACTGCTACTCAAAGAAAACTTACGTCGCAAAAACCACACCGAAAAGCATAATGTCAGGTGGGACCTACTTAATTGTGAATCTGGACAGTGTGCACTTCAGACCGAAGTATTCACGTTAGTATAGTTTACGAAATTCTGATGCACTCGGAGTATCCTCTGACGTCCTGTTTCTTTTATGGCGTAATGTAACACCTCTTTGTGCTTTATACACACAAACATGCGGCCTTCTTACGTCACTGCAGCTGCACACGCGCAGTAATGCCTGTTTTCTGGCGCTCTCTGGCTACTGCTAAGCCGAAGGTATTTGTGACAGTCTGGGGATAGTTTTGCGAATGGTGGTTTGAAAAGTGTTACTTTCAAAGTAAATATGCTTCTACGCAGGATGAATTATGTTACGTGTGAGGAAGTGGGATGAATGTCTTAAAAAAACAGAGCGTTCGACTCTCGTTTCGAGCCCTGAAGACCAGACATTTACGTCAGTATTTTAAATTTACTGGCAAATTTGTGCGACGTACCTCAGAGTACAACACACGCAATAAACGTCGATATTGTATGTGAAAGCTTGGCTTTTCTTGTTGCTGCACTTCATATTTTAATGTAAACCCCTAACTTTTCCTATTTGTGTGTTCGCGCTACGTAGGTGATTGCTATTGGCTTAATACAGCGCGTGTCCTATGCTCTGAATGTCTGCTGTCATCGGCTGGCCAAGTCACGTGCCATGACGTCGCAATCTCGATTTCAAAGCTCGGGAAACTAGGGTGCCGTGTTTGGTGCAATCCAAATTTATAGTTTCGTAATACGAAAATATGCGGCGTAGGACTATATGCTGCTGGAAATGAAAGGCCGTTCAAAAACTTCTCTCCACGTTCCATTTTTTCCAGGAAGTTCCACGCCAGTGTATAAACCGTAAACCATTCAAAGGATTGATAAGTTTTACAGTTCCGAGGGAAAATTTACTGGAAACCTACCGTCACTTAGCACGGAAAAAGTGTATTTTCACCCGGGGAAAAGCATATTTTTACGCCCTGAATTACCAGTAAAAGAATCAACCAAAAAAGAGGTGAGAATCCTGGAGGCCAAAGAAAATGCGTGACCTTTAAGAAGCAGCAAATACACTTTCCCACAACGTAAGTAAGACGTCGGGTAAGAATTATTCTCTGTATCAGGAACCTGACTTCGATGCGCTCTGCCCCTAAAATCTCGGGTAAATTACTCTAAAAGCTGACTGATATTGTCGTGTTGGTTCCACTAGCGATGGGAACTACAGGAATTGCCGAGAATAAGTACCATTCATTTCGTTTACCACTATTATTCATGTGCAACAGGTGTATTTACCGGTTTCCGCTACTTGCAGAAGACTCCAAAGGTTGGAAGGCTTCGCCGTAAAACACGTAACGTGGTAATTGATGTACTCGCTGTCCCCGGTCTGCGACTCGTATTTGTTACATTAGAGGGTGCTGTGGCGTGGCTGGAGGATGCGATATCTTTCATTTCGATAACTCTGCTCAGATGCATGCAGACGAACCCGTTAAATACTTCGGAGCAGACTTTGAATAACGTAAACAGTAAACGTAGGTGACTGGACGATTAGTCGGAAAACAGACTGCGCGCCGCTAAACAGAAAGGTGGCAGCTGAAGGGCGTGTTGCGCGATGCCACGGAAGTAGCAGCAGGCAGGAGGCAACATTCTTTCTGAGAGTGTGGCTCATGTCCAGTGTGAGAGGGGCCGTGCAGATCCTGATCTACATCTACATGATTACTCTGCAATTCACACTTAGGTGCCTGGCGGAGGGTTGATCGAACCACCTTCAAGCTACTCCCCTACCGTTCCACCCTCGAACAGTCGCGGGAGAAACAAACACTTACATCTCCCCATGAGAGCTCTGACTTGTCTTGTTTCGTTATGAAGATCATTTCTACCTGTGTAGGTGGGCGGCAAAAAAGTATTATCGTACTCTGAGGAGAAAGCTGGCGATTGAAATTGCATGGGAAGGTCCTGCCGTAGCAAGAAACGGCTTCGTTTTGACGGCTGTCATGTTAATTGCTGTATCATATCCGTAGCGCTGTCTCGCCCATTTCGCGGTAATACGAGACGACCTGCCTTTCTTTGAACTTTTTCGATCTCTTCCGTGAATCCTGTCTGAGGCGGGTCCCACACTGCGCAGCAGTACTCGAGAAGGGGGCGTGCAAGTGTCTCTTTAGTGTACCTGTCACGTCCTCTACTTCTTCTGTCAGTAAATCGTAGTCTCTAGCTTGCTATCTGCACAACATTATCCATGTCATCGTTGCAGTTTAAGGTATAAACAACTTAAACTCTAAGTATTTAGCTGAATTTATATCCCTCAGATTTTTGTGATTTATCGTCTTAGTGGTTTCTTTGTCGTGCTCATGTGGACGACTTCACACTTTCCATGATTTGTACTCAATTACCACTCCTTGCACCATTCTGATACCTTGTCTAAGTCATTTTGCAATTCGTTTTGGTCATCTGATGACATTGCATAACGGTAAGTGGCTGCACCAGCTAGACACTGTCTAAGAGCACTGCTCAGATTGTCTCGTAAGTGGTGTACGGAGACCAGCAACAGCAGAGGGCCTCTTAACACTTACTTTGGAGAACGCCAGGCGTTACTTCTGTTTTACTCGATGACTTTCCGTCAGTTACTAAGAACTGTGACTTTTCCAACGTGAAATCACGAATCCAGTCACACGACTCCACAGGTGCGCGATTTAACCAGAAGGGACGGTGTCAAAAGCGATATGGAAACCTTAAAACTACGTAATCAAATTGACGTTCCTTGTCAATAGCAGTCATTAGTTCGTGGTAATAAAGAGCTAGTTGTGTTTCACAAGAGCTTTATTTTCTAAATGCCTGCTGGCTGTTTCTAAATAAATCGTATTCTTCGAGGTGGTTCATAGTGTTCGAGTGCAGTATATGTTCCAAAACACTACTGCAAACCGAGGTTAGTGATGTGGGTCTGTTATTCAGTGGATTACTCTTATCCCGTTCCTTGGCTATTGGTGTGACTTGCGCAACTTTCCATTCTGCTGGGTACGGAGCTTTCTGCCAGCGAGCAGTTGTATATGGTTGCTAAGTGTGCAGCTATTGTATCAGCATACTGTGAGAGTAACAGACTGGTATACAATCTGGACCGCAAGCTTTGCCTTCCTTGTGGTTTAAGCTGTTTTGCTGCACCAAGAATTTCTGCTTCTGAATTACTCATATTGGCAGTTGTCCTCGATTCGAGTTCTGGAATGTTTACTTCGTCCTCTCCTGTGAAAGAAAGTCGGAAAACGGTTTGGTAACTCTGCCTTCGTGGCGCTGTCATCAAAAAGATCACCATTGCCATCGCGCAGTGAAGGTATCGATTGCGTCTTCACGGTGTATGTGATCCGGGAGAACTGGGAAATCCGCGAGAAACCCGGGAATTTTTTCATCCGGAAGAAAACTAGGAAAAACGTGGTATATTTAAAATGCCGCGAATTTATCATTGTTTTAGTCTGCAGTCAAACTTCCGTAAGTTTGACTGGTAAGAACTGATAAACGGCAAAATGTGTCAAAGGCTTCAGGACGAAGGCTGTGGAGTACCTCATAGCAATAAACTGCTGCCGACGAGTGTGACGTCACACCTGTTTGCATCAAGTTCAAAAAATGGCTGTGAGCACTATGGGACTTGACATCTGAGGTCATCAGTCCCGTAGAACTTTGAAGTACTTAAACCTAACTAACCTAAGGACATCACATACATACATGGCCGAGGCAGGATTCGAACCTGCGACCGTAGCAGCAGCGCGGTTCCGGACTGGAGCGCCTAGAACCGCTCGGCCACAACGGCCGGCTAAATATCACACCGACGCATCCTTTTAAGCGCAAAACAGCGTAGGCTCTGAAAAGATAAACTGTTTCACGCGTCCCTTGTCTTCCTACTACTTTCTGTTCACGAAATGTCCTATACTAAGTGCGTGGTTTGAAGGAACCTGTTTTAAAAAAATCAAATGCCTCACCAATGCAACTTTTTCGCACCTCATTCGCCTTTCTACCGTCTTCTACAGACGACTTAAATTTGCTACTTGGCAGTCAGATGCCGCATGTGTGTGGCTTTTTGTGCACAAAACAGCTAGGCCTGAGGCGGTGAACTTTTAACGTTTCATTACACCAATTTCCGCTGTCGGTTTGGTTGCGTGCTAGAGTGCATTCCAACCTCCTTGTTCACTTACGTAGCTCGCGATACCTGTTGCGGAAATTTTTCATTTTCCTCTAAGATCAGAAAAGAAGTTTTGTTTGAGGAGCCCGCCGGCCGGCCGAAGTGGCCGTGCGGTTAAAGGCGCTGCAGTCTGGAACCGCAAGACCGCTGCGGTCGCAGGTTCGAATCCTGCCTCGCGCATGGATGTGTGTGATGTCCTTAGGTTAGTTAGGTTTAGGTAGTTCTAAGTTCTAGGGTACTGATGACCTCAGATGTTAAGTCCCATAGTGCTCACAGCCATTTTTGAAGGAGCCCGCCTTGTGCGTTGCGCGGTTCTGATGCTTTCTTCTCGTCGTCATTTCGCTACACGGGACCAGCCGTAGTGCTTCTGGAATCTCGACACGCCGGCTTAGACCGCTGTGTAGTTTACCTCCCATCTTTTGCGATCCTGCTGACATATTCTTGTGTAGCCGTGCGGCAGGCAGATTGTAAACGTTGTAATAACCAACTCCAGACTGTATCGAGCAACAACTGGTCATTTTCAGAGTTCTCCTTCACTATCGCGAAATTAGTGGGGTGATACGATACCGCAGATGGGGTGGCAGAGATTAAAATAGTGGCGCTTTTCCGTGCGGCGAGATGTTATACGAAATTTCGGTCACCGGCTTTCTGATCGCAATACGAAAATGTTTTGCTGCCGTGCAACACGTAGGGAAGAATCTTTTCAAAGCCTTAGTGAGTATTTGTGCAGGTTTTTTTGCGACGTTGTACCAGTAAGTACGGATAGCGGAAGTGCTCTCTCCACGACAGACTTTGGTGACGTCACAACACGGACAGCCGCGAAGAATTTATCGCGAGCGATTTCGCACCATGACGTATACCCTAGTGAGCTTGTCCTCGTGTTCTTCTCTCCTATATAATACATTTAGTACCCTGAAGGATTCACCCTTTTATGACGAAACAAAGAGTTTTGGATTCTATTGTGTCTACCTTTTGTTATAATATAGTTGCGCTACACCTTGAAGACACACAATTGACGGACATCTGTCAGACCGTTTCTTACGCTCCGGGTTAGAAGCGCCAAACGAGTACCTGTTTCCCGCTTTATTCCTGCCTCTACAAGCCGGTCACGTGACCTGTGCTGGCTGCAGGTCACCACTGCTGTAACGTCTTCCGTCTCGAAGTTCTGCTGCAGTCTGCTCCATATTCAGGGCGTATATTAAAACTATCACTTACAATGGAACAGACATGTCGAAATCTACTCTGAAATTTTTTACAGAGGAAGAAAACATCGAAAGAAATGGATTGCCAAACTTTTAGCTGCTAAGGAGCACTGCAAGTATTTTGTAAAAAAATGTTGAAGTTACGGTGCACCCTTTTTTTGCCGCGCCGAGAGCAGCTTACGAGAGCGGTCTGTACAACCCTGCCCGGCTAGCGCGGGACACGCAGACAGAAATTCTGAGCACCTGAAGCCTGGCTTACGTTGTGTCTAGGAATCCTACATACTCGGTTCGCTAGACATAAACAGTCAAACAACTCGTACGAATCAATTTCATTGCGAAACACAATTACGATTACTCAACTTTGATACGTGTCGCAGGCAACGGGCGGGATACAGAATGGTCAGCCTGCATCGTAAGAGACGAACAAGTCTGTGCTACGCAGGGGCAGCTGCCGCCGAAGCCGCGGTCCGCCTCGAGTCGGGGGCGGCGCCGACGCCGCCTCCACGCGGGGGCCGCTGGTGGCGCGTTGTCGTCCTGGAGGGAGGCCGTTCTCTGGTGTGCGGCTGGAACCGTCTGTACGGAGGAGAACTGCCTGTGAACGCTGTCTTACTGGTTTCTACTCTCTGGAGCTAATACTCGGCACACAGGGTACAGCTCCGTCCTGCTACAGCCACAACGCGAAACTTTGGTGTTCAGTGAGGATTATTTTGCGTGTCAAGCGCACTCTTGTTGACGGAGCATCCAAAATGGAGCAGGGAAGCAGGAATTTAAGTGTCTCAATTTGTACGGAAGCGTGACATGCGCGGAGATCGTGCACTTTGCACTGGAATTGCATCTCCATCTCTCGTTAGCACTGGTCCAAAGTTTTCCTCGTATGTCGGCTGCCGCCTTTCCCTGGCTTCTCACTACCACTGAGGGAAAATTACAAGCAGGACGCCAGTTACCGACTTCGAGTATCATCTGAAGAGGAGGCGACACAGCTAGCGTTTCCACTAGGTTTGTAACGTCTAATGGTCACATTCTTTTTTGTTCCTTTTTTTTCTCTAAAAGATCTATGATGTAGTGGCAAAGCGCCCGCTTCGTGATCCAGAGAGAGCGGGATCAAATCCCGTTCAGACCACAACTGCTTTCACTGTGATTTCTAACCGAGCATGCACTTCCTCAGACGTTGGAGTGGCCACGAAAGACACGTGGTTGGGATTCCACGTCAAACCGCAGGTGTCCACTTTGCGATCAGGTGACAGGGGAGGGCCAGGGAAGCGCCAGCAGCTGCAGTGCGGCCGCCAGAGAGACCTGCAAGAGGCCTGCCGGGCGGGTTCTCTGCCGCTCGCGCTCGTCAGCCCGTCTGCCGCTGTGGAAACCTGCCTTGAACTGTGCAGACAACTGTCTGAATAACTTCATACCGGCTGTTGCACTCTTGCACGTGTATCAGTGGCTAGCAGAGACAGTAAAATCATGGCAGTGTCTGATGTGGCAGGCGACTTCCATCAGTGAGGACTTGTAACTTGTTGAACTGGAATGTGTCTTGCAGTACCACATTTTATAACATTTCCTGTAGGCCATTCCTTGCAATGATGATCGAATGTTGTACATTTGACTATCAGTGAAGCAGTTGTTTGTTTATTCTGTGTAGTCGTCACAAAAATGCAAAGTGTCTGTCGAATGAGAAAAAGAAACCGGACAAAGGAAACATTGATGCAGCGACCACTATTTTTATTTAGACAGAACTGGGATGGAGTCACAAGTGGTCCCGGCCATTGTTCTGCACATTGCGCTTCATTCCAGGCGTGACTGACGTAATTCGTAAAGTGTGGCCAAGAGAACTGGCGATGCACGAATGGCGGTAGCTGAAGAATACTCTTCCGCTGATAAACCTGAAACGAGAGAGAGGTATCGGAAATGATGTTGTCTGGTAATTTCCTCATAAAATGCTTTCCACTGTCGAAAACAGCCTTTATCGAGAGGTCGAATCGCACTAGTGATTCCAGGCGGAATCCACATTACGTCCACAGATTTTTCGTCACCCATCACAAAAACAGAGGCGTCGTTATGTGCAGAACATGAGTGCAACGAAAGCAATGAATTGGTTTCTGCAGCTGGTAGGAATACTTCTCGAACGAAATGTTGAAAATTATTCTTTCCCATTTTTACAGATTTTGATATATTGACCACAAGATCTTTGGCACTAGACAGTCGATTCTCTATTTTTGGTCCCTACTTTGTGTTGCGGTTCTCGCAGACAGATGTACAGCTGCGGAAACAGTAAACCGCCCACACTTCCTACCGGCATTGTGGTACAAGAATGTGTCGTTGCACTCACTGGGTGGGCTGCCGACTCCGCCCCTTTTCCACCCCGACACGATAAAGAGCGGGCCGCACGCAGTTCTCTCACCAAACCCGACTGATCGGCGCTGTAAACACCAGTTGAGGGGATGGCGGCAGGTTTCGCCCCTGAGTCAGCCGCGAATTCCCGTGCAGCACTGCCCGCCACCGGCAGCTGCTCCACACGGTCACGTGACGTAAACCCGGTGGTTCTGCGGCCTCCTGCTCTGTGCGACTCCTGGAAGCCGCGCAGCCGGCCGGCCAGAGGCCCAGAGCCGGCAGTGGCCGCGCCGGCTGCAGCCCCGCACACCTCCGCCGCTGACGGCGCACAGCCTCTCCATCCGGCCAGTCCCCCATCTCCCCCCGACAGGTTTTCCACTCAGCTGGCCTGGGGCCTCCGTTTGGCGCGTATTCCTTACGTCCTGTAATTCCTTCTTCCACTTCTACAGTTCACGCTCCGACTGTACGAAACGGAAACGCCTTCGCACACTGCGTAACTTCGAGCGTTTTCCCGTCCTTCGTCTAACCGATACTTCGCTGCCTTCTCTTTGTCGCTGAAAGCTGTTGCAGTACGTGTGTTGTTTGCAGACTTGGGAGGTATTCTCCTTCACAACTTTTACTGGCACTGCAGACGCCGTCCCAACCACAGTTCACGGAATCGTCACCGTTATTTCGTATTTCTTCTCACGTATCCACAGTTTCAAACGAAATGTCGACATCATTCGAATGAATGTCAAGGAAATCAACTAACAAATGACAAATATGTACGTCCTCAGGAGAAGTAGGTCATTTCGGCTGGAAGCCACGTTGTCCATATTTCATCGTTGCTAAATTGAGAACGTTAATTCGAATCCACATTATTGTGAAACAAGAACAAAAAAAAATCTTCTGTTAGTAGGCGTGCCTTCCCGAACCTCACTAAATATTAACTCAGCTCTATCTTTATTCTCAGTAGCTCCCAATACTGCAAAATACAACTGATAATTTGTAATACATGTTTCTTGACTGGCTAATTCCAGAGAATAGTAACATTGTACTATAGTGTCCGAGAAACTATCAAGGAAAGGTTACCTGAGACGTCCTTTACAAACTACAGTTGGGGTTGTGTCGTGTTTCCTGTTTATAAATGCACCACCGATGTCGGCTGTGTTGCGCATGCGCAGCTGCTGCAGCATCAGTAGGGGTGTACATATCTACCGCCGCCTGGCGCGCAACGCATTTGGCAATTTTCAACGATTTTGTAAAATATTTGCAGTGCCTCTTAGCAGCTAATATTTTGACAGTGCATTTCTTTCGCTGCCTTCTTCCTGTGAAAAAAATTAGATGGCTGTGTTTCGACTTGTCTTATTGGATCATTACCTTGTTAGTTTTCTTGATCACTATGTGAAACGAATAAAAAATTGTAATCCTTATCTCCTCTTCTAAACTTAGCCATCCGCCTTATTTAACTACTGGACATCATAAAGTTGTTCCATAAATCTGCGCGATTCGAATGTCTATGCCTTCTTCCAAAATCATTGCCCACTGTGGGACAAAAGCATCTACTTTTCATCCAAATTTATTCGTTGTCTTGCGAAAGGCATTCCATACAGTTTCGCACGCCCGCCTGATCAACAAAATAAGGAGCGTAAGGAATATGAGACCAGCTGTGTGACTGGACAGAAGAGCGCCCAGCAAACGGAACACAGCGTATCATCCTGAACGGAGAGAAGTCTTCGGACTTCAGAGTAACTTAAGCGGGCATTACACGAGGATTCGCCGCGAAAGGTACTGGTCTAGCGCGACAGCCATCTGGCGGTACAACGGGTGAAACTACGAAATTTAGCGGACAAATTACCCACAGTGCGTACTGCTTGTTGTTTGGTTGCTGCTAGGTGTCCAGCGGCTAAATTCAGATTTTCGTGTTGGGAAGTTTTCGCGTTGGGGATCTTACACATTTTATTTTTCAGTAAGCAGGTTTCATAAATGCAGTAGACTCTTTCATATTAGCCGTTTGAGAAAGGATTTTTCTATTGATAGCTTCGTATTCTAGAAACGAAATGCAGCAAAGAGGTGTTAAGCGTCTTAAATGAGGCATACAGCGAGGACGGCCATTTATGACCCACTCTATCATATTAAGCTACATCGTAAGTCGTTTCTTTCCGGGTAATATGCATATAACGTAAAGGATATTTATTACAATGTTGGCATCACATATATTCTGCACAGTCACAAATACAGTTTACATTTATGCTAATGGTAATCAAGGTTGCTATGGAGGCACAAGTATTAGTAAAAATGGATAGAGTTTTGCTTGTAATGGTTTAATTACATTAGCAAAACTTGCCACTCGCTAGAAGATATCAGAAGTAGCCCGAAACTTTTACTGTTATTACCAATTGAATTAGTTGTTGTGAAGAGAGGCAACCTATGTAGAGTAAAGATTTGTACTCATGAAAAATAAGTTTATTCATAGCAAGATGGCATTTGATGTTAAGCATTTCCGTGACAGAAATAAATTCAATTGTGATCTCACAGACATTGTGAAATAAACCAAAGTCTTGTTCCTTACTGCAGTTAAATATGTCCATGCAAGCCCATAAAAATTCTGATAAAATGAACTTTGCAAATATTAATGCTTGAAAATTATAAATATGCAAAGTATTTATAATGTTAATTTGAGGGTGAAGCCAATATTTAATATCTAATTAAATATTTTGTAGTGGCTGATTGTGCACCATTACAACAAAAGCCAGATGGCCAACCTTCTACAGACTACACTTTAAATTATTTTTCACTTAAACGTTTCCCCAGAGAGGAAGAGATTTTGAGTAGGAACAGGAGAAATTCACTTTTAACCATATATTACAAAATAAAATACGTATGTCAAATATCTAGCGTGTCAGAATACCAAAGCGATTTAATTCTTAAACATCACAGACAAAAGTAGTAGTCAGTCTTTGAAACAGCTGCTTTTTTCAATTTTAATGAGATTTGATAATAAAATACATTTTGTTTACATTTTTAACAGAAATATCACTGAGTTGCAGGTTTTATAGTTACTTGTTGTATTAGTTATGGTTTTCATCACAGAAATACAGTTTTGTGCTTTCTTTACACTGGACATTTAGACATGTGGTATATGTTTAGCTTCATTTTTATAGGGCTTTCCAGGAGAAGTCACACCCTTCAGCAAGTGTGCAAAGTGTAGTAGTCACTAACAGGCAAAAGCCACCATTCGAAGCAGTTTTTTTTATAAATACACTAAACACAAACTGATTAGTCTAAGGATAACTTTAAAAATTAACAGTGGACTTCAAAAAACAACTCATACAGATTCAGATTCAGCAAATATTTGAGCAAATATTTGAAACACTACACAGGACACTATCATCTGTGTACCTACTGGAAAACTCAAAACTACTCTGTGTTAAACATTACAGCTAAGGCGAATTTACATCCTTAAGTTTGTGTTCTGGAAAAATATACAAAAAGAGTCTAGTAAGATAATTTCTGAAAATTCATGGGTACTGCAGAATGTTTCTGCTTCATGTTGTAATATTCCTAACTTTTCACATTTTGTAGTTCTTGTTGTCAGTCTTGAAAAGATGTTTGTTCACCATCCAGTGGTGTATTACAAGTTCACTTTCATTCATCAGTGCTCTAATCCTAAGATTGGATTGTGTAGAGTACTTTCCAGATAAAATACCACAGGTCAACACTTCACATAATATGAGAGGCTTAACACAGCTTTTAAAGTGTTAACGCAGGCATTATAAGGCGTAGTGAATACCAGCTTCACACTCTCTGAAAACTACATGTTTACAATTTTATTCTGGGGTACTCACGAGTTACATAAAGAAACAGATTGTGCATAAGTTCATTGCTAGGCCCCAACTCTGATAGATTTGTACGTCAACAACTGTGTGATGACTTATGCTTTGTGCATGATCCCTATTTATAGGTGAAAGAATTACAAAAACTATACATACACAAAATACTCATCTATTACATTTTAGCTGTTAATTAGAAGATAGCAAACTTAGAGGGTCCAAAGGTGCTGTTGTTGTTGCGGTCTTCAGTCCTGAGACTGGTTTGATGCAGTTCTCCATGCTACTCTATCCTGTGCAAGCTTCTTCATCTCCCAGAACCTACTGCAACCTACATCCTTCTGAATCTGCTTAGTCTATTCATCTCTTGATCTCCCCCTACGATTTTTACCCTCCATGCTGCCCTCCAATGCTAAATTGGTGATCCCTTGATGCCTCAGAACATGTCCTACCAACCGATCCCTTCTTCTGGTCAAGTTGTGCCACAAACTCCTCTTCTCCTCAATCCTATTCAGTACCTCCTCATTAGTTATGTGATCTACCCATCTAATCTTCAGCATTCTTCTGTAGCACCACATTTCGAAAGCTTCTATTCTCTTCTTGTCCAAACTATTTACCATCCATGTTTCACTTCCATACATGGCTAAACTCCATACAAATACTTTCAGAAACGACTTCCTGACACTGAAATCTATACTCGATGTTAACAAATTTCTCTTCTTCAGAAACGCTTTACTTGCCATTGCCAGTCTACATTTTATATCCTCTCTACTTCGACCATCATCAGTTATTTTGCTCCCCAAATAGCAAAACACCTCTACTACTTTAAGTGTCTCATTTCCTAATCTAATTCCCTCAACATCACCTGACGTAATTCGACTACATTCCATTATCCTCGTTTTGCTTTTGTTGATGTTCATCTTATATCCTCCCTTCAAGACACCATCCATTCCGTTCAACTGCTCTTCCAAGTCCTTTGCTGTCTCTGACAGAATTACAATGTCATCTGCGAACCTCAAAGTTTTTATTTCTTCTCCATGGATTTTAATACCTACTCTGAATTTTTCTTTTGTTTCCTTTACTGCTTGCTCAATATACAGATTGAATAACATCGGGGAGAGGCTACAACCCTGTTTTACTCCCTTCCCAACCACTGCTTCCCTTTCATGTCCCTCGACTCTTATAACTGCCATCTGGTTTCTGTACAAATTGTAAATAGCCTTTCGCTCCCTGTATTTTACCCCTGCCACCTTTAGAATTTGAAAGAGAGTATTCCAGTCAACACTGTCAAAAGCTTTCTCTAAGTCTACAAATGCTAGAAACATAGGTTTGCCTTTCCTTAATCTTTCTTCTAAGATAAGTCGTAAGGTCAGTATTGCCTCACGTGTTCCAGTGTTTCTACGGAATCCAAACTGATCTTCCCCGAGGTCGGCTTCTACTAGTTTTTCCATTCGTCTGTAAAGAATTCGTGTTAGTATTTTGCAGCTGTGGCTTATTAAACTGATTGTTCGGTAATTCTCACATCTGTCAACACCTGCTTTCTTTGGGATTGGAATTATTATATTCTTCTTGAAGTCTGAGGGTATTTCACCTGTTTCATACATCTTGCTCACCAGATGGTAGAGTTTTGTCAGGACTGGCTCTCCCAAGGCCGTCAGTAGTTCGAATGGAATGTTGTCTACTCCAGGGGCCTTGTTTCGACTCAGGTCTTTCAGTGCTCTGTCATACTCTTCACACAGTATCGTATCTCCCATTTGATCTTCATCTACATCCTCTTCCATTTCCATTATATTGTCCTCAAGTACATCACCCTTGTATAGACCCTCTATATACTGCTTCCACCTTTCTGCCTTCCCTTCTTTGCTTAGAACTGGGTTTCCATCTGAGCTCTTGATGTTCATACAAGTGGTTCTCTTATCTCCAAAGGTCTCTTTAATTTTCCTGTAGGCAGTATCTATCTTACCCCTAGTGAGATAAGCCTCTACATCCTTACATTTGTCCTCTAGCCATCCCTGCTTAGCCATTTTGCACTTCCTGTCGATCTCATTTTTGAGACATTTGTATTCCTTTTTGCCTGCTTCATTTACTGCATTTTTATATTTTCTTCTTTCATCAATTAAATTCAATATTTCTTCTGTTACCCAAGGATTTCTACTAGCCCTCGTCTTTTTACCTACTTGATCCTCTGCTGCCTTCACTACTTCATCCCTCAAAGCTACCCATTCTTCTTCTACTGTATTTCTTTCCCCCATTCCTGTCAATTGTTCCCTTATGCTCTCCCTGAAACTCTGTACAACCTCTGGTTCTTTCAGTTTATCCAGGTCCCATCTCCTTAAGTTCCCACCTTTTTGCAGTTTCTTCACTTTTAATCTACAGTTCATAACCAATAGATTGTGGTCAGAGTCCACATCTGCCCCTGGAAATGTCTTACAATTTAAAACCTGGTTCCTAAATCTCTGTCTTACCTTTATATAATCTATCTGATACCTTTTAGTAGCTCCAGGGTTCTTCCATGTATACAACCTTCTATCATGATTCTTAAACCAAGTGTTAGCTATGATTAAGTTGTGCTCTGTGCAAAATTCTACCAGGCGGCTTCCTCTTTCATTTCTTAGCCCCAATCCATATTCACCTACTACGTTTCCTTCTCTCCCTTTTCCTACACTCGAATTCCAGTCACCCATGACTATTAAATTTTTGCCTCCCTTCACTATCTGAATAATTTCTTTTATTTCATCATACATTTCTTCAATTTCTTCGTCATCTACAGAGCTAGTTGGCATATAAACATGTACTACTGTAGTAGGTGTGGGCTTCGTATCTATCTTGGCCACAATAATGCGTTCACTAAGCTGTTTGTAGTAGCTTACCCGCGTTCCTATTTTCCTATTCATTATTAAACCTACCCCTGCATTACCCCTATTTGACTTTGTGTTTATAACCCTGTAGTCACCTGACCAGAAGTCTTGTTCCTCCTGCCACCGAACTTCACTAATTCCCACTATATCTAACTTTAACCTATCCATTTCCCTTTTTAAATTTTCTAACCTACCTTCCCTATTAAGGGACCTGACATTCCACGCTCCGATCCGTGGAACGCCAGTTTTCTTTCTCCTGATAACGACATCCTCTTGAGTAGTCCCCGCCTGGAGATCCGAATGGGGGACTATTTTACCTCCGGAATATTTTACCCAAGAGGACGCCATCATCATTTAATCATACAGTAAAGCTGCATGCCCTCGGGAAAAATTACGGCCGTAGTTTCCCCTTGCTTTCAGCCGTTCGCAGTACCAGCACAGCAAGGCCGTTTTGGTTATTGTTACAAGGCCAGATCAGTCAATCATCCAGACTGTTGCCCTTGCAACTACTGAAAAGGCTGCTGCCCCTCTTCAGGAACCACACATTTGTCTGGCCTCTCAGCAGATACCCCTCCGTTGTGATTGTACCTACGGTACGGCTGTCCGTACCGCTGAGGCACGCAAGCCTCCCCACCAGCGGCAAGGTCCATGGTCATGGGTTGTCCAAAGATACTGATTCTGAAAATAGACCAGAAAGTTTAGAGAAAGTATGCTTTAAACTTGGATAGTTAAATAGAAGTATGCATTTAATAAACAGAAAAACGAAGCCTCCAAACCTATTTTAATGGATTGTGAAAATAACTTGATTTTAGTATTTGAACACTGTAGATAAAAATTATGACTATATAGTTTTTGGGAAAAGTGTTTATTGAACATAGGAAAATGATTGCTTTTCAATACACTATAAGAATCTGAAAACAAGAAATCTAGCAACATGGAAAATTTTTTATCTTTTGCATGTATAGTAAATTAAAAATAATTTAGATTCAAATGTAGCATTATCAGAAGTTTGAAATTGTCACTGTCAATAAATTTTAACAGATGTTCAAATGAGATGAGTAAAAATGAAGCATGAGAGAAGAGTTCAACAGCGTGCAGAAAACACTATGAAGCCTCAAGTTTCTGTGGAACAATGCCCTGTTTTCTCGTGTTTTTTTGGAGATTAGTATTTTCTCAGTACCTCTGAAAGGACATAGGTGTACATTCCATCATACAGGGCAATTATGAGGTCAGTAGAAGCCATTGAACAATTTAAAGAAAGCCATGTGCTTGAACAAGGGAAGCAGAGAAAGTTATTTCAGAAGAGCATTTCAAAAACATTTCACTGGTTCCTAGAAGATAATTAAGCAAAATGACTTCCCAAATTAACAGGAAACAATTTTGTCAGGGCGTTAGAGACAATGAAGCAAAGGCTAATTTCAAACAAAAATACTCAAATCCTACATGAAAGATATGAATATTTTGTACATTAAGAAATGGCCCTGTGACATTGCAAGCCCACTGTTAGAAGGGCAAGAACATTAGGACCTTTTGAGAATTTTCAAATGTAACCAAAGTTGTGTTGATGTACTCCCTGTAGTACATCAGAGAAAGAGTCTTCCATACAGTTTTGACAGCACTGCATAATTAACTTTTTTGCAATCTACTTTGATGTTTATTTCGGTTGTGGGACCTCCACTGCACGTATGGAACCCCAAAAATTACATCAAAGTAAGGATGAAAACAGGCATGCCGATATCCTATACTAAAAGGCTAATCTGCATGCACAGCAGTGAGTGATACTTCAAGTTGCAGAATCTTTACGCATGTCCTGATTTTGTTAGGAATACAGCACTGCAGATAAGGAACTAAGTTAACATTAACAAGTGGTCCAGGTGTGAGCACAGCTTTCCATGTACAAAGGGTCCAAGTTCCCTGGTATCAGCAAGCTTGTGCTCACTGAATGTAGGCCCTTGAGAAACCTTAAGACAGATGAACCACAGTCCCAGAGTCTGATACTACTGGTTCTTTACTGCAGCCGTCCACCTGTTGTCACATAGAAAGTGCACTCAAACCTTCCCAGCTACTGCAACACACATGACTTACGTAACATCAATTTAAGCATATGTTAAGTCCCTGTCCCCTCCTGACATTTAACAAATGTGCAAATAAATAGTTCTTTCACAGGTATACCTACACTGAAGTCTAGGAGAAGCATTTTTGGCTTTATTGCAATGTGGGTTACTTCACTGTTTCAGTTATGAACCCAACACATTTATACTGAGCCGATACAGTAACATTCTTTAGGAATGCTGTGAGTGTGAGTGCTTGAGTTCCTATACAAAGGGCAACTGAGAGATGCTTATAGATACTCCTTTAGCAGGACCTCATGAAAAAACCCCTACACCATTTGGATAAACCTGCCTTTGTTTCAGGCAGTGTCAAACAACTCACGTGGCAGACATGGGAGAGCAAACAACTGCTCAGCTGCTTGAGCAGTGATAGCAGATGTTGATGAAATGTATTTGTAGTATGTCAGCTGAACCAGTACTGAGGTTACAATGTAAGTGACATTAAATATTTGAAAATTTAAGGATACTGAAATGTGTTTTAATTACCTGATAGCAGCAAGTTGCAGCCTGCAGTGCTTTGCTGGCATAATGTACAAAATCTGTGCATTGCTCCATAGTGTTATTTTCTGACAAATGTGTGAACTACTGCAGTTCACACAGAATGATTGATGTTTTTGTACCCAAGGACGACCTTCATTATGTGAAAGGGTCAGAAAGGAACTCACCTCATATTAATATGGACCAGGATGCCACCATACTTTGCCTTTTTAAGTCTACATTAAGGGAACATTTTTTGTTGCTGTTGCTTCTGTGACACTTTGCTGTCTCTACCATGAATTGGAAAGAGCAGATTTTTATGTATAGGTGGCAGCACACACTCAACAGTAAGTTGGTAGTAATGCTCTATTTTGTGGACACTATGCATTTCACACCTCAAACCATGGAGGTATTGGAAGAGGAGGAGTATGGGGCAATAAAATTCTGTGTTTTTTAAAACTGTACAGCCACCAACACATACACAAACCTGCGGTAAGTTTATAGTGAAGATGCACTACTTTGAGCAACAATTTTTAAATAATTCAACCACTTAAAGAAGGCCACCTTGTCTGTGTTAAACAAGGTGATCTTTGTGTTTTGGCTTCTACTATGACTGAAGTCAACATCACCAGCATGCTGCAACTGTCCATAAGGATCAGCAGGTAACATTATGTAACCTCAAAGCAGTATTAAAAATTTCATATGTCAGTGTCCTCAAAATTATGCAGGATCATATCCTTATAACCCATGCTTGTACCTGCTTGTACCTGTTCAAACAAAATGCTGTGTCAGTAGCAACAAGCCATGACGTGCTGCACCTCTTTGCTGATGGAGGGGATCTGTGTTTGGAATCTAATATCACTGGTGACGAGTCACAGTTCAGATGCATCATTACGATCTTTAAGGAGAATGAGCCAGCACGGTGAAGAAACCACTCAGTTTTCCAACTCCAAAAGATAACTGAAAGTTTTTCCATCTGCAGGGAAGTCCTGGAATGATTTACTGGCATGCAGATCCTTCACACTACTGTTACAGCAGCATACTGCATGTCAGTATTGGCTGAACTGGTGAAGCACACTGCAAGCAAAGACCAGAAGTTCCTCAGACTGGATGACAACTTCATAACAATGTGCAGCCTCACATCACAAATCAAGTTTTCCAGTTTCTGGTTCAGTTCAACATTACCTGTGTGCTGCATCCACATTATAGCCCCAGTCTTGCACTCTGTGATTTTCTTTTTAATTCCTTTCACTAAAGGCAAAACTTTGAGGCCTTTTATTTGAGGACTGTAAGCATTGCTGAAGAAGTGAGCAGTGCTTAAGAAGTGAGGATTCTCAAGGACCTGATAAAAAATTGTCTGCAGTGTGTGTTTGAGCACTAGCAGAGATGCTATAGAAGGTGCATTTCAGTAGGAGGGAAGTACTTTGGAAAAGTTGCTACCATTTGAATGGAGTAATAAACATCTGTGAACAAAATTAGTCTGTCTGTTAATCAGCCCTCTTAAATCACATGATGTGGAGTGATTCATGGTAGAAACCAAAGTAGTAGATACCGGTTGACATGCCACTTGGACACACACACTTCTGAAGTAAGGACATTCGTGAATAAGCAGTGCTAGTGTGTTGGGCTTCAACAGTGTACCATTAACCTAAGTTCATAACTTTGAGTCAGGTCAGGACTGTACACAGAATTTTACATATCTTACTTTAAAGTGGCAGAAGTCATCGAATTATTTATACTTGAACTGCCAGATGAAAGCATAACATCTCTACACCAGAGGCTTCAATGAAAAAACCATTACAAACTCAGGAAGTTTAACCCCTGAACATAAAACCCTGAGTTCTGGGTTTTATTGTCTGACAGAAATGTAAAATCCTGAGTACACTAAGTCAACTCAAGAACAGAGCTTTAAAACATTAAACCCTGCATTTGTCTGTTTCAAGACTGGTAGTCAGGTTCTACATTTGTAGCGTGTTTCAGTTGAGGTGGTTGCCAATAGATACCTTTACTGTGTACAGTTTTGGATACTCAAAACACACACTTTCAGACTCTCCTGTATTGTTTAAACAATGCTTTCAAAAAAGGATGGCAACAGTGAACCTGTGTTTTACACAGAAACATTAAATTATTGATTAAATTATTTAATTGGACACATAAAAAATCTACTCATCAACCAGCGGCAGAACACACTCATAAAAGATTGTTGTCAATGGCAAGCTTTCAGAGCCAGTGGGTCCTTCTTCGGGCAGAAGGGTTGAAGGGGAAGGAAGAAGGGAGAAGGAAAAGGACTGGAGCGGTCTAGGAAAGGGGTAGATTTTAGGAAAGTAACCGAGAACTGTGGGTTGGGGAGACTTTCCATACGGAATGAGAAGGAAAGACTGATTGTTGGGGAATGCATTGGATCTGAAAACCTCAGAGCTTACAGGTGGAAGACAGGGTAATATGCAAGCACTACTAAATCATTGTGCATGAGTTAGTAAGAGTGAGAAGCTAAGTGCATTGTGTGTAACAGAGGTGGGAGGGATCAGTGAAAAAAGATGGGAAAGACAGTAAATGATGTAGAACAGAGTGAAGCAAAGAGTAGTTTCAGTGAAGAAAAGCTGAGATGGAAGAAATTAATGTCAATTAAGGTCAGGTGGGTGGCAAGAGCCAGGGACATGTTGTAGTGCTACTTCCCACCTGCGGAATTCTGAGAAACTGATGTCTGAAGAGGGTGTTGTGAGTTGTCGGTATATACCCTCTGCCTATGCCCATTTATCCTAATTGATTATTTGGTGGTAGTCATACCAATGTAGAAGACTGAACAGTGTTTACATAATAGCTGGATGGGGCTTTCCTGGGGATCCGTAAGTCTTGAGACTTCTGGTTTGGTTTGAATACTTGATGACATATTTACCATATGGACTCATGGTGATGCTGAACTGCTTAAATTCCTGGAGTCTCATAATACCTTCTCCCAGTTAAATTTCACATAGTCTTATTCCAAATCATGTGCCACTTTCATTGATGTTGATCTCGTACTCACCGAAGGCCAGCTACACACTTCTGTCCACATTAAACCTACCAGCAAACAACAGTACTTACATTTTGACAGCTGCCATCCATTCCATGTTGAACATTCCCTCCCATACAGCCTTGGCATCCGAGGCAAATGTATTTGTTCAGATGCAGACACTTTACAGCAATACACCACCATTTTCACCTCAGCCTTCACTGCATATAATTACAGCACCAGTCTAGTTGAAAAGCCAATTTCTCAGGCCATTACATTCAATCCTGGTACTGCCGATCCCTCCACAAAACAGCTTCAGAGCACACTATTGGTGACTCCCGGTCTGGAATGTGTTAATCAGCTACTTTGACAGGACCATGACTTCCTAAAATCGTGTCCTGAAATGAGATCCATTCTGTCAGACATTTTTCCCACTGCATCTATAATAGCTTTCCATCGCTCTCTCCATCTCCGCAATATTCTTGTCAGACCCTATGCTCCTTCTGCACCCATGTCCCTACCCTATGGCTCCTACCCCTGTCATGATCCCCTACGCACCCTCCTGCCACCACCTGTAACAGCCCTGTAACTGGCAAAACATGTACTATCAAACGGAAAGCCACCTGGAAAACATCTGACATATACCAGCTAATACGTAAACACTGTTCATCCTTCTACATTGGCATGACTCCCACCAAATTATCAATCAGGATGAATGGGCACAGGCATAGAGTATATACTGGCAACTTGCAATATCATGTTGCAGACCACGCTCTACAACATGACATTCACGACATCGGTGCCTGTTTCTCCACTTGTCTGGATTCTTCTCTCAGACACCAGTTTCTCAGAACTCCACAGGTGTCAACTAGCTATACAACATGTCCTTGGTTCTCACCACCAACATGACTTTAATTTACGTTAATTTCTCAGCTTTTCTTTGCTGTAACTACTCTCTGCTTCAGTCCGTTTTATTTTTCTACATCTTTCATTATCTTTCCCATCTATTTTTCATCGCCCACTCCCACCCCCTTTACATACAATGCACTTAGCTTCTCACTCTTATTAACTTGTACACAACGTTTTAGTAGTAATCTCTGTCTTGTGTATTACCCTTTCTTCCGCCTTTAAGCACTAATTTTTCAACCTTGTCCGTTGCAGTCCTCAACAATCAATCTTGCCTTCTCATTCCATACTTTAAGTCTCCTCTGACTTGCAGTTCTGGATGACTTTCCCAAAATCTACCCCTTTTCCTAGACCTCTCCAGTCCTTTTCCTTCACCCTTCTTCCTTCCCTTCAACTCTTCTGCCTGAAGAGGGAACCACTGTCTCCGAAAGCTTGCCAACCACAACTGTCTAATGTGTGTGTTCTGCCACCGCTTGGTGAGTACATTGTTTATCTATCCACTTTAATGAGCTTGACACTGAATTTAGTGGCCAAGAAAGTGAAGAATATTGTTGTTTCATTGGTTACTGAAAGCAATGATAGTTTGTCAGTTGAGTTACAGGTGCTCACCACTGTTTACAGATAAATACATTCACTGTGCTCCAGCCAGCTCCACCACTTATGTACACAAGAAATTTTTGTGGAATACATGGTTGGACTTCATAGCTACACACATCCAAAAATAACTTCAGGTTTCAGGATATATTAGTCAAAGTCCAGTGCATGAATATATGAGGTCTGTTCAAAAAAATTTTGCAAATTACTCCACAAAATTTTTCTACACTTGTCTTTTACTTATTGTGTATGGTCTACTATGAAATACTCTTCCACAATTGGTAGACTGCTTCCAACACCATTTCCACTTCTGGAAGCAGTCTTGGCACACCACTTGCTAGACTGTGCAGAGTACTGTCTACAAATTTTTAACTCATCTATCACTGCAAAATCTTCATCCTTTTGACAGAGTTTTCAACTTTAGAAACAAAAGAAGTCCACGGCTTCCACGTCTGGGGAGTATGGAGGATGAGGCAGCACACTGATTTTGTGTTGTGGAATAGTCACGCACCAACAGGGATGAATGTGTGGTTGCATTATTGTGACGCAAGAGCCATGAATTCTCTCTCCACATTTGAGGCCATTTCCTTCTCACAATTTCTCACAGATGTCGCAACATATCTTGATAGTACAATTAATTGACAGTTTGTCCCTGAACTAATCCTTCAAAGGAAACTATCAGCATGGCTTTGACATCTGACCTGGCCTGATGAGCTTTTGTTGGTCTCTGAGAACCTTTCCCAACTCAATGTGAAAGTTGAACCTCAGCCTCAGCGTCATAACCATAGATCCACATCTCATCATGAGTTATGATTCTCTTAATGAACAGCTCTCTCTCTCTCATTTGTGTGACCCAAAAGCTCTTCACAGATTCCAAGGAGAAGCTCTTTCTTTCGTCATGAACCATGGAATGAACTTGGTGGCTACATTACGCATTCCAAGAAACTGTGTCAGGATTTCATGACATGCTCCAACTGATATGTTACATTCTTCTGCAGTCTCTCAGACAGTCAGTCTTTGATTGGCAGACACAGTTTCAATGACATTCCTGATATGAGCATCGTCTGTGGACATCAGAGGGAGTCCTGAATGAGGATCATCTTTAACTTCTGTCCGGCCATTTTCAAACCGTGTGAACCATTTGTAACACAGAGTACAGCTTAAGTACTCATCACCATAGGCTTCCTGCATCACCTGACGTCTCTATAAAAGTTTTCTTGAGTTTCACGCAAAATTTAATACACACGTGTTGCTCCTCTAACTGCCTTTTTGAAATTCGCTAACTGTGGAATGCAACATTCTACTCAACAAAGCATTATGGCATTGAACAACAACTCACAGACGTACAACAATGCAAGTTCTGGCAGTTACACATTAAAAGCAAGTGTGTGCATGGATGTCAACTGCATTTTACTCCAACACACCACTGCTGCAAAATTAGGAGAGTTTAGAAATTTTTTGCACAGACCTTGTACTCTAGAGTTTATTGTTTGTAATATTCAAAATTTTATAACTTATTTTGAACTTTAAAAGCTGTCTTTATATGTCAGTCATGATTTTCATTAATGGAAAGTATTCTTTGGAACAATTTGAAAAAAGAAAAAAAAAAATGTTAAGAGGTTATTTGTGTGTGTATCCAAGCAACAGTCTTAATGACATCAGGCCACTACTCACGATCACAGAATCCTGTCAGTGTGTGTTTTGGATCTTATAGTGAGAAATAGTTGGTATTTGTTTTACTCAGCACTAAGGCGCACCAAATGTCTAAATTTAATCCTCTACTTCTGTTAAGGTAGTTCTGTGCTTTTGAATTTGTGTGGTCTGTACATCCTAGCTTAGTAATGATTGGATTAAACCACAGTAGCCGAGATATGAATTTGGGGCTTCTTTGTCCCAGTGCATGACCTATATTTGCTTATTTATCTGTTGTCTGACCAATCCTTGACCAAGAGTTACCAAGTTTTTCACGGCAGTTGCTTTCAAATGCATGTACCTACATGCCCTGCAATCACTGCCATCCAAGTTGATGGATTCTATTGACTGCAGCTTGACATCCACCCAGTACAAACACTTGTTGCCAGTGTTTACAGTTATTTCGTTGGGCCAGCGCACGCCAACTGTCGCAATCTTCAGTTTGTTGCCCCAGTCACACCAGAACATTGACCTGCAGAACAAATGATCATTGGCTTGCATGTCTTGTCAGATTAACAATTCTGAAAATAAAATTTAAACAGAGGAGGGTATAATTAGAAAACACAAAAATAAAATATCTTGTTCTGATAGAGACGCCATGGCTTACATCATCATACAGTTAGCAACTTCTAATCAGCTCCTAGTGCAAACCAAGAAGCTCAGCACAGTTCAAAACATAAAGCATTACAGTATATCCTACACTTAATACCATATACATTGAATCAATTCAGTATCACTATAGCCTATTCAAGTGAGATTACTGTAGTCAACTGTCCTAAAAGCAAAAATTCCCACAAGATGATTAAAACTACACTACATATTAAAAGCATGTTGTGCTGTTACAGCTACAAATATTTAATTCATCACTATCACAGGGTGTCTCTCCAGTCTTAAGTACATCACGCTGGAACACCTCAAATGTAGGACAGATAACTGACCTATGAACTAATGCTTTGGAAAAGAAAATTTAAAGTATTGAAAATGAGCATATGCAACTAGATTCTAAGCCAGTCACAGGTTGTACTCTCCACTGAATTTAGGATTTAAAATTGACAGCATTTTGGATTATGTTAAAATTCCATTGACAGCATTTTAGACTATTAATGACAATATTTCATTCATCATGATTTGTGTAATGTGTCCATGACAATTAACAAAATCATCATCTTTTGAAGAAGCTTTAAGCTTGTGACTTTCAAAGCATAGTTACTAAATGGTTCACTTAACGTTTAACTGATCAGAAGCATGAAGAGAGATACTGTGGAAGTCTGACTTGTTTGGGAGTGGGAAATAAAAGGACAGGCTGGTCCCAGCAAGAAGTTTTGTGGAACAGTGTAGTGCACCGTCACCTCTCCTATTCTTTGTGATTTTTGACAACAGTGACCAAGGTGGCAGAAGAAACTGGAGAAGACAAGACATAAGGAATACTGTTTAGGCAAAAGCAATACTGTTTGTATTGGTTATGATCTGGGTAAACAGGATATTCATGAACATCTGCATGCTTGGGAATAAGCAGTAGGGGATGAAATTTATTGTAAACAAATGTGAGATTCTGCTTCCAAGTAGAAAGATAGACCAAATAGCAGAATAAGGATAGGAGGAACAATTGAAAGTGGAGAGTGTGAAGTACTTGAGAAGTGTGGCAGAGGAAAATGGAAGAAGTGAGCCTTCAGTGAATGTGGCAGACAGGCTGAGGAATTCTTGCTAAGTGTTAAAAACCTGGTTTGGAGCAAGGATGCCCCACAAAACCAAAGAAGTGATGTACGGAAGTCACTACCATCTGAAACATGGGTAATGAAGGAAATATGTGAGCAGATTACAGGTGTGTGAAATGAAGTTTCTCAGAAGCAGGACGGCAGTAAGAAGAAGAGATGATATGGAATGGAAATGTGAGAAAAATAGTAAAAAGGAATGCTTACAGAGCAGGATAGAAACAACAAGGCTACAATGGCACCAAGGCTATGATGGTATGGGCACTTAAATTGAATGGAAAACAAGAGGGTTCCAAGAAGAGACATGAAATGGAGATGTGAAAGAAACAACAAAGAGGAAAGGCAAGGGGACAGATGGCTGAAAAATGTGAAGCAGTGCTGAAAATGAGAGACAAGGACTGGACCAGAGTGAACGCAGACAGTGAGGAAACAGGACTATATGGTGAGGCTTATGTTCCAAACAACCCAGCCTGGGGCTGGAAAATGTTCAAGATAAGCAAAATGTGGTAGACAGCTCACACAGCTCTGGTGAATATTCTAATGGCATTTAACAGGACCCACTCTTTCTTCTCAAGCAAATCACCTATCTCATACCAAAAAGATAAATTAGGCTCACTTATGATTCTTATGTGATCAGCATAGTATACAACAGAGCTGCAATAGCACAACAAGAGTGCTGCAGCAGCAGTACAAGTAATTAGTTAAGGTCTTCATCCTTAATAAATGGAGTTTTACTTAGAAAGACTGTGCAAGGCAAGAATATCAACAATTCAGCACAGGAAGGGAACCTCAACATTTAAGACCTCACTATTCCCAAATGTCCACATTTCTGAATGTGCATTTTCCACAATTAGCAGGAAGTCACAACCAGATCTTTCCAAATGCTCCTTAAATTCAAAATCAGAAATTTAATGTACTTTGTCTACGTCCATTCTATGTTAAATGGACTAATTTTCTGTGACAATTCCAGACAAACTACTCCTTGCACAGAAAGATAACATACTGTGTATCCTTACTTCAAGAAGACAACTGTCTAAAAGCATGAAGCTGTTATGTCTTATGTTTTTACCGAGTTTGTTGGAGAGAATTGTGCGACATTTGACAATAATTTTCATAAAACAGTATAACACTAGGAGCAAACAACCACCACTAGCCACACTCCTGGACAAAGGGGAGCAAAGTACAATGCCATAATCCATTGTGAATTAAATAATGATGTTGAAGTATTTGCAGAGGCCCTACAGAAACTGATACTACACCTCAATAAGTGGCCTAAATATAGGATTTTAATTGTTAGTGACATAAATATTGATATAAGGCAAAACACTCCTAAACAACTTAATCTTCTGAATATGCTAAGATCACATGACTTGCACTGCATTAATGGAAACCCAAGAAGACAGTCTGCCTGCCTTGAGTATGTAATCACAAATGTTGAGACAAATCGGTATGAACTAGGGCTATTCAATACTCATTATTTATCAGACCATAAAGGTATTTGGTTAAAATTGATAACAAAAGAGCCAGAATCTGTCTCCAATAAAATTAAATACATTAGGCTTTTGAATGAAGAGAACATTGATAACTACAGAACACAAATAAAGATGACAAATTGGAATTACATTCTGCTAGAAAGTAATCATATCGAAAAGGCATTTACATTATTCATTAGTGCATTGTCAGATACATTTAAAACTTGCTGCCCTAAAGTAATGAGAAAAAATAAGGGAACTATGAGGAAACATGGTCTCACATCGGTGCATAACTGGTTCACACCTGACCTACAAAGGCTCAGAACTCTGTTAATGATTTCCTATGACAAATCAAAAAATAGTGAAGCCAAAAAAAGCAAACTACATAAGTTTGAGGAACAAATACAAGGCAGAAAATAGGTTAAGCAATTGCAAGGCAAATGATGATTATATTAGTAAGTCCCAAAATAAATGCAAAGCAGCCTGGACTGTTATCAAGACTCATCTGGGTAGAAATAAAGATGCTAACAAAAGTAATTCGTGTTATGCTTGTATCACACCAGATGAACATATCCATAAATATGACAACAACCATATCTCAAATAATAGAAATTCATTTCTACAAAATTTTGAGGGTATGGTTCCTGTGTTTAAATGGAAAGAAGTAAAAGTAACAGGTATTAAGACTGCAATAGCAAAATTAAGTTACTCAAAATCAGAAGACATTTATGGTCTCTCCAATTTTGTAATAAAAAAAATAGCAGATGTAATAGCACATCCACTCTGTTCTCTTATGAACCGGATGTTTGTCAGTGGCTGTTTCCCTTCATCCTTAAAAATGGCAGTCGTTACTCCACTGCACAAGAAAGGTGACAAGTCTTGTCCTAATAATTACTGTCCAATCTCCCTTGTACCCATCATATCAAAAGTAGTGGAATATTGCATACAGCTCCAAATCAGTCAACATCTGTCTGTGAATAATATTCTTAGTGACTCTCAGTATGGCTTCAGGTCTATGGCAAAAGCAGTTGAAGATGTTGTTTCATATATATTGACATCATTCGAATCAGAATTATCAGTTAATGCCACTTTTGTGGACCTCAGCAAGGCATTTGACTCTATCAGTCACAGGATACTATTAGAAAAACTGCACTGCTATGTTATTAGAGGCTCAGAACTATCTCTGATCAGATCCTATATGAGCAACAGAAAACAAATTGTGCACTTTAACAATATGAGGTCAAATGTCTTGGATATCATGCAGGGTGTACCACAAGCCTCTGTATTTGGTCCTTTACTTTTTATAATATATGTAAATGACTTGCCCAGAACCATGTTATGTAAATCCACACTCTATGCAAATGATAAAACTTTTGTTAGAGCAGGGAAAGATTTAGGAAAATTAAATGAGGAAAGTGAAGCTCATCTCAGAGCAGCCATCAAGTGGTTCCAGCTCAATGACTTGCATATAAATCATGATAAAACTGTAAATATTCTCTTTAGCTTGTGTGTTAAGAGTGATAAGATTGATTGAGTCTCAACTAAACTACTTGGGATCCATCTTGACTCAAAATTAACATGGAAGAGTCATACCGATTATATTTGTACTAAGTTAGCACATGTGACATATTTGTTAGGTAAACTAAGGTCATGTGTTAGTGATAAGTTATTACTCAATGCATACTATGCCTTTTTCCACAACCATTTAACATACGCCACTATGTTGCGGGGAAACTCAGCTGGAGCAAAACAAGTTTTCATTTGGCAAAAGAGGGCAGTCAGATGCATCCATGGAGTCAGAAATAATGAGTCTTGTAGACCATATTTCAAAAATCTAAAAATACTAACAGTTGCAGCCCTCTTTATACTAAGTTGTCTGATACACACAAAAGAAAACCAACACAGTCACAAACTACGACAATCTATCCATCACCATGACACATGTTTAAACAGAAAATTGACATCCCAGTTGCTAGACTAAAGAAAACTCAAGATAGTTACAGGTGCATGGGAGTAAAACTATTTAACATGTTGCCAATAGAGGCACATAATGCGTCACTGAATGAGTTTAAAAGTGTCACAAAGAAATGGCTGAGAGAAAAAGCTTTTTATTGAATAGAAGAGTTTATAATGTGCACTAAAGATGATCTTAAGTACTGGTACTAATAGAGTTTCACTTAGATTAAACTTATACATGTAAATATAATGCAAATACCTTGTGCAGCATCAAGAACAAATTTTTGTACCTTATTAGACAATAATGATCTACAATATATTAGACCATTTCTGTTACTTATGTAAACTGTATATGTACACAAATGATGACATCAATTGCATTTTTAATGCCTAAAGATGGATAATTAAATAAATAAATGTCTGCTTGTGTTTGTGTATGTGCAGATGGATGTGTGTGTGTGTGTGTGTGTATGTGTGTGTGTGTGCGCGCGAGTGTGTGCCTGTCCTTTTTTCCCCCTAGGGTGGGTCTTTCCGCTCCCGGGATTGGGGTGACTCCTTGCCCTCTCCCTTGGAACCCACATCCTTTCGTCTTTCCCTCTTTCTTGGTGGGGCAGCCGTTGGTTGCGAGGGCTGGAATTTCGTGTGTATGTTTGTGTTTGTTTGTGTGCCAATCGGCCTGCCGGCGCTTTCGTTCGGTGAGTCACATCATCTTTGTTTTTGGATATATAAAATAAATAAATGTGCTGGAAGATAAAGATGTTGACAAGGAATTTCAAAATTCTGGAAAATTGAGTATATTTAAACTACAAAAATTAGGACTAAAATTATTTGGATTGATGCTGTTTTACTGTAGCTGTTTTGAAAGTACTGAAAATTGTTCACAGTCCAAACATTATTGGCAGGTGGTGAAAATATCTTATGTATCAATAGTTTATTTCAAATTCACTTATAACAGGAACTAAATACATGTAAGAAAGATGGAACATTTATCTGTTCAGCAAATGGTAAATGTGTGCTTTCAGAAAATGTGTGAGAGTACACAACTCTGTTCAACTAAATTTGGGACCTTTTCACCATAAGCATTAGAAGTGCCAAGCTTTCTGTATCCTTATCTGCAAATGGAGATATGCACCATTAATTTAATGTTTAAGATTATACTTTATTTATATTTTATATATAGGATATTCTCTATTGCTGGCCGGAGTGGCCGAGTGGTTCTAGGTGCTTCAGCCTGGAATTGCGCGACCGCTACGGTTGCAGGTTTGAATCCTGCCTCGGGCATGGATGTGTGTGATGTCCTTAGGTTAGTTAGGTTTAAGTAGTTCTAAGTTCTAGGGGACTGATCACCTCAGAAGTTAAGTCCTATAGTGCTCAGAGCCATTTGAATGATTTTTTTATTCTCTATTAGTGCAAAAATTTGTATTGTAGAGGTACTTCAGCACCAAGCAGTCGTTTTAGTTCATCAGGAGACATCTTTATGCCGCAGGAAATTTTGCAAAGCTAACACCACACAGACCACCCCAAGGGGACCTTTTAATAGCCAACTATATGAGTTGCCAATGAAAATGAGAAACGTCAAGAACTTATGTAGTTTTGGCATTTTGAATGCTCTTATGCATTCTTTCACCACCATCTAAGATTTCATTTTCTTATAATAATCCTATAAGAAAAGAAATCCTATAAGAAAAGAAATTTTCTTATAATAATCCTCCCCCCCCATGAACCATGGACCTTGCCGTTGGTGGGGAGGCTTGCGTGCCTCAGCGATACAGATAGCCGTACCGTAGGTGCAACCACAACGGAGGGGTATCTGTTGAGAGGCCAGACAAACGTGTGGTTCCTGAAGAGGGGCAGCAGCCTTTTCAGTAGTTGCAAGGGCAACAGTCTGGATGATTGACTGATGTGGCCTTGTAACAATAACCAAAACGGCCTTGCTGTGCTGGTACTGCGAACGGCTGAAAGCAAGGGGAAACTACAGCCGTAATTTTTCCTGAGGGCATGCAGCTTTACTGTATGATTACATGATGATGGCGTCCTCTTGGGTAAAATATTCCGGAGGTAAAATAGTCCCCCATTCGGATCTCCGGGCGGGGACTACTCAAGAGGATGTCGTTATCAGGAGAAAGAAAACTGGCGTTCTACGGATCGGAGCGTGGAATGTCAGATCCCTTAATCGGGCAGGTAGGTTAGAAAATTTAAAAAGGGAAATAGATAGGTTGAAGTTAGATATATTGGGAATTAGTGAAGTTCGGTGGCAGGAGGAACAAGACTTCTGGTCAGGTGACTACAGGGTTATAAACACAAAATCAAATAGGGGTAATGCAGGAGTAGGTTTAATAATGAATAGGAAAATAGGAATGCGGGTAAGCTACTACAAACAGCATAGTGAACGCATTATTGTGGCCAAGATAGATACGAAGCCCACGCCTACTACAGTAGTACAAGTTTATATGCCAACTAGCTCTGCAGATGACGAAGAAATTGAAGAAATGTACGATGAAATAAAAGAAATTATTCAGATTGTGAAGGGAGACGAAAATTTAATAGTCATGGGTGACTGGAATTCGAGTGTAGGAAAAGGGAGAGAAGGAAACATAGTAGGTGAATATGGATTGGGGGACAGAAATGAAAGAGGAAGCCGCCTGGTCGAATTTTGCACAGAGCACAACATAATCATAACTAACACTTGGTTTAAGAATCATGAAAGAAGGTTGTATACATGGAAGAACCCTGGAGATACTAAAAGGTATCAGATAGATTATATAATGGTAAGACAGAGATTTAGGAACCAGGTTTTAAATTGTAAGACATTTCCTGGGGCAGATGTGGACTCTGACCACAATCTATTGGTTATGACCTGTAGATTAAAACTGAAGAAACTGCAAAAAGGTGGGAATTTAAGGAGATGGGACCTGGATAAACTAAAAGAACCAGAGGTTGTACAGAGATTCAGGGAGAGCATAAGGGAGCAATTGACAGGAATGGGGGAAAGAAATACAGTAGAAGAAGAATGGGTAGCTTTGAGGGATGAAGTGGTGAAGGCAGCAGAGGATCAAGTAGGTAAAAAGACAAGGGCTAGTAGAAATCCTTGGGTAACAGAAGAAATATTGAATTTAATTGATGAAAGGAGAAAATATAAAAAATGCAGTAAGTGAAACAGGCAAAAAGGAATACAAACGTCTCAAAAATGAGATCGACAGGAAGTGCAAAATGGCTAAGCAGGGATGGCTAGAGGACAAATGTAAGGATGTAGAGGCCTATCTCACTAAGGGTAAGATAGATACCGCCTACAGGAAAATTAAAGAGACCTTTGGAGATAAGAGAACGACTTGTATGAATATCAAGAGCTCAGATGGAAACCCAGTTCTAAGCAAAGAAGGGAAAGCAGAAAGGTGGAAGGAGTATATAGAGGGTCTATATAAGGGCGATGTACTTGAGGACAATATAATGGAAATGGAAGAGGATGTAGATGAAGATGAAATGGGAGATATGATACTGCGTGAAGAGTTTGACAGAGCACTGAAAGACCTGAGTCGAAACAAGGCCCCCGGAGTAGACAATATTCCATTGGAACTACTGACGGCCGTGGGAGAGCCAGTCCTGACAAAACTCTACCATCTGGTGAGCAAGATGTATGAAACAGGCGAAATACCCTCAGACTTCAAGAAGAATATAATAATTCCAATCCCAAAGAAAGCAGGTGTTGACAGATGTGAAAATTACCGAACTATCAGCTTAATAAGTCACAGCTGCAAAATACTAACACGAATTCTTTACATACGAATGGAAAAACTAGTAGAAGCCAACCTCGGGGAAGATCAGTTTGGATTCCGTAGAAACACTGGAACACGTGAGGCAATACTGACCTTACGACTTATCTTAGAAGAAAGATTAAGGAAAGGCAAACCTACGTTTCTAGCATTTGTAGACTTAGAGAAAGCTTTTGACAATGTTGACTGGAATACTCTCTTTCAAATTCTAAAGGTGGCAGGGGTAAAATACAGGGAGCGAAAGGCTATTTACAATTTGTACAGAAACCAGATGGCAGTTATAAGAGTCGAGGGACATGAAAGGGAAGCAGTGGTTGGGAAGGGAGTAAGACAGGGTTGTAGCCTCTCCCCGATGTTGTTCAATCTGTATAATGAGCAAGCAGTAAAGGAAACAAAAGAAAAATTCGGAGTAGGTATTAAAATTCATGGAGACGAAATAAAAACTTTGAGGTTCGCCGATGACATTGTAATTCTGTCAGAGACAGCAAAGGACTTGGAAGAGCAGTTGAATGGAATGGACAGTGTCTTGAAAGGAGGATATAAGATGAACATCAACAAAAGCAAAACAAGGATAATGGAATGTAGTCTAATTAAGTCGGGTGATGCTGAGGGAATTAGATTAGGAAATGAGGCACTTAAAGTAGTAAAGGAGTTTTGCTATTTGGGGAGCAAAATAACTGATGATGGTCGAAGTAGAGAGGATATAAAATGTAGGCTGGCAATGGCAAGGAAAGCGTTTCTGAAGAAGAGAAATTTGTTAACATCCAGTATAGATTTAAGTGTCAGGAAGTCATTTCTGAAAGTATTCGTATGGAGTGTAGCCATGTATGGAAGTGAAACATGGACGATAAATAGTTTGGACAAGAAGAGAATAGAAGCTTTCGAAATGTGATGCTACAGAAGAATGCTGAAGATTAGATGGGTAGATCACATAACTAATGAGGAAGTATTGAATAGGATTGGGGAGAAGAGAAGTTTGTGGCACAACTTGACCAGAAGAAGGGATCGGTTGGTAGGACATGTTCTGAGGCATCAAGGGATCACCAATTTAGTATTGGAGGGCAGCGTGGAGGGTAAAAATCGTAGAGGGAGACCAAGAGATGAATACACTAAGCAGATTCAGAAGGATGTAGGTTGCAGTAGGTACTGGGAGATGAAGAAGCTTGCACAGGATAGAGTAGCATGGAGAGCTGCATCAAACCAGTCTCAGGACTGAAGACCACAACAACAACATAATAATCCTCTTGGCAGGAAAAAATTTGAATGCGGAGGAAGGTTCACGTGTGATGTCTAAGTTAAACTGTAGTATCTTGTGGGTCTTATTTAATAGACAGTATAATTATTCTACCTTTATATATAGCTGCTGTATTGCACAGAAGAACTTAATGTGGTCTTTGCATCTAGCTAATACTTAAACATTAAAGTTTCATTGGCTTTCTTTAACCCACTTTTACAAAGGCAATCCTAAGTGAAATTTACATTTTTTTATTCTTTATGGACTGTATACCAACATTTAAAGTTCCACTGCATTTTCCATTCCCCAAGAACAAAATTAAGTCTTTACCATCTGCAGAGAAACCAACACAATTGTCACTTGCTTCAGATTGATCATCTGATGTTTCAACACTTCAGTGTTCCTATATATTCAAGACTTTTTGCTTGTCTCATAGTACTTTATGAAAAATATTTGTCTCAGTTATGATGATGACATTGCCCACAACTTTTATTTGTCATTAATAGGAAAGTTACATGCAGACTGGTAGTGCCAATTCTTGGTTAAGGATTATTTTGTGGCAACTGATGCTATAAAATTATTCAAATTCTTCAGTTATCTTATAACTTACAGGAAACTTACTGCATCCTTAAGAGGTAAAATACATAAAGTGAAGCTGATAGGAAGTGATTTTAAAGGAGGAAAGTGTTGTAGCCCACACATTTTAGTCTGTACATGCAAGAAAAACAAAAATATGGAAAAGAAAAATAAAACATGTAAATGATACTTAAATTCCACCAGATGGCAAGTATTTAAAAACAGTGATTGATACTTCCTTGGAAAGAGGCTTGAAGACTAAAAGTACAACACTAGAGAGATGAGAGGTTAGCTTCAGATATGAGAAAGGTGTAGTAAAGTTACTGGCAATGTCAGAAATACAGAAGATATAAAATGTAGTTTGTGTACAGCGAGAAAAGCTTTCCTTGGAGTTAAATTTCTTTATCAACACATTATCTTATCTTGGAAAGTAGATTAAGGAAAGCCAAACCTACGTTTGAACATTACCAACACATTTTCTTTCTCGCCCTTCCCTCCTTGTTTTATTCCTTCTTATTATTACTATTTTAACTTTATTTATTTAATTTCCCTATCCACCAGTTACCCACTGTGTACCCTAATCCTGTATCACATTATTTACATTTATTCCGGAATCATGCATTCACTGTGGCCAAACTGCAACCCCACATACTTTTCCTCCGGTCCTGCTTAAACATTGGAATTACCCCTAAAGGACTTACCTTAAAAGTTCCCATCCCTTGGTGCAATCCCTCCTTCCACCAGTCTCTCCCAGACTTCCAGAACCTTCAGTCCTTAGCCCTTACCCAAATTGTCCTGAATCTCTGCACTATTTCGTCTAACCACCACTCCCAATGGCTCCTATCTCTCATCAAAGTCCTCCACCTCTCAGACCCCTGCTTGGAGAACACACTCAGGAACATCATCCTAAAAGCAAGCTGTAAACTTGAATTCCATACCACACACCACCTGAAAAAACTATCCACAGTGCTAGTGCAACACTTAAGAAGTGGGGTCCCTCTCCCTATCCCTCACAAACACCAACCACAACAGAACCTGCAACAAACCCCCCTCATAGCCAACAAACCTAGCCTTGCCACCCTACTCAATCTCCCAATCCCAGCACATACCCCACACAGGCCAAATCTCAACTATAACCACAGTCAAATGCCTCATATCACCAGTCCCAATTCAGTTCTAAACCTCTCATCCAGATCCCTCTCTCCTCCAGAGATATCTGTTCTATCAAAAGGCTTAACCTTTAGCCCCACATCTAAATTCAACCACACTGCCCTGGTTAAAGATCTTCTCTCATTCACCCAGAACCTCAACTTGACCACCCAAACACAGCCCCCAAATAGTAGACCCAGTGTTGAACCCTGTCTAGAACAGCTCCGACTGTCTTCTCAAAGGGATCCTCCTCCCTTCCCCCAAAACCATCCCTTGCAGACATTTCATGAATTCCTCACATCCAGTGTTTCCTCCCAGTCCTTTTTGAAGAACATTCCGACAACCCCCTAACATCACCCCAGCTGAATCCCGTGCCATTAAGGAGCTGAAAACAGACCACTCTATTGTCATCCTCCCTGCAGATAAAGGCTCCACAGCTGTGGTACTTGACCATGTGGAGTAGGTGGCAGAAGGACTGCGTCAACTCTCCAACACCTTAACCTACAAAGCTGTTACCCAGGATCCCATTCCTCCCATCCAGACTGAGCTGCAGAAAATCCTAAAAATCGAAGGTCCCTTACAAGGCCTCACAACGGCCTCCATAGACCTACTCACTCCATCTGAGTCACGTACCCCTACCTTATACCTATTACCCAAAATCCACAAAGAGAACCATCCTGACCGTCCCATTGTGACAGGCTTCAAAGGCCCAACAGAACGTATCTCAGCTCTGGTAGACCAACACCTCCAACCTATCACCCGCAGACTCCCATCCTACATCAAAGACACAAACCACTTCCACGAATGCCTCAAATCCATTCCCACTCCCCTCCCACCTGAAACCTTTCTTGTCACCATAGATGTTACATCCCTTTACACAAACATCCCACATACCCTCTGCCCTTGAACACTACCTCTCCCAATGCCCACCCAAAGATCTTCGAAAAACCTCGTTCCTTATCACACTTACCAACTTCATCCTCACCCATAATTACTTCACTTTTGAAGTCCAGACCTACAAACAAATCAGGGGAACGGCCATGGGAATCAGGATGGCTCCATCCTATGCCAACCTCTTCATGGGCCGCATGAAAGAGGCTTTCCTGTAGACCCAACAGCTGCTTTCCCTGGCCTGGTATAGGTTTATAGATGACATCTTTGTGGTCTGGACTCATGGTGAAGAAACACTCCTTAATTTCCTCCATAACCTCAACTCCTCTTCGAATCTGAATTTCACCTGGTCATTCTCCAAAACCCAAGCCACCTTGCTAGATGTTGACCTTCATCTTGTTGAAGCTCACATCCACACCTCTGTCCACATCAAACCCACAAACAAACAACAGTGCCTTCACTTTGATAGCTTCCATCCATTCCACATCAAACGCTCCCTTCCGTACAGCCTAGGTATTCATGGCAAACGTATCTGCTCCAGTGACGAATCCGTCAACAATTACACCAAAAACCTGACCAGTGCTTTCCTCTCCCGCAACCATCCTGCAGACCTTGTCCACAAACATATCTCCCGAGCAATACATTCCTCCCCATCCCACAAGAATGTTCCTATCCCCAGACCACACAGAAGCACCCCCTTGTCACCCAATATTATCCTGGCCTCGAATACATCAACAAATTACTCTGCCAGGAATATGACTTTCTCAAGTCAAGCCCTGAAATGAGATCATCCCTTGACAATATTCTCCTCACACAACCCAGAATTGCCTTTCATCACCCCCCCCCCCCCCCCCTAACCTCCGTAACATCCTTGTCAAACCCTACAATATTTCCACACCACCTTCTCTACCCAGCGGTTCCTACCCCTGTAACCGACCACGCTGCAAAACCTGCCCCATGCATCCCCCACAACCAACTACTCCAGCCTCGCTACTGGTAAAACATACACAATTAAAGGCAGGGCCACATGTGAAACAACACATGTCATTTATCAGCTGACATGCCTGCACTGCCAAGCCTTTTACATAGGTATGACGACAACTAAACTGGCTGAGCGCATGAACGGGTGCAGACAAACTGTCCGCCTAGGAGGTGTCCAATACCTAGTAGTGGAGCATGCCCTCCACCATAATTCTCGGGACCTAGGAACCTGCTACACTGTAAATGCCATTTGGCTTCTCCCACCCAACACCAGTCCCTTGGAAATGCGGAGATGGGAACTTGCACTGCAACACATTCTTTCATCCCACCAAACCCCTGGACTGAACCTACGTTATCCAACCTCACTCCCATTTACTCTTCAGTCTTCTCCTCTTTCCCTTTCCTCTTTAGCCATTCACACATCTTTTCATCCTACATAGTTGTGTTTATCTTTTACTATATACCTCTTCACTTGTATATGCATCCTCTTTGGTTTGAAGCTGGCACAGTACTTACAGTAGAATATCTATGGCTTCCCTCTGACACCCATGCCTCCATCTTTGCTACCCTCCCTGTTTACCTTTCTCCTGTTGCTTCATAACCTGGGTTGTGAGTAACTGAATCCACTTTCCCTTCTTCCCCTTCTTTTCCCCTCTCTCCTCCCTGACGAAGGAACAAAGTTCCAAAAGATAGGATAAAAATGTTCTGTTCTGTTTTGTGTATCTATTGTCTGTACTGAGCTGAGGTAAGTACTGGCCAGCCCCTCTATCTCTTTGTTAGTATTTGTTTCAAACCTACGTTTCTAGCATTTGTAAAGTGATTACATGGAAGGATCATACTGAGGCATCAGAGTAATTTGGCACTGGAAGGAAATGTAAGAGCATAATAATAAAAGAGAGACCAAGGCTTGAATACAGTTTAGTATGTTCAAATGGACGTAGCATATAGAGAGATGAAGATGCTTGCATAGTGTGATCTGGAGGCATTTTTTGCCCATCATGACAGGCAGTTAAAAGAGTGTGTCATGTACCTTATTAGGAAGGTTAGGTGCTAAACATCTCATAGTATCCTCACATCCATTGAAGAGATACCTACATATCAGCCTAGCTGTAACGTGACATAGCAAGAGCAGCACTTCCACCCTTACCTATTCCGTGTCACAAGAGACATTCCTCTGGGCTTCTGGACATCCTCGTTCATGAGCACAGTGCATTCTGTCCCAGTTTTTGTGCAGACTCCAATGTAGCTCTCCTCACCATTGGTGAAGTAGATGTTGCCCATTATGAGGTCCAATGCCAGGTCTTCTGGTAGACTCAAACCTATAAGTTTTGAACCATGTCAATTTACACTTCTCTGTGCCAACTGTGCTAACTCCATAATCCTTATTGAACCCATTAACAGAAAACTGTCTGTGACCCAAATATGAACACCACGTCACAGAGCAAAAGGACATTTTCCCCACTAATAAATCTCTGGTAAAGGTGAAAGGGGCAACAAATGAAAAATTTTTAAAATCACTGGGGATTGACAACCCAAACCTTTGGCTCTTGGCCTACACCCAGTGAAAATCAAAGCCACAGATCCTTTCTCATATATTTCACCAAAACTTAATTTTTCTTTTCGAAACTATACACAAAAATTGGAATCAAAGTGTTCTTCCTTATACACTAGGCATGTACTGTAGAAGAAACAGTTTCCTCTAAAGTTAACAACAGAACAGTGACACTGATACAGTACTGTTTTGTATTCAGTACTCTTCGACAAATGTAAATGTCTTCATTTGTCAGAAATTAGTTTCAGTATTATGATTTCTTGTAAGCAACAATTTTTTTAATTTGCTGTGAAGTAGACACATTGGCTGTGTCAGAGATGTTTCTTTATATCAAGTCTATACTCTAATCTGGACTGAAGGAAAGATAATTGACATAAGAGCATGGAATACAGAGTCTGCAGAACAGTAAACTGTGAAAGAGTAGGGGCTCAAAATTCCCATTACAAACTTTGAGAACTTTTAGAGGGGATTGAGTATGTACCATTTTGAATAGCAACCCATGTCTGGAAACATGCTGTTTCTGTTGTGCAATAGTTTCATTTCAGATGTCTAGCTCTTCTGTTTCTGGTAGATGAATTTAATTAGGTGTGATGCAGTATAATTATTAGATAAAAATTCAAAAGGAAACTTAACAAAACATCCATTTATCACTTTAGCACATTTGTATTAACACTTTTTACATTATGTGTTTACATTATTCCGAAATGAAAAAGAACCCAGCATAATGTACTTAAAAGACAGTACCGATGGATTATGACAGCAACTCAATGTTGTGACCACTAATGTTACTGACATTGTACTTCTGAAGCATGTTTTACACTCCATCCCACTAATGTCTCTTCAGTTTCTGGTGCAACAGCCAGAACTCATGCCAGTAGATCCTCCTCCTGTCTCTACGGGAGTCAAAAACTTTACATGCAAAATAGTCCACAGGAATTAAATCTGTCAATTGTGTCAGCTAAGCGGTTGGACCAACTTAGCCTGTCCATTTTTCACTATACCATATTGTCTGTTGATGTGTGTGTGAGCTGCATGTCTGAGATGAAGTGGTGCCCATCATGCTGAAACCACATTTCGTGACAGACATTCAGTGATACAGCTTTCAAGAACTGGTCTGACAAGTTTTTAGGAAGATTGAGGTTGCAGGACCATTTCCAATTATCATGAGTTGCACTTCCTTTCACTCAAGCTGTCTTAGAACAGAAACAATATGTTTCCTGACAGGTTGATATTCAAAATATTGTTTATCCACTCCCCCTACAGGTCCTTGAAGTTTGTCACAGGAATTTCTGAACAGCCTGTAGATGCCAACTAGCTGCAAGTGACACATGGTGGCAGTAAGTATGCCTCCAGCATGGAGACCTAGGGCAGTAACACTTTGTGGATGAGAGAGCCAATACAATTCTGCTGGGTCAGAGAACAATGTTAATTTATTAAGAGGCTTCAACAGAACTTTGAAGGACCAGTACAGTTTGGCCAAATTATGCCTAGAATAATTCACATCTGGAAGAGATTCCACAGTTAACATTATTATCCTGAGCTAATACATGATGCCAGCAGCTTCACAGTTAATAAAACCTGTTTTACACGGACGACTTTCCGCTGAAAATTGACTACTCGATTCGGGTGTGTGTTTCGAGGGTCTGCGTGTAGATCAGGAGCCAACCACGACTCGAGCGGATCAGTGACGTCAATGATCACCTACATCTGCATCTACGTTTATAATTCACAAACCACCAAACAGTGTGTGGTGGAGGGCACTTTACATGCCACTGTCATTACCTCCCTTTCCTGTTTCAGTTGTGTATGGTTCGCAGGAAGAACAACTGCCAGAAAACCTCTGAGTGCACTCGAATCTCTCTAATTTTACATTCGTGATCTCCTCGGGAGGTATAAGTAGGGGGAAGCAATATATTCGATACCTCATCCAGAAATGCACCCTCTCGAAACCTGGACAGCAAGCTACACTGTGTTGCAGAACACCTCTCTTGCAGAGTCTGCCACTCGAGTTTGCTAAACATCTCCGTAACGCTATCACGCTTACCAAATAATATGATCATTCCACTTCAAATTGTTCTGTACGCATACTCCCAGATATTTTACAGAAGTAACTGCTACCAGTGTTTGTTCCGCTATGTTATAATCATACAATAAAGGATCCTTCTTTCTATGTATTCACAATAGATTACATTTCTCTATGTTAAGGGTCAGTTTCCACTCCCTGCACCAAGTGCCTTTCTGCTGCAGATCTTCCTGCATTCCGCTGCAATTTTCTAATGCTGCAACTTCTCTGTATACTACAGCATCATCTGCGAAAAGCCACATGGAACTTCCGACACTATCTACTAGGTCATTTATATATATTTTGAAAAGCAATGAGCCCATAACACTCCCCTGTGGCATGCCAGAGATTACTTAGACGTCTGTAGACGTCTCTCCATTGAGAACAACATGCTGTGTTCTGTTTGCTAAATCTCTTCATTACAGCCACACAGCTGTTCTGATATTCTGTAGACTCTTACTCTGTTTATCAGGCGACAGTGCGGAACTGTATCAAACGCCTACCTCGGAGCCTGTATCTAATATTTTCTATGCCGAGTGCGGAGTTCTAAAATTCGGAGAACGCGGAATACTGCACATGCACAGAAGGCATAGGCGTGCCATATTTGTTTACAGTTGTGGATTTACAGCAAAAGACAGACAGAACATTTTTGAGCACAATTCTCATAGTGAGTATCCATCATCAATTGTTAATAAATGTTGCTCATATTTTGGTATTGTCACAGTATATATGAATATAAATTATTTGTATTTTATAATTTCGTGTTATTTTTTAGAAATGGAATGGACAAAGAATTTCATCACTGCCCTGATTTCTGCATATCAGGGCAAAAACTTTCTAATAGTTGCAGAACATTCACTGAACCACAACAAGGTAAACTTGTAACTTCTGTAACGTTCTTTGTGGTCCTTGTATCTTTATACTACTTATAGGTGCAAGTAGATACATAAACGTGTAGAGAAGTATTATCGACAAATCTTGTATTTTTTCTAGAATGCAAGGAAAGAGTGTTTGGAACATGTAGCAACAAAAGTGGCCAAAGTCTTGCAAGGCATTACCGCCGATGACTACAAGGCCAAATTCTCAACTTTGTGGTCTCACTATGGCGCTGAACTGAAGAAAACAGGCCAGAGCGAGAGCATTGGCTCATCCAGTGCCGTATACAGGCCAAGAGTCTGGTAGTTTGATGTTTTACATTTCCTGAAAGACTTCATTACACCACGCGAAAGCTGGTGTAACATTCCGAACAGTGTTGTAAGTATTTTTAGTTAACTTTTTATTCTCATGTACAGCAGTTTGTAACAGTGCTTTCTATTGACAAAGTTAAGTTTGTTAATGCTGTTGGTGCTGCTCTGAAATGAAGAAAAAGATTTTAGTGAATTTTAAATAAAATATTGAGCATAGTTTTGAGATAAGCTATTAAATGTAGGAAGAAGAGAGAGCTGAAATTGCATGTATTATCAGTAAAGGAAAATGTAGTTAACTTTTACTGAGTAACTGAATATATTACTTGAAGCAGTAACTCCAGAGGCGTTCAGTGAATGTAGCATAGCTGGCAGTTATAGAACATTAGCTCTATTTAGTATGTGCATTTGTCCATTGCATCTATAACAGCAGTAACTGCTGCAGATATATCTTGCCAGATTCACTGAACTTGTACACTACTTTTTGCAGAATTAATTTCTTAAAATGCTTCATGAATGAAACATGTATTTTACATCTAACTTTACAATTCATGCTCAGCTTGTACATTTAAACGAACCATACAGGAATAGAAAATTGAATACTGTGCAATAAAAGTGCATATATTTATGGACTGAGTAGAAGCATGACTGCGTGTGTTTTTTTAATGTAGTTTATATCACAGGTAGATTTCTCAGTGAGTTTAGCAGTGTAATCTGCACTGGTACTGTAAGCAAGTGTTTTCTTGTGTGGTGGTTTATGCTGAGCATGGTGTTACTTTAATGATCAGCTTCTTTACCAGTTAAATATATGTTAAAGAGTTGAAATGTTTGGCAAATAGAAATGCTTGGCAGAGAAAGTATGTCAAGTGCTGTGAAAACAAATTTAATTTCCTTATTTAATTCCATTCATTCTGGAGGTTTTATTCTGTATTTAAAGGTATTCACCTTACTGGATAGTGTCCTAAGAATATTACATTTTAATTTAGGCACAACTGAGTGTAACATGCTAAGTGCTCATAACTGTTTAGACTGTGGTACAAGATTTTTCAGTTCTTAAGACATGACAGCCACTACTTAACTTACCATTAACAAACTCAATATTCCACATCACCTTTACTTCAGTTGTTGAGCTATTTATGTGATTATCATTGTTCATTCCTTCAGCAGGTCTTCTTTATTTATTTAGAACCTACATTAATGCGAGATTCATAGCAAGCATGTGGTATTTTGTGGTATTTACACATTTTATGGACACTACTCTCATTGTGGCCGTAGGTTCTTATCAGTTGCTATCCTTCCTCCTTCCCAGCCTAGATCCTGGATATACTCTAGATTTAGTTTACTTTGCAATTCCACTACATTACTGTCCAGAGATTTTTCTACTGGCATTGTACTCATACTTAGCATTACTTTTAGAAACAGAGAAATATTGGTGACAAAGGGTTAGTGTTTTAGTGCTAATTCCCCTCATCTCCCTTCTTCCCCTCCACCCCCCACTCCCCATTTACACGATTTCTTGGTTGTGTTGGCATACTGATGTGTAACATAGCCCGAGGTCTCGTTTAGATTATGTGGTGTCAGTTTCATTGAAAGTTTGGGGAGCTGACATTTGTGAATGCAAACAAAATGTGTGGTATGCACCACATGTGACTTTCTTTTTAACCTGCAACATGTTAATGTAATACCTCGACCATAACCAACAAGTGTGAAGACTTGTGGGCCACAAATTACCAGGAATAGGAGTCACTATATGGGTGTTCAATGTATCCCCTGAGTGTTACATATCTTTGGTAGTGTGGTGGGATTAAAGTGAATAAAACAATTTGTCTGATAATGTATTTTACTCCATGGGATAGTACCTACACAATGTACCCTGAGCTTTCCTCCAGCAACTAGGCAGTTCTCTGTTGGGTTGGTGGCAATGGTAGGAGAGTATTCTGGTATGTTATGGTTAAATAGTATGGGGGTGTCTCTCAGCTGCAAAGCCCACTTATAATCTGACAGGGAATCCACAGGGTCTTCTCCAATGTTAGCAGTTTTGGATAACTCAGTGCCACCAACATCAATGTCATTGTCACTTAGCTCTGAAGTGGTGTGGAAAGTAAACATGTGGAAGTACTCATGGATCTTCTTCTTTGGAAGGAAAATACTTAGCACTAATTCAGTTGATTCTGTGATGTTACATTCATTTAGGGATAATGAAGAAGATGTATCTATTTGGAGTAAGGGACCCTTTTCCAGAAATGACAGTCAGAAGTTATAAGTGGAAACCACTCTGGTGCCTTTGACTATGACACTTTTCTGCTGCAAGGTTTTTGCTTACCATATTTTGGGAGTAAGTAGTATGGATCAAGACAAGAAAAAAATTGTCTGGTAAACATGGGTCCTAAAACACTTACCTTAGGAGCTATGATCAATTAGTCAGTATAAGAGATGTTTCATAGTAGCAAATATGAATAAGTGTTTATACAGCTCTTGATGTGTGCACTTTCAAGCCCATGCATACTGGATTTTTTTTATTGATTTGGTTTGTACTACCTCCTCCAAGAAATACAGAAAGCAAAGAGATTACAATACAAGAGTTTCTCTGTCAGAGGTATGAGAACAATTTTCGCGTATGACTTACAGCTTTGCTGTTTTTCAACTAGGGCTTCTTACCTCAAAATGATACATTTACCTCCCCCCATCATATATCAAAGTTGGTAACATCTTTACAGACTCTCCCTGTAATACTTTTATTTCATTGTTCAAGCGGACTGTACTGATTAAGGTGCAGTGAATGTTGTGTACCAAGTGTAGTCAAAATTATGAATGCTCTCTCCCAATGCAAGACCAAAGTAATAACAAAAAGTATGCAATCAGATATACCATTTCTTCCACCTTCAACTATTAATACACAATGATGGTCAATGGTGTTCAGTTTTTGTTGTTGTTCTTTTACTGAATATGCAGTTTGACACATCACTGGCTAGTTACATATTACTTAACCACTTAATTGGTCTCCAGCTTAAATGACATTTACTTCATTATATTTACATAATTATTTTTTTACTTCTCGGCTGTATTTCACTCATTACTTATTTTCCAAAAAAATTGCCTCAATTACAATAATATGACACCCCTACAATTACTGTTTACTAACCACAGGACACTAAACATTTGAAATAATTTGATATGTCTTAGCTGTAAATGGTGTAGAGAATTCTCACAGTTCTCAGTGGACTAGGCAGTATAATATTCATGTTGACTGCTTACAAAAACAGCTTATTCTTGATGAGTTTTGTTTAGTGAGACCTTCATTAATGTGTAACCAGACCAGATAGCAGCTTAACATCACTCACTGTGGATAGTAGAAAACTAGAGCACAAGTATGTTGAGTAATTGTTCATGGCATGAAGACTTGATTTCAGTAAAATTTTGGGTAACATTTGTGATAAATGTGGTTGTTCGGATGGATAATGATATATGATATTGTCAATACACAGTGACCAAATGTGTTATCAATAAGGCTCATCAATTTGGAAATTCTCTTTTGATATATGTGGCCTTGTGATCCATTTAATGTAGAAATGAATTCCAGTTTGCTACAATTAAATGTTTAATGAAAAAACAGCAGAATAAAACTCTTTAGTATTTATGTAGTCAGTTCAGTTGATTAGCCTCCTTGTAAGTCATCAGTCATGTTTCATTAAATGTCACATTATTAGATCTGCATGGAACAATTTCAGTTATATGTTGATAAAATATTATATACAACATTGGGTCATATAGTTACTGGTTTGTCCTCTCTGCAGCCATGCTCAAAGCAATCTGAGGTCTAATACACAACTAAAATGAGGGAATTTTACAGGTGCCTCACAACTCTGGTACAGAAATCCCGAGGACTAGGAAGACGCCTGACAACTCAGTGATAGAAATCAACAGGACTGAGATCATAATTTTTTATGATGAGAGTAGTAATGTAAGTCAGGTCAATAAGATTTTTCCTTTTTATTGTACAGTAAGTAATAATTGATATACTGAAACATTTTTTTCCCTTAGATCGATAGCCCACCATGTACATCAAATAGTGAACGCCCAGATATCACAATTGATGTAAGTAAAAGACTTGCTTGAGGTAATGTTCATAACCTCCTACACAAATAAGTTCATTCCAGCTTGCAAATACAGAGATTAAATCTTAACCTCCCAGCGTTACTTTTATTGATAACAGTAGCCATTAATGAAATTAAACAAACTTAAACAGTCCTCTTGAACACTAATGCCATTTTTCATTACAGAATATGGATGTGGTGGTAGTTAACAACAGTGCTGAATTTGAGGTGCCTAGTACTCCAGTGGTTTCTGGTGCATATTCCACTACACCAAAAGTTCGGAAGATGAGAAAGAGTGATAGTAATCCCTTACTAAATACAGTACTGGAGAACTTAAACTCAAAATTAACCCAAAAGGCATTAGACCCATCTCCACATGATGCTTTGGGACACTTCATTGTTGAAGAGTTGTCCAGAATAAGAAATCCAATGACTGTGAGAGACACAAAACATAAGATACTGAAATTTATCATGGAAGCTCAAATAATGGATGATAATTGTTGAATTGTATGCATTTAGTGTTTATTACTTTGAAAATACATTACCATTCAAAAATTGAAGTTTTTAATTGACTCCATTGCCAAGGGACAGAAACACTCGTATTAAAATATTCACAGTATTCACAGACTTCCTTTGCTTGCCTCACAGTTCTGCTGGTGTACGCTACCCCACAGAGCACCAGCACGCTATGACCCTTCCTCCATCGTACAAGACTCCGTGTTTTCCACGCCTCTGGTTGACATATATGTGCTGTCTGTTTCATCAATCTAAAAAAATATGTAAAATGCAAAGTGTTTCCGTAATTAATTCCACTTTGTCTACAGCAAGTTTAATAGTTGTCAGTAATATTCAGAAAAGGTTGCTCAGAATACCAAAGGCATTTTCAACAACTCGTCTTGCCCTTGATAATCTGTAATTGAAAACATTTTTGTGAGTTTCATTTTTATAGTCTTTATAGGGCTTCATGCTGTATGACTGGAGTCTGAAAGCGTCATCTGCCACAACAACATGTGGAAGAGATATGTTGCTGTTTTTTAGCACTTTTTCTTGTGGAACTTGCAACCAATTTTCCCTTAGTGCAGAGCTTATTTTACATTGCTGAAAGACTCCTCCATCGCTTACTCGCCCATTGCACCCAATGTCAATCAGAGAAAACCAATACTTAGCATCAACGATTGCCTGTAATACAATGCTATTAAATTTTTTGTAATTATAATAAAGTGAGTCAGCTGATCTTGGTGCAGCAATCGCAACATGTTTCCCATCCATTGCACCTGTCAATAAAACAACAGAGATGATTTGTCAATTTTGTTTAAGTAGATTTTATTTGGAGACAGTTATAATAAACTACACAAAATGTAAATTCCTTGATTAAGTAGCATACCTAAGCAATTTGGGAACTGCCACAGTTCATCAAACATGTCATCAGTCAGCTGCCACTCTCTTTCTGTTGTTGGAGCCTACAGAATGGTGACAGCAGTGAGACATTGATGACATTGTTTTCACAGTAATGATGGAGGATATTGGTTTTGGTGGGACGATACGTCAACTACAGCTTTAAAGAACACACTTACATTCAAATATTTATCTTTCAGTACATCTCGAATTGCTGTGCATACTTGCATGATAATATGTGAAATACTCAGCACAAATATTCTGTGCAAGAATGACAAACTCTTGTAACTTTCCCCTGTTGCCAAGAACCTGAGAGTAACAGCAAGCCTGTAAAAAATTTTTTATTCATTCACACATCAAGTTCAATAGATCCAATACTGAATGACTCAAGACATGTACAAGAGGCAGAAGCAATATATGCTGGCTGTTTCTATATTCTATACTAGCAACAAAATGATGACTAGCATCAATCTACTCAGTTATGGTAATTATTTGTAGATTATATAAGTATGTTACAATAAAACACCTTTTTTGAGAAAGACAACTGCTTCATTGCTCAGCTGCTGCTGTATAATACCTCACACAAACCAGTATAAGCTGTCTATATACAGGCAAAGTAAGGTTGCACCCTAATACTAACATTACTGTTATGCAGAAATCACATTCTGGGGTCCCAGTATTCAAGTATCTTAGAGTGGCTAAAGAAACACTCATTTCCTTTATATTTAAATATATCAAATTTTCAGTCTCCTGCTTGATGTCCACTGGTAACTTGTTAGATGCTACTACATTAGAATGTAAAACTCCTCTCTGTTACCTTTAGTATTGTGGCTGTGAATTACTGAGTTCAAACTAAATACTATTTGGCGTTATTATTATTGGCATGTAAGAATCCCTAGGTCTTTGAAACTTCAGCAAGATGTTAAATTAGCAATTTCCTAATACACTGTTACTGCACAGTTTGTAAAATGGTTACGTATCCACCATGCTTGTAACATCTCAGTTAATTATCCATCTAATGCCCACAAACTTAACATTTGGAGTCTTATAAACTGAATTCCCTATTAATCACTACTTCTGGTACCTGTTAAGTCATTTTGATATGTTTGTAATTTCATATTAAGGTTAAAGGTAGTGGCTGTGAACCAGCTGTAGGCCTTTATTATTCTGCTGGTTGACTCTAGTATTGATATGTTTGGACATTTTATCAGTACAGTAGCGCCATCAGCAGACATTAGAGATTTTGAAGTCACATGTTTCTTATAAATTGTTTATGTAGACCAGGAACAGGTGTCAGCTAAGCACTAAACTTAGCAGAACAGCATATTAATATTTTCCCACTGTCAATTTATTCTTATTCCCATTTTATTTACTAGCCTCCATTTTCCAGTGTTAATATATGACTGTCAGTATGTGGGGGAGACCACTACTCCCATACCATATTACTTTCCCTAGCAGAATTTTATAATCTACACATTCAAAGGCCTATACAAGATCACAAAAAATGCCTATTAGATTTTTTAGTTAGTTTTACAACAATTTATGAGATTATTGCATCTTCAGTAGAGAAGCCTTTTCAAAAGCCAAATTGAGCTGTTACAAGGTTATCCAGAAGACTTATTTACATTGATGGTTGCAGAATGAATAGTGATATATATACAAATTATATAACGATACTGAAGTTAGGAGTAATCAAATATTAAAAGAACAAATGCAATCTAAATTACCACTCAAAATCCCGCTGTATACATCAATGTGCAAAGTTGCCTGAATACGGTGAAATCTGGAAAACATAACTGCTACAGGATATAATGCATTTGAATTACAAATGAGAGGCCAAAAATAATACTAACAGTGCTAGATTACCGTGATTTTTCTGTGTAAACCGTAAATAATTTAGCATAAAAGTGCTCTTCAGCAGCTTAATGATGTAGTGGAAGGGCACATAAACATTCCATTTGGTCTTAGTAAAAGTTAATATGTGCAACTGGTATGCATTCAAATACACTTTTCCAGTTATGTTTACAGTGCCACTGATTGTACCCTACCAATGAACGAAACTTTGTTGGTATTCTCAGACTCTAAATGACAACCCACTTGCAGTATTGTTGAAGAAATCACCACAAAGTAAATACAGACAGTACACACACAAAAATTGTAATCCTAACAATATGGTATATTGCAGTACATACAATCCTACCTTCGACTAGGAGAAATTGATTCCTTCATAACGGTGTCTTTGTGACAAATGTTATCATTGATGAACGACAGCAATTTGTCATAACATGACTTGTCCATGCCTACAAAATTGCAGAATTCATTGGGGTCCTCTGGTTCCATTTTGTTCATCGCATGTTGTATATACCCCTCACTTCTTCACGTCTCTGCAGCCAATGTCGAGCCCAACAACCTCTTTTTCTGCCTCTTCTGTCCTTCTTTCCCACTTCCAGTGCAGCGATTGCTATCATTGCTGTAGCAATTTCTAGCAGATTCCTATCCATTGCTGTGTTTTCAGAACATTGAAACAAGTATGTAGTTGCACACGGTTAAATGCAGATCATAAATTCACAGAATACGGTGCATATGATATAAATGCATGTCCACAAATAAATTAGATATACCTTTAGAACTGAGATACGACACTCAACAACTATTCATGGGTTGTTTAGAGGAAGCCTTCTTAGTTAGCCAGGCCTGCCAACCCAAAGTTTGGTACAGATTAATTGATGACATCTTCATGATCTGGACTCACAGTGAAGAAGAACTCCAGAATTTCCTCTCCAACCTCAACTCCTTTGGTTCCATCAGATTCACCTGGTCTTACTCCAAATCCCATGCCACTTTCCTTGACGTTGACCTCCATCTGTCCAATGGCCAGCTTCACACGTCCGTCCACATCAAACCCACCAACAAGCAACAGTTACCCCCATTATGACAGCTGCCACCCATTCCACATCAAACAGTCCCTTCCCTACAGCCTAGGTCTTCGTGGCAAATGAATCTGCTCCAGTCCAGAATCCTTGAACCATTACACCAACAACCTGAAAGCAGCTTTCGCATCCCGCAACTACCCTCCCGACCTGGTACAGAAGCAAATAACCAGAGCCACTTCCTCATCTCCTCAAACCCAGAACCTCCCACAGAAGAACCACAAAAGTGCCCCAGTTGTGACAGGATACTTTCCGGGACTGGATCAGACTCTGAATGTGGCTCTCCAGCAGGGATACGACTTCCTCAAATCCTGCCCTGAAATGAGATCCATCCTTCATGAAATCCTCCCCACTCCACCAAGAGTGTCTTTCCGCCATCCACCTAACCTTCGTAACCTCTTAGTTCATCCCTATGAAATCCCCAAACCACCTTCCCTACCCTCTGGCTCCTACCCTTGTAACTGCCCCCAGTGTAAAACCTGGCCCGTGCACCCTCCCACTACCACCTACTCCAGTCCTGTAACCTGGAAGGTGTACACGATCAAAGGCAGAGCCACGTGTGAAAGCACCCATGTGATTTACCAAATGACCTGCCTACACTGTGAAGCTTTCTATGTGGGAATGACCAGCAACAAACTGTCCATTTGCATGAATGGACACAGGCAGACAGTGTTTGTTGGTAATGAGGATCACCCTGTGGCTAAACATGCCTTGGTGCACGGCCAGCACATCGTGGCACAGTGTTACACCGTCCGGGTTATCTGGATACTTCCCACTAACACCAACCTGTCAGAACTCTGGAGATGGGAACTTGCCCTTCAGTATATCCTCTCTTCTCGTTATCCACCAGGCCTCAACCTCCGCTAATTTCAAGTTGCTGCCGCTCATACCTCACCTGTCTTTCAACAACATCTTTGCCTCTTTACTTCCGCCTCAACTGACATCTCTGCCCAAACTCTTTGCCTTTACAAATGTCTGCTTGTGTCTGTGTATGTGCGGATGGATATGTGTGTGTGTGCAAGTGTATACCCGTCCTTTTTTCCCCCTAAGGTAAGTCTTTCTGCTCCCGGGATTGGAATGACTCCTTACCCTCTCCCTTAAAACCCACATCCTTTCGTCTTTCCCCCTCCTTCCCTCTTTCCTGACGAAGCAACCATTGGTTGCGAAAGCTAGAATTTTGTGTGTATGTTTGTGTTTGTTTGTGTGTCTATCGACCTGGCAGCGCTTTTGTTTGGTAAGTCTCATCATCTTTGTTTTTAGAAATAAATTATTTTGTTATGTTTTTGAGCTTCCACTGCAATGTGTGTGAATGCTGAATCCTTCCTGGTGTTGCTGACAAAGTTTTATTAATTTGTTTGTAACATTATAGACACTGGAAATTAAAATGTCCTATGTTGACTCTCAGGCCAAAGTCAGCCTATTTGACGTCCTACCACCCTTAATATACATCATACACAGCATCCAGAAGTCAACAGTTGATGCTGCTTCATCACACGTTTTGGGTAACATTACTGCGATGAGTGGACAAGATACAAAATTTTCTTCCCCCAACTCACTGCAAACAGCATATATAATCCAATGTTTACTGTTGTGTAAATCTTACTTTGGGAGAAAATTAAAACTGTCATGTTCTTAGCATAACACTAAATTGTCTACACAATTCATACAAATAGAAACAAGCACTAATTCAATGTAAAAATCCAAGTAGAGGAACAATCCATTTTCCCCTGATATCAACAATGCTTACACATTAATTTACTTTTCAGCTACTTACAGGTTTAAATGTAAGTACAAGGTAAATCAAGTATGTCTGCACAAAATTCTTACCTGTAATAGTAGAATTATGTTATAGTGAGTACCATTAAAATATGAGAAACAAAATGACAGTAGCTGTACCACTGCCTTTTTGTTTCATGGAAATGAGTCCATTGACAATAGCCTACTTTCACCGCCAACTTATCAGCCACTTTTCTAAGGTGGTCCTGGCTATCGAGGATGTGTGCACAGGTGAACAGTATAGGCTCCAGTGTGTTCAGATTTGACTTTGTTGTTACCTTGCAATTCTAAACTTATGTGACTGTTAACCACCTTTTCTTGTGGACAATGTGAGTGCAGCTCAACACTTAACAATTCCTACAGTTCTTCTCGCACTTAATTTCTAAACAGCCTGTAGATGCCAACTAGCTGCAAGTGACACAGGGTGGCAGTAAGTATGCCTCCAGCATGGAGACCTAGGACAGTAACACTTTGTGGATGAGAGAGCCAATATAATTCTGCTGGGTCAGAGAACAATGTTAATTTATTAAGAGGCTTCAGCAGAACTTTGAAGTACCAGTATAGTTTGGCCAAAGTATGCCTAGAATAATTCACAACTGGAAGAGCAGCCACAGTTAACATTACTGTGCTGAGCTAATACACGATGCCAGCAGCTTCACAGTAATGCTGGGCCATCTCAGACTCAGTTCTGTGAAAGACTTTCTATCCTCTGGGGAGGTTTTCGGACAAAACAGTTGTACATACTTAATGATTCTTCTATAGTTGCTACTGATCCATGTAACTTACCACAACCAGGGTCGACATTCTGTTATCCTTAACACTGATAATCACATGAGCTCCAGAAACTTCAGTTTGAGAGAAACTTAGCCTTACTTTCTGGCAGTTATGTAAGTTGAGAAACAATTTCTTGTTGATTAATCAAATTCCCTATGCAAATATTTTACTGCAATCGATTTTACTAACTTTTGTAAGGAACATTTGGTAATTGCCAAAAATATTGAATGTGGAAGAAGAGTTTACTTTAACTCTCAGCCAAACGTACTAACGATTTTTGTGTGTCTCGATAAATGTGAATATCAGTGTCTTTGTATTCTAATGATTTGTCATCAGCTGTCATTATCAAATTACACTAATGGTACCTTGACCTTTCAAAGTCTCAAACATCTACGATGCATGCACACAGACTGAAGTGGCAAATGAAAATTTGTAGAGAGGCCAAGATTTGAGCCCACTTCTCCTCACTGCCTCACTATGCGGATGCACTACCACTACACCATCCTTGCACAGTGTCTTTGGACACCTGCACAAACTATCTTAGCCTGACTCCTTCAATCCAGTTTTCTATTCACACCTTGTCCAATGCTGAGATGCTATTCCAATACATTTGGAGAACCTGTGCAATGTTGGTCAAGTTTGGGGGGAATACCATGTGGGCTGAGTTGTGAACAGGAATGTCGATTGAGGAGACATCTGCTAGGGTAGTCTGCAGTTGTGCAAAGCCACTGCGCCAGTGTGGTGTAGTGGTTGGTGCATCCGCGTAGTGAGCGGCAGGTGTGGGTAAAAATTTTCATTTGTCTGACCTGTCTGCACATATAGATTGATATCTATGTTTCCAACACTGAATTTTAAGTATTTTGAATGGTTCATTTTCCAAAAGGAATAACAGTTAAGATAACTTTAACAATACACTTATAATTATGCCACAATGCAGTAATTCAGTTTTGATCTCAAAGAGCTTAATCTTGAGTGCTCATTATGTACTCCAATTTTTCTAATGACTTCCTGTGAGCCATGACTTTTTGTCTACACCCATATTACTAATTTTTATGTACACTTAATTTTAATCAAATGTAAGTGGTTTCAGTAGTCATCAATTTTAGGACTGGCAACCTTATTTCTTTGTATAACTGAAGTTTCATTTAACTGCAGTTTCTTTAATAACTAATTCAACTATTCAAAATTTATTTGTAATTATGAGTGTTTCCATTTATTAAGATAGTATCCACTTGTGGAGAAGTGTAGAACTAATCTTCACATTTCAGTTTGTTTTCTTTGGAATCTATGCCTTTCTGATAACTAGGTAAGCTTAATCATAGTCAGTATCAAAGTAAACTGAAGGATGTGGGTGGATTACAAGGTCACTCAATACTGATTCCATACCATTCAACAGCAGTCAAAGTTCCAAATTTATTATCCTGTCTTGCACTGAATTTTGACTATACTAAGGCTTTCTACATGGTTGTATGAACTAGGCTGTGGGAAATATCCTGAAGTACGGTTTTCTCACTACACCCAGTGAAGGTTGTATAATGGTTATTCAAATACACCTCCATTCCCTTTCCCACTTCATATGTTTTGACTATAACAACTAAGCTGTTAGTCAATAATCCAGTATTCTAATGACACAGAGAAATGTAAACCAGTGTTTTTAATGTTTTTTGAGCTTACTGCTCTGTCCTGATTTGCTCCAACATTTGGATTATCATTTAAAGGTAACATACACCAAAAATTACCTAAACAATTCAGGACTATTTTCTACAATTTTTAAATCATTAATGCCTGAACAATGAAGCTCAGTTTGGACATGCATTTGGTGAACAAGCAACCCTCTACATCAACTACAAATGTTAAAACAAATTCAAAGGAGATTAATGATTTCTCATTGTTCTAATTCTTAAATGCCCAAGTACTACTGTTACTGATGAAAAAAATATTGCCATTGTTTGAGCAATGATTTAGTAATACCGAAATGAGTATTGCTCAAACATTGGGCATTGGTGTGATAATGTAACATCAGCAGTTCAATTTGAAAAGTTTTAATGGATTATCCATAAACTGACTAAACAACACCAATAGGTGGAGAAAAAAACTGCAACAGCACTTTAAATTTATTTGTAATACTGTTACTGGTGGGTTTTCACTGTTGTGATCCTGAAAAGAAGTCCATCAGCTGAGCACACATTTTGAACAGAATCTAAGCCTGCTGAATTACTGATGACTGACGACAGTAAATAGAGGACTGATGTCTCACAACATACCGGCACCCTAATCTATGAAGCAGAGGCAATTTTATAGCCTAGAATATAATTTTCATGCAGTTGCCTGGCAAACTTACCATGGTTATTACACTGACACAGATATTTTGGATATTTTCAGTTTTGCAAAAATATAAAATATAATGTAATGGAAAAATGAAAATTCTGATGATGATTTTTTTTTTTTTTTTTTTTTGCAAAATTTATAGGAGAATTTGGAGACTTTCATTTTTACCACATTGTGGTCATCTTTGGTCAGTCAATAGATGAAAAGTGAGGACTGATGCCTACAAAACCTCCACAGCAAACATTTACTTAAGAAAATCCTAACCTAAAGCACATGGTGAAACAGTTTATTTTGCTTATAATGTTGGCAACAGCCTAGAAAGTTAAAACACTGGCAGTATTAAATCCCTCTACTAGCAGTTCAATATATAAAAAAAAACTAATTTGAAGGTAATATAAATGAACTTAAAGCAAGCAATGCTGTAGAGTTTATTTCTTACTCTAGTCTATGCACTGCCAGAGTTATTTGGTTAGTGGGTATGGCCAAAGCAAAGAGAACAAAGTGCAGACTGCCAATAGCTGTAGAAGTTTCTCTGAAAAACTTGTGGCAAAATCAAAATTTTAAGTGTCAGGATCTCCTGAAGAAATTTATTTGGAGTGTGGAATTTTGTGCTAGGGAAACACTGACAGTGCAGAGAAGAATAGAACACTTTTGAAATACAGTCTCACAGAAGAATGCTAATGATTAGTTGGGTATATCTGATAACTTAGGAAGTATCTATATGGGTAAAGGGGAAAGCAAAGACACAGTGAGGCATGTAACTGCTCTTCAGACAATATTCCAGTGCAAACCATAGTGACTGAAAGAATTACAACAGCACCTAGAAACTGTAACAAAAGTGTTAAAGCACGCAACAAAACTGCTTAAACATGCAAATCAAAGTAATTAATGCTTTTATATAAAAATTAAAAATCTGGCACAATTTGCTTTCTTTCAGCTATATCCTCTTGGACTATGTTTTACCTGACTTTGTCTATATGTATCTGTCTTTTAGGATGTTGTTGTTGTTTTGGTCTTCAGTCCTGAGACTGGTTTGATGCAGCTCTCCATGCTACTCTATCCTGTGCAGGCTTCCTCATCTCCCAGTACCTACTGCAGCCTACATCCTTCTGAATCTGCTTAGTGTATTCATCTCTATGTCTCCCTCTATGATTTTTACCCTCCACGCTGCCCTCCAATACTAAATTGGTGATCCCTTGATGCCTCAGAACATGTCCTACCAACCGATCCCTTCTTCTGGTCAAGTTGTGCCACAAACTCCTCTTCTCCTCAATCCTATTCAGTACCTCCTCATTAGTTATGTGATCTGCCCATCTAATCTTCAGCATTCTTCCGTAGCACCACATTTCATAAGCTTCTACTCTCTTCTTGTCCAAACTATTTATCGTCCATGTTTCACTTCCATACATGGCTGCACTCCATAGAAATACTTTCAGAAACGACTTCCTGTCACTTAAATATATACTCGATGTTAACAAATTTCTCTTATTCAGAAACGCTTTCCTTGTCATTGCCAGTCTACATTTTATATCCTCTCTACTTCGACCATCATCAGTTATTTTGCTCCCCAAATAGCAAACCTCCTTTACTACTTTAAGTGTCTCATTTCCTAATCTAATTCCTTCAGCATCGCTCGACTTCATTCAACTACACTCCATTATCCACGTTTTGCTTTTGTTGATGTTCATCTTATATCCTCCTTTCAAGACACTGTCCATTCCATTCAACTGCTCTTCCAAGTCTTTTGCTGTCTCTGACAGAATTATAATGTCATCGGCGAACCTCAGTTTTTATTTCTTCTCCATAGATTTTAATACCTACTCCAAATTTTTCTATTGTTTCTTTTACTGCTTGCTCAATATACAGATTGAATAACATCGGGGAGAGGCTACAACCCTGTCTCACTCCCTTCCCAACCACTGCTTCCCTTTCATGTCCTTTGACTCTTATAACTGCCATCTGGTTTCTGTACAAATTGTAAAAAGCTTATCGCTCCCTGTATTTTACCCCTGCCACCTTCAGAATTTGAAAGAGGCTATTCCAGTCAACATTGTCAAATGCTTTCTCTAAGTCTACTAATGCTAGAAACGTGGGTTTGCCTTTTCTTAATCTTTCTTTTAAGATAAGTCACGGGTCAGTGTTGCCTCACGTGTTCCCATACTTCTACGGAATCCAAACTGATCTTCCCTGAGGTTAGCTTCTACCAGTTTTTCCATTCGTCTGTAAAGAATTCACATCAGTATTTTGCAGCCATGACTTATTAAACAGATAGTTCAGTAATTTTCACATCTGTCAACACCTGCTTTCTTTGGGAGTGGAATTATTATATTCTTCTTGAAGTCTGAGGGTATATCGCCTGTCTCATACATTTTGTTCACCAGATGGTAGAGTTTTGTCAGGACTGGCTCTCCCAAGGCTGTTAGAAATTCTAATGGAATGTTGTCTACTCCTGGGGCCTTGTTTCGACTTAGGTCTTTCAGTGCTCTATCAAATTCTTCACGCTGTATCATATCTCCCATTTCATCTTCATCTACTTCCTCTTCCCTTTCTATAACATTGCCCTCAAGTACGTCACCTTTGTATAGTCCCTCTATATACTCCTTCCACCTTTCTGCTTTTCCTTCTTTGCTTAGGACTGGGTTTCCATCTGAGCTTTTGATATTCATGCAAGTGGTTCTCTTTTCTCCAAAGGTCTCTCTAATTTTCCTGTAGGCAGTATCTATCTTACCCCTAGTGATATAAGCCTCTACATCCTTACATTTGTTCTCTAGCCATGCCTGCTTAGCCATTTTGCACTTCCTGTCAATCTCATTTTTGAGACGTTTGTATTCCTTCTTGCCTGCTTCATTTACTGCATTTTTATATTTTCTCCTTTCATCAATTAAATTCAATATTTCTTCTGTTACCCAAGGATTTCTACTAGCCCTCGTCATTTTTACCTACTTGAACCTCTGCTGCCTTCACTACTTCATCCCTCAAAGCTACCCATTCTTCATCTACTGTATTTCTTTCCCCCATTCTTGTCAATTGTTGCCTTATGCTCTCCCTGAAACTCTGTACAACCTCTGGTTCTTTCATTTTATCCATGTCCCATCTCCTTAAATTCCAACCTTTTTGCAGTTTCTTCAGTTTTAATCTACATTTCATAACCAATAGATTGTGTTCAGAGTCCACATCTGCCCCTGGAAATATCTTACAATTTAAAACTTGGTTCCTAAATCTCCGTCTTACCGTTATATAATCTATCTGATACCTTTTAGTATCTCCAAGATTCTTCCATGTATACAACCATCTTTCATGATTCTTGAACCAAGTGTTAGCTATGATTAAGTTATGCTCTGCCCAAAATTCTACCAGACGGCTTCCTATTTCATTTCTTAGCCCCAATCCATATTCACCTACTATGTTTCCTTCTCTCTCTTTTCCTACTCTTTAATTCCAGTCACCCATGACTATTAAATTTTCGTCTCCCTTCACTACCTGAATAATATCTTTTATCTCATCATACATTTCTTCAATTTCTTCATCATCTGCAGAGCTAGTTGGTATATCGACTTGTACTACTGTAGTAGGCATGGGCTTCGTGTCTATCTTGTCCACAATAATGCATTCACTATGTTGTTTGTTGTAGCTTACCTGAGCTCCTATTTTTTTATTCATTATTAAACCTACTCTTGCATTACCCCTATTTGATTTTGTATTTATAACCCTGTATTCACCTGACCAAAAGTCTTGTTCCTCCTGCCACCGAAATTCACTAATTCCCACTATACCTATCCATTACCCTTTTAAAATTTTCTAATCTACCTGCCCGATTAAGTGATCTGACATTCCACACTCCAATCCGTAGAATGCCAGTTTTCTTTCTCCTGATAACGACGTCTTCCTGAGTAGTACCTCCCCTGAGATCCGAATGGGGGACTATTTTACCTCCAGAAAATTTGACCCAATTGGATGCCATCATCATTTATCCATACAGTTAAGCTGCATGCCCTCGGGAAAAATTACGGCTGTAGTTTCCCGTTGCTTTCAGCTGTTCACAGTACCAGCACAGCAAGGCCGTTTTGGTTAGTGTTACAAGGCCAGATCAGTCAATCATCCAGACTGTTGCCCCTGCAACTACTGAAAAGGCTGCTGCCCCTCTTCAGGAACCACATGTTTTTCTGGCCTCTCAACAGATAGCCCTCCATTGTGGTTGCACCTACAGTATGGCCATCTGTATCACTGAGGCACTCAAACTTCCCCACCAATGGCAAGGTCTATGGTTCATGGGGGAAGGGTTTTTAGGATAACATTACTTAATTTTTCTTTGCTCTAGGAAAATGACACTATCTGAAAAATTTCCTTAAAAAATTTCCCACCAAATTAAGTGGAAGTAAGATGGTCTCTAATTTAGGTGGTTAGATCAGAAAGTCTGGCAGCAGTATTGAACCTGCCTAGTTGGTTATTGGCTAAACTTTTTAGATGCTGTACCACATAAAAAAATACTGCTAACGGCGAGTTTTTACTAGCATTTTTGTACATCTGATGTGTTTATGCCAGTTGCATGAACTTTGTTTCATGTTTGTGTGAGGTTAATTCCTGATAAAGAGTATGTTAAAAGCACATGATTAATACTACATTAATATACATCATACTCGTCATCCAGAAGTCAACAGCTGATGCTGCTTCATCACATGTTTTGGGTCAGTTTACTGTGATGAGTGAACAAGATACAAAATTTTCTTCCCCCAACTCACTACAAACAGCATGTATAATCCAATGTTTACTGTTGTGTAAATCTTACTTTGGAAGAAAATTAAAACTGTCATGTTCTTAGCATAAGACTAAATTGTCTTCACAATTCATACAAAATAGAAACAAGCACTAATTCAATGTAAAAATCCAAGTAAAGGAACAATCCATTTTCCCCTGATATCAATAATGCTTACACATTAATTTATTTTTCAGGTAGTTGCAGGTTTAAATGTAAGTACAAGGTAAATGAAGTATGTCTGCACAAGATTCTTACCTGTAATAGTAGAATTGTGTTATAGTGAGTACCATTAAGATATGAGAAACAAAATGACAGCAGCTGTACCACTGCTGCTTTGTTTCATGGAAGTGAGTCCATTTCCTCACTGCCATAGCAGAAGGATGCGTTGTGCATATTTTGACACACTACTGCATCATATATATCTATGTGATTACTCTGCGATTCACAATAAAGTGCCTGGCAGAGGGTTCAATGAACCACCTTCAAGCTGTCTCTCAACTGTTCCACTCTTGAACGGCACATGGGAAAAACAAGCACTTAAATGTTTCTGTGTAAGCCCTGATTTCTCTTATTTTATCATGATGATCATTTCTTACTATGTAGGTGGTTGCCGACAGAACGTTTTCACAATCGGAGGACAAAACTGCTGATCGAAATTTAATGAGAAGATCCCGTCACAATGAAGAATGCCTTTGTTTTAATGATTGCCACTCCAATTCACATATCATGTCTGTGACACTATCTCTCCTATTTTGTAATAATACAAAACAAGCTGCCCTTCTTTGTACTTTTTTGACGCCATCCGTCAGTCCGACCTGATGTGGATCCCACACCGCACAGCAATACTTCAGAATAGGGCGGACAGTCTCTTTAGTAGACCTGTTGCACCTTCTAAGTGTTCTGTGAATGAATCACAGTTTTTGGTTTGCTCTACCCACAATATTATCTATGTGATCGTTCGAATTTAGGTTATGTGTAATTGTAATCCCTAAGTATTTAGTTGAATTTACAGCCTTTAGATTTGTGTGACTCATTGCATAATCGAAATTTAGCTGATTTCTTTTAGTACTCATGTGAATAACTTCACACTTTTCTTTATTCAGGGTCAACTGCCACTTTTTGCACCATACAGATATCTTATCTAAATGAGTTTACAAGTCATTTTAACCATCTGATGACTTAACAAGACGGTAAATGACAGCATCATCTGCAAACAGTCTAAGACGGCTACTCAGATTGTCTCCTATGTCATTAATATTGATCAGGAACAATAGAGGGCCTATAACACTTCCCTGGTTAACGCCGGATATTACTTCTGTTTTACTTGATGACTGTCCATCTATTACTATGAACTGTGACTTTTCTGACAGGAAATCATGAATCCAGTCACACAACTGAGGCGATACTCCATAGGCACTCAGTTTGTATAGAAGACACTTGTGAGGAACAATGTCGAAAGCCTTCTGGAAATCTAAAAATATGGAATCAATTTGACATCCCCTATTGATAGCACTTATTACTTCATTAGTATGAAGAGCTAGTTTTCTTTCACAAGAATGATATTTTCTGAAACCGTGCTGATTATGTGTTAATAAATCGTTTTTTTTTTTTCGAGGTACTTCATAATGTTCGAATACAGTATATGTTCCAAAACCATACTTCAAAACGACATTAGTGATACAGGCCTGTAAGTCAGCTGATTACTCCTAATCATATTCTAAACTGAAGCTTTACTGCTGAATAGATAGGTGTGTCCAAATAAATATCACCTACCAAATTTGTATGAGTCAAATTTGACTTAATTTTCTGGTTTTAGAAAACATTTACTGATCAGTCTAGCATTTGTAAGAACAAAGTGACATAATCAGGGGATGGTGTTTGAAGATATGTTACTGTCTATGAGATAGGGAAGGAAGTTACAGGAAAAAAGGTAAAGAGAGATTGATTAGATAATGGATGAACACCCCCCCCCCCCCCTTCCCACACACCATCTCAACAGTTACTGACAATCTGAAATTTTTCACTGTGTTCATTATACTTTAATTGTTTTTTCTTCTGTTTCTACATCTACATACATACTCCACAAGTACCATACATTGCATGTCAGAGGGTACCCTGTATCAGGACGAGCCATTGCTTTCCTGTTCCACTTGCAAACAGAACGAGGGGGAAATAATTGTCAATATGCCCCATATGAGCCCTAATTTCTCTTATCTTCATGGTCCTTAGACAGAATTTTTGCTGGGGCTGTAGAATCGTTCTGCAGTCAGCTTTTAACTTCTTTGATTGGGGGAAGATCCAAGCACCCCAGTAGCACTCAAGAATAGTTCATATGAGCACCCTATATGCAGTCACTTACCTAAAATTCTCCAATTATGTAGGTTTCAGACACCTGCAGGTGTTTTAGTCTTTGTATGACTGCACATCAAAAGTAGTTGCTACAATGCCAACAAGGGTTTATCAGTGTCCAAAACCTTTTGAGGTACTGAACAATTCTTTTACCTATTAACTAGGTCACAACAGGAATGCTAAGTAAATTTAGGCTGTAATTCAGTAATGTAACCAACAAGCAAGACCTGCAGGTTGTTTAACTTCACTACAGCTACTGAATTTCATGCACTTTGGCATGTATACATTCACATTTTGCTTAATGTCCTTAAGGACTCTCTAGTTCAGAATCTGTGAAGGCAACGTCAATTCGCTTGTCAGTATTTTCCCAAAATCCTCTGTATCACTGAGCATTCATCAACAGACATCCAACAGAGAAAGAAGAAAACTAGCAGGCAGATCTGTCTGCCACACTTGCCAGAAGATACGAGCACGTCAGTAACGGATCCGTAGGGGCCGCTCCGGACGACTGGCGCCTCTCCACTGTGGACGCTCGCCCAGTAGACGTACGGCCCGTAGTGAGCTACTCCTGCCGTGTGCTGCTGCCCGTCTGCCACCAACTTTTACACCTCTTTCCACATGAGGTACACCCGAGCAACTGTATTTGTTGACAAAAGCAAGATAGCTTCCCCTTCTACACAACAGCAAGAAGTAGAAGTAGTACAATTATTTCTCAAAGTATTACAACAATAAAGTATACAGAGCATACTGCCATCTTACTACTGGTTAGATAATCTGTACCATAGATCCCATTCAACATACCATATTTACACAAATAATCTGCACATTTTTCCTGAATTCAAGGACAAAAACTGGAGTGTGTGGAGGTAATTGTAATAAGATTGGTACTGCTCCACCAACAGTAGATCCTGTTATATTGTAGCACTGCAGCTTCAGTCTGACATGTCAGGTGCACATTAAAAGAACACCATAACACTAGAAACTGTGGGAAGAAAGTACGGTAGGAGTCAGGGTTGTATTCACAACTGGTGAAAGGTCTCCTATTACGGCTGCACGGTTACTGGTGAAATGTGCCTACTCCAACACTGGCTTCAGCCAAAGAACTAGGCATCTCTGTTTTCAAAACTAGCCTGGGCTGACTATTGGGATATTTGAATTGAAACTGATGAGAGAAGCTGAAGGAGTGATTTGATTTGTGCCACAGCTGGGACTAACCTGGTCTCCTGCTTATAAGTCAGATGTGCTGACTACTACACCGCTGTATCAGTAGGTTTAGCGCAGCTCCACGCTCTACACTAGTCCAGTGCCCTCCATAACATTAACATCTACTCACAACTTCAGCCCAGTTTTGCCTTCCCAAATAGTCAGCGAAGGTGTGAATTTAAATCTGTGTTAGGGAGACACTGGACTATGGCAGTCCGTGCACCTGTGTTAGCCATACTGCTACAGTGATGCAATGGTCAGCACATCTGCCTAGTGTGGCAGCAGACCAGGGTTCAAATCCCAGCTATGCCACAATTCTTAATTCATTTCTTCAGCTTCTATCATTGTTGAAGGTAAAGTTCAAATTCATGTAAGAAATTTTAGATCCATCAGATCAATGAAATGGATTAGATCCATGGAGGAAAACTACTGTCACTTCATAGCATTCAGGTGATGAAGAGAAGTGATTTTTCATCACTGCATGATCAATTTGCACTGTGAACATTTTTATATATTATTGCAAATTGGTAACAGATCAAATGCCAGTCCATTCTGAGATGCAACTCTATAAAGAACAGTGAATTGAAATCCAGCATCATGATATTAACTGGTGGTAATGAGAAGCAAAGATGAACAGTGATGTGTGTAACTGGTGATGGATGAAGGCTACCACCTTACACTATATTTTAAAGGAAAAGTACTCCAAAAATTTCAGTGAAAGGCATACTGGTGAGGGAAAAACTGAAGGAGTGGCTGGAAATGACTGTGGTCGACAGGGTGACCCGTGTTTGGCAACATCACCCTAGAGTTACTGGATAAGTGGAACTTGTTGGTCCTGGACAGTTTTCACAGACTTTAACAGAGAAAGTCATAGTTATGTTATGGAAAGTGAAAACTGACTACCATTATGCCCGGATGCCTAACAAAGTCCTGTTGCACTTCATGTTTGTTGTAATAAGTCATCCAAAGCTGCACTTAAACAGCAATACACATAATGGATGGCTGATGAAAACAAGTTCGCACCAAGTTGAAAATCAAGCAGCAAGATTTGTAAGTGGCTGAAATGTGCATAGGACTCCACATTCCACAAGCACTCGTGGAAAAAAATCCTTAAAACTTATCACATATTAATGAGATGGAACTGAGAACTATTCTCTGTGGGAAGATGGTGACAATGATTCTTCTACTAGTGATTAAGAATAGAGCCTTGTTAGAACAATTTTCTGTAAATAAAACAAATTAAAGCTGATATCTCTTTCCTCCCTTAAATTTAGGGTGCAGATTGGATGCCTCATTATGTAAATGTACACTATTTTAATTTTCGTGTAATGCTGGCCCACATAAGCTGCAAATTTTCCCCAAAATTTGTCCACAAAGTGTTTATATTTGTGATTCTGATATGTTTTTGCATAGCAGACTGGTGCTCATTTCTTAGAAATGGTGTAAAAATCTGGACAGTACCTGGAAATTGTACATGATGTAAAGATGGAATCATTTTGACATTTCAGTTTTAATACTGACCAATGTAATCAGTCAGTTATTTCACATGACAAGGGATGTACAGCGTTTCTGCAACTAGATAGTTAATTTTAGGCTTAACCAGTGGGTTGGAAGATCATAACAAAATCAATGAACCTTTAAATTCAGCATAGTTATGCAATTTTGAAACTTGAAGTTAATTGTTACATTTCTAACACAGAAGCCAACAGAATGGTTTTGACAAATCCAGAGTGTTCAGTGTTGATTCACTGAGCTGTAAACAGCTGTTTCACCACTGAAATACAAAAAAAAAGTTTGGGCAGATCTTTAATTCAAGATACAGTCAATTTCCTTGCATAATGTAAAGAGACAAAGTACTTATTTCTTGACAAGCTAATTAAGCCTTGGAAATTATTTGGACATACCACAGACATAATGCAAGCAGAAGTATTGGTTGGCATCCTAAGATTTTGTGTAACAGATTAAGTACCTAAATCTTTGGCCTGCAATGAGATTTTACTAAGTGTTCACTTAATCCAAATTCAACATAAACAGTCACCATATAAACCAGACAGTAGAGGTAATTGAATGTGCAGTCTTTTGGGAGATTCCAAGCAATACCATCATGGACTATGAAGGGACATGTACCTGATTAACTGTGTACAGAAAATCAGTGACTACAGTGATGTCAGTTACTACAGGAGAAAGAGAGCAACATCTTATGTTATAAGGATGTGTATAACAATTCTCAAACATAACTTCATTAGTCATTCAGTGACTTAAAGTAAAAGACAGGATGAGAACAAAACTGCCTGCAAGTTTCTGTTGAGTAAAGATGTGGGGAACACCTTTCTGCAGCTGTGGATTTTCCTCTCTGCTAGTATAAGATCAGTTGCATGCAAACTGCCAGTGACAGGGTGTGTCACAGGTGTGCATCTGATTATGATTTTTATAAGTTTTAAGACACCAAAAAATAAGCAGCAATACTACATCAAGTTTTCCCAAAAACTTGGCAACAGCCAAGTAAGAACCAATGAGAAGCACAAATATGTTTCCGATGACAGTGCCACGAGCAACTATCGGGTAAAAGTGTGGCACAACTGCTTCAAAAATGTCCAAAAATCACAGGGCAGAACCACATTATGGCAAATAGTGAAGATGAAGGGAATGACACTGAGTAAGTGTAAGCTATGGTCCAAAAGTTCATTGTATCATTCTAGAAGATCTTGTGACCAAGACAGGAGTAAGCACTGGATTTGTGCAGGGTGACACTCATTCAACTAAATGAAATAAAACCGTCATAACTTCTGAACTGAACAGTTGGCTGCAAGGCATGATGAGAATTAGTAAGCACCTTGTTGTTTGGTTTAGCAATTGTGCCCGCTTTCATTTGGACAGGTTCATCAGTGAGTGAAATTGGTGCATTTGGGGGACTGAGAATCCTCATTTTGGGATCAATATCTCTCTTCACCCTCAATGGGTGACTGTGTGGTGTGCAATGTCCAGTCACAGAATAATTGGTGTGATATTCCTCGATAGCACAGTGACTATGGAATGGTATGTGAAGGTTTTGGAAGATGATTTCATCACTGTTATCCAAAGTGACACTCATTTTGACAGGATGTGGTTAGTGCATGATAGAACTCGACCCCATCAAAGCAGAAAAGAGTTTGATGTCCTGGAGGAGCACTTTGGGGACCGCTTTCTGGCTCTGGGGTAACCAGAGATCACTGCCATGGGCCTCAATTGGCTGCCATATTTTCTGGACCTGAACATATTCTTGTGAAAATACATTATAAATCCATGTAGGACATGCTATTGTATTTAAATACAATATTCAGCAGTCATCATTATGAATATATGAATTCATTTACTCTACCTATATGAATGGATGCCTCTTTATTTTCTGTAAACTATGTCATATACTTAATATATTTTGTCCATGTTATACTAGACAAAATTTTGTTCATAGTCAAATATTACAGAACACAAAATGGGCTTAAAATAGAGTTAATTTTGTATTTTTATGTCCAATATCCTCCAAGGCATTAATTTTTTAACACAGACAAAATTGCCTGTATTCTGCAGACATGGATAAGTAGTGGGCTGGTACTGGTAGTGTTAAACTAATATGCTGGGAACAAATATGACATTGTACTATTTCCTGGGACATTCATGAAATAATGAAGCCTCTCTTTGTTGCCATCAATATGAGTATAGTGTTTAGTACAAGCAGGAATGAGTTCCTCCAAACAAGTGATACACATTAAATAAAATGCCTAGGAATACATGTCCAATATTCATGAAAGAGTAATGGGGCATATTTCACAAGAAATTTGTTGCTAGAAATTTGCTATCATTTGCCATCCATACCCACTAGAGTTCATGCACATTCTTCACATTGGTGATAAAAGGAAATTTGTTTATGTCTTCCACATTCTCAATGAGCACTGTCAACAGACTTTTACTCCAATTGAGTTTCATTGATGAAGAAGCTCTTCATATTCAAGTAAGGTTAACCAGAATAATATACACATATTGAGATGCAGAATGCTCTGGGAGTCAGTGAACATGAAAAATTTAAACGTTCATGCTTTGTGGCTTTTCTTACACGAAAATAGTAATGGTCCTGCTATTTTTGTGTAGCATTCTGAAATATTGCAAATGTGGCTTAATGGTTGCAGAGTAACATGTTCCACTTGTAACCGCTCAGGCTATAACATAACAGGGGTCAGTGTTGCATGATAATACATATCATAGCTGTGGCTATGTACTGGGGAAAATTTTGCAGAGGAAAGTCATTTAGACAAAATAACTCTCAAGACAAGACATCCACAATCAAACATTTCTACTTTAATGCACATAAGATTTAATTGTCTTTTGAATGAGAAGTTAGCAATCAATATTGAAAACAAAAAATAACATTTGAATAACACACTGTTGAACTGGAAGCTGTAAAAATAATAAGACTTTTGATTAGTTTATGTAGATTCCAAGGATGTGATCTAAAAGGAAAGTATATTTTATGACAATTATGAACTGAAGAAATTTTAAATTTTGCAACAAATAATTTTAATGAATATGATTTAAATGCTAAATATAAACGATGATTTGTGAGCAAATGCAGTTGGCTGCAGATGGAGTTTTGACTAGGATAGTAGTCATGTGACTGACAGAGCTGAGAACATGCAGGGATGTTTTGTAGTCTTTTGCTGACGGATGCCCATATGGTATCATTTATGTGGCAAAGTGATGCTTATGTATGTGAACTGAGTATGGCCTTCTGGAAGTATGTTTTGAGGATAGTACGGAAATGGGAGGTAGCGTTGCTCACATCCGTAGGTTTAACCTTAAAATACCCCACACGAGCCTCCTGGGTGGTGCTAATTGAGCAACAGTGATTACAGGCAGCCAGACTATCCATAGGATCTCTTGGCAATGACATATCAACTAAATAGGAGCAACAGTTCTTTTCAGAGTCCATCAACAAGAAACATTAGACCAACTATCAGACTCCTTCAACTGAATATCGAAAGCATTAGCAGGGCAAAGTGTGACTACCTGTCAAAATTTTTGCTGGGCAACTATATCAATGTCGTTCCATTCAAGAAACTCGTGTTTCCAGTGAAGAAATATTCCGAAGCTGAGGTTGAATTCCTGGATATTCTGCACTTGGTGTAACTTACCACGAGGTGTATGGAATTGCTACGTATGTCCGTAACAACATAAACGAAGCTTCACTGATTTCTGTAAGTGTGGAGGCAGATATACATATAGTTGTCATACAATTGCTCGGCATTACTATTACAAATGTTTACAAACCACCCAAAACAACATGGCCCGATTTTGTCCTACACACAGCAGAACATCCTGCTATTTACATAGGAGACTTTAATAGTCACCATGAACTTTGGAAGTACTCTCAAAATGATGAAAATGGGAGCATGCTTGCAGAATGGATCACAGCCAACACAGACCTGTAATAATACAAATTGGCTGCACTGTTCCTGTCATACGATCAACTCCGCATGCTCAATGGAATTTCCAGAAAGCTGACTGGATGAAGTTTTCAACAGAACTGGATAAGACCATTCGATGGATACCTCCATCACATAATAACTATCAACACTCCATTGGTGCAGTAACAGCAACAGCTAAAAAGTGTATGCCAAGAGGATACCGAAAAGAATATCTTCCAGGATGGAATGACGAAAGTGAAACACTGTACCAACACTTCCAGCAAAATGGTGAACCTACCGAGCGAGGTGGCGCAGTGGTTAGCACACTGGACTCACATTCGGGAGGACGATGATTCAATCCCGTCTCCGGCCATCCTGATTTAGGTTTTCCATGATTTCCCTAAATCGTTTCAGGCAAATGCCGGGATGGTTCCTTTGAAAGGGCACGGCCGATTTCATTCCCAATCCTTCCCTAACCCGAGCTTGCGCACCGTCTCTAATGACCTCATTGTCGACGGGACGTTAAACACTAACCAGCCCCCCCCCCTCCCCCCCCCCTCAAAGTGTTGAACCAGAGACAGCTATGGAACTATTGTCCAGCTTGGACATGTCTCGGAGGCAGAAATGGGTAGAAACAATCGAAAATATGGACTTAACCCACTTGAGCAGGAAAGCATGGAGTCTTCTGAGGAAACTGGGAGGAAGTGCACCAGCATGCAGAAAAATTTCTGTAGTAACACCAGACCAAATTGCTTCCCACATCATTATTACCTCAAGAGTACCTCCTGACAAGAAACATACAAGACATATCAGACGACAGCTTCCTGACCTGAAAAAGAAGGCATCTCCCTCATCTGAGTATACCCATCCCTTCACAGTTTCAGACATTGACTCTGGACTGAAGGACCTCAAACCTCTTAAGGCACCTGGATTCGATGGTATCTACCCAGAATTCCTGATCCATATGGGAGGAAAAGCTAAGAAATGGCTGGCAGAACTCTTCACTGACATCCTGCTGACTGGTCAACTTCCATCAGAGTTTAAAAAGGTAAAGATAATATCTGTTCTGAAACCTGGCAAACCCAGGAACAAGGTAGAAAACTATCGCCCTATTTCCCTACTCAGCTGCTGCTACAAGCTTTTTGAAAGGCTAATATATAACAGAATAAGTAGCGCTATCTTAGAGAACGTTCCAGTTGATCAGGCAGGCTTCAGACCAGGGCTTAGCTGCCGCGACCAAGTATTGTCTCTCACATCCTTCATAGAGTCAGGATACCAAACGATGCAGAAAACATCTGTGGCATTTGTTGATCTAACTGCTGCCTTCGACACTGTGTGGAGGGAAGGCCTTATCTATGTTTCCTTCTCTGCCTTTTCCTACTCTCAAATTCCAGTCACCCATGGGTATTAAATTTTCATCTCTTTTCACTACCTCAATAATTTCTTTTATCTCTTCATACATTTCATCAATTTCTTAATCATCTGCAGAGCTAGTTGGCATATAAACTTGTACTAATGTAGTAGGCATGGGCCTCATGTCTATTTTGGCCACAATAATGTGTTCACTATGCTGTTTGTAGTAGCTTACCCGCAGTCCTATATTTTTATTCATTATTAAACCTACTCCTGCATTACGCCTATTTGATTTTATATTTATAACTCTGTATTCACCTGACCAAAAGTCTTGTTCCTCCTGCCACTGAACTTCACTAATTCCCACTACATCTAACTTTAACCTATCAATTTCCCTTTTTAAATTTTCTAACCTACCTGCCCGAACTGAACTTAAAATTCCAAGGGACTGCCAAGTATCTTTGTAGATTCTGTGGTAACTAATGTGAGATTCCAGATTTGGAGTACACAATTTAGTTAGCTTAATTTTTCTGTATAGTTCATCATATAGCACTATTAGTGTGTTAACATTAAATATAATGAAATTTACTTAGATTTGCAATATGGTGCTCACTCATGTAAATGGGGATACACATTTCAAATGGAGAAACAGTGTTTATTTATTTCTCTACATTTGTATTTAGCAAAATTTTCTGTAATTTAAAATTTGATTGGCTCTTGTTGTTATTTTAAAACAAATAAATCCAACGTGGCCATATTTTTAAAGCATTATGTCGTTTGTAAAATCCCTTCACTGCCATGACCATCACACACGCTGAAAGAGATATAATATAGTGAGCTCATAATAGGTAAACCTATGTTTCTTGGTCTAGAACAGATTAAAATTCTGTGTACTAATGAAAAAAAAAAAAAAAAATTAAAATTCTAGAAGTAATTTTTTCAGTTAAGTTCATACGATGATTATGTAATGGCTGAAACAGATGAACCTCACCCAAATTCACTGCAGAAGTTAATGACAGAATCAAACTTTAACATTGAATTGCAATGGAAATGTTGAGTAACAAAATTGCAGTCTTGCTGTGCTCTTGTGGTTACTTTTTGTGATTATTCACTGTGACAAATATTGTGACATATTAAAATTTGCAGAGAATGCACATAGAAATCTGTTTTGATTTATGTTGATTGCTTATTTTCCACACACCAAGCATTGCAAACTGTTGGTGATTGGTTACTGCACATGAACTGCAACTATATAACTGTTACCAGGTGTGGTAAGTAGCTACCTATTTCTGTAAAAAACTGAAGTAATAGAGACCCAAACAGGCCATGAACAATATTTCAGATAAGTGCTATTAAAGTGTTCAAGCTTAGTTTTGGTGAGGACTAAATTATTGACAATAGCGTACTTTCACCGCCAACTTATCAGCCACTTTTGTAAGGTGGTCCTGGCTATCGAGGATGTCTGCACAGGTGAACAGTATAGGCTGCAATGTGTTCAGATTTGACTTTGTTGTTACCTTGCAATTCTAAACCTATGTGACTGTTAACCAAATTCTTTTGTGGACAATGTCAGTGCAGCTCAACACTTAACCACCCCTACAGTTCTTCTTGCACTTAAATCTTAAAATCTGCAGAAATTTCAGCTCACTTTGAAGAAAAACATATGTCTTTTGACAGGTGCTTATACTATTCAATGTACAATCACTTACTGTAATTAGTCATTTAGTAACAGGGAAACATGACTCGTATGTACAGTTTATCATACATTTGACATGCGACATTTTTAGACAGCTCTCTAGACTACTTCTATTGTACCATGACATTCAGCATTGTCATGGTACAAGCATTTTCTTAGTGGTGCTCTGCATCACTCCAAACTGGATCACTGATTAATGTAGGTTATACAAACCCAACACAGGTACTGCTGCTTGTGGAAAAAAACCATCCCATCTTGAAAAACTTGCGGTGTCCAACTGTATAAAAATTACATGCATCACAGATGACAACCTCACAAAATATCACATTGCTGCAGCTAAGCCACAGCTTGTACATACAAGTGGAGATATCCATTCACTGCACTGTTGGACACTGAGCAGTTGATACAAACACAGGCAAGCATTCAACCATTGTAGATAAGCTTTACACTAAGGAATGTTTTTAAAAAGATCTAATGTTTTAACAGTCTACATTTATTGATAAAAATAGTTTGGAAAAATGGCAAACATTAAGTTTTTTTTAATTTTGCAATTGCATTACAAATGCTCAGTCTACCATTTCTCCATCTACGTCTACATGATTACTATGCAATTCACATTTAAGTGCTTGGCAGAGGGTTCATTGAACCTCAATCAAACTATCTCCCTACCATTCCACCCCTGAACAGCTCGCGGGAAAAACGAACACCTAAACCTTTCTGTTCGAGCTCAGATTTCTCTTATTTTATTTTGATGATCATTCCTACCTATGTAGGTTGGGCTCAACAAAATTTTTTTGCATTCGGAAGAGAAAGTTGGTGACTCAAATTTCGTAAATAGATCTCGCCGCAGCAAAAAACGTCTTTGCTTTAATGACTTCCATCCCAACTCGTGTATCATATCTGCCACACTCTCTCCCCTATTATGTGATAATAAAAAACGAGCTGCCCTTTTTGCACCCTTTCGATGTCCTGCGTCAGTCCCACCTGGTAAGGATTCCACACGGTGCAGCAATATTCTAACAGAGGACGAACGAGAGTAGTGTAAGCTGTCTCTTTAGTGGACTTGTTGCATCTTCTAAGTGTCCTGCCAATTAAATGCAACCTTTGGCTCGCCTTCCCCACAATATTATCTATGTGGTCTTTCCAACTGAAGTTGTTCGTAATTTTTACACCCAGTTACTTAGTTGAATTGACAGCCTTGAGAATTGTACTATTTATCGAGTAATCGAATTCCAACGGATTTCTTTTGGAACTTATGTGGATCACCTCACACTTTTCGTTATTTAGCGTCATCTGTCACCTGCCACACCATACAGCAATCTTTTCTAAATCACTTTGCAACTGATACTGGTCTTCGTATGGCCTTACTAGATGGTAAATTACAGCATCATCTGCGAACATCCCAAGACAACTGCTCAGATTGTCACCCAGGTCATTTATATAGATCAGGAACAGCAGAGGTCCCAGGACACTTGCCTGGGGAATACCTGATATCACTTCAGTTTTACTCGATGATTTGCCGTCTATTACTACGAACTGCGACCTTCCTGACAGGAAATCACGAATCCAGTCACACAACTGAGACGATACCCCAGAGGTCCGCAGCTTGATTAGAAGTCGCTTGCGAGGAATGGTGCCAAAAGCTTTCCGGAAATCTAGAAATACAGAATCAACTTGAGATCCCCTGTCGATAGCGGCCATTACTTCGTGTGAGTAAAGAGCTAGCTGCGTTGCACAAGAACAATGTTTTCTGAAACCATGCTGATTACGTATTAATAGATTGTTCCCTTTGTGATGATTCATAGTGTTTGAATACACTATATGCTCCAAAACCTTACTGCAAACCGATGTCAATGAAATCGGTCTGTAGTTCGATGGATTACTCCTACTACCCTTCTTAAACACTGGTGCGACCTGCGCAATTTTCCAATCTGTTGGTACAGATCTATCGGTGAGTGAGTGGTTGTATATGATTGCTAAGTAGGGAGCTATTGTATCAGTGTAATCTGAAAGGAACCTAATCGGTATACAATCTGGACCTGAAGACTTGTCCGTATCAAGCGATTTGAGTTGCTTCGCAACCCCTAAGGTATCTACTTCTAAGAAACTTATGCATGCAGCTGTTTGTGTTTCAAATTATGGAATATTCCATTCGTCCTCCCTGGTGAAGGAATTTCGGAAAACTGCGTTCAATAACTCCGCTTTAGCAGCATAGTCGTCGGTAACAGTACCATCGGCACTGCGCAGCGAAGGTACTGACTGCGTCTTGCCGCTTTCATGGACTTTACCTATGTCACACTTTTGATATTTCAACTTAAGTATTTGCTGCTGTAGTCATGATTTCAATTAATTTAATGGGACCTCAAGAGGAATCAATACATCCTTCCAACCAACCACACAAGATGCTGTCACATCTGAAGACATTGGATGCTAATTGTCTAGGCCACTCTCTCAGGGTCCTGTTGGAGTGCCACAAACAGGGGTTTTGGTATGACATGTTCCACTCCACAAACTGTCACCCTGCTGATATGTGTATCAACTTTTACCCTAGAGATGTGTCAGAGTGCCTCTAGACTGTGACATGTCAACTTGACAATGGACTTCACATATAACAGGGATGGATGCTCAAAGAGGGCTGCAGTGTATTCCAGCTACTAAAATGGTCACATGTGCAATAACTCTACTGTATTATATCTGCAATCTTTCCACTGTACAACTTACCACAGCAGATGACCTCAGCTGTGGAATAGATCATATGTATTTGTGTACTGATGTATTACAGAATGGCAGTTCTACATTCATCTGTTGTGGCATATACGTTACCACACATGCCCTCGCTCTGTGACATCAGAGGCACCACCAAGTTGTGATGCTGATCCGTAAGTGGCCTTCAAAAGCTGGTGGAGACGTCCACTTCATTCTGCTTTGTCAGTATCCTGAGTTGACATTTTGTACACCCAGTCTACACATATGGGAAACCAGAATGCACACAGAGGATGGTTCTGCACTTAACCATCTAAATGTTTCTTGCTTCTACAAATATGTCTAGTTGGGGCCTTGGAATACTTCATGTCAACTTCCCTGTTTTTTTCATTTCTGCAAATGCCAGCAACTTAGTAGTTGAAGTGTCAAAATTGCCTGGTGAATCTCGTTGGAGTTTCTGTTGGTAGTGCAGATTACGTCTGCATTTCGCCTCGCACATCTGCCTACTGCAACGAACGATCTTGTCATTTAGATTTTTGTTCATCACTTACAGCAACTGTTTCCTAACACTTGAAATCTTGTTATTCCATTCACACTGCCACCCCCCAGTGCAGTTGGAGTTGTTCTTTAGTGCCACATATACTTGTTTCATACACTCAAAGAGAAAGACTGGACGTGATGAAAGCTCAGAAAGTAATAAGACTCCTTAACACAGTGAAAGTAAATAATATCATGTCCTAATACAATTTCAAAAGAGCAAGTTCAAATATTTTCTGAAAAATTGTGAAAAAATATAGTATAAAATAAAAATTATGGAACTCGATACTGCTGTTTTGATATTGACATTTTATAAACAGCCGTAATTTACACCCTAATGAGTACAACACATCAAGTGGCCAATGAATCTGTTAGTGAATTATGAGAACAAACACATTAACACTATAGAAAACACTTGATTGAAAAGCAGGTCACATTCAGTGATTCATCAATACAGTATTATTCCAACTACAAATTGAATTGGTTGTGTGTCTACCGGTGGATGGAAAGCAGTTTGAAGGCAAAATAGATATATGTGAATCCAAAAATAAAGGACATCATGTAGTGCTCAAAAGACAACCAGCTGCTGGTATTTCTGTACTTATTATTTATTATTTAGCATATGGCTAATACAGACATATCATGAAATTAAATCACCTATACATATCTACATATTGACACACAAGAAACCTAAGTTTGTCTTTACAACTGAATATCCAGTCCTTCAATCCAGTGCACTGCATCTGGAGTTGCTAGCAGGAAGTCCTCTTTGTCGCCATGATAGGCTCGAAGCCTGCATTCACTGACAATGTGGTGAAAAGTCTGGTATGGAGCCCCACAGTCACAGACTGGATCAGGCAGCTTCTTCCACTTAAAGAGAGCATCCCTGCATTGCCCATGGCCAGTACGGATTCTGTTGAGAGTAGTCCAGGTCTTGCGTGGTAAGTCGAATCCACTTGGAAGTTTAGCACTTGAGAAGATGTTATGCAGGTGCACATCTGTCACTGCTTCCCACCGACCTTTCCATTCTTCAAGAGGTTTGAAATTCTTAGCAGTCATGTTAGCAGCATCACACAGAGTTGGATGGCGTGATTTCAGTCTCTCGCGATTTAAAAGTGGCAGTTCGCTATGCACGGGTAGGTTAGAATTCCTGGAGATCTTGTGGAATTCTCTCATAAGGGCAGTACATCTGCGTAGATCAGGAGGCATTATACCAGTTAACAGTGGAAACCAATAAACTGGAGTAGATCTGATTGCGCCAGATATTATGCGCATTCTCGTATTCAGCTGGGTATCAACAAGCCTTGTATGATGACTGTTCATCCAAACAGATGCACAATACTCAGCACTTGAGTATACCAAGCCCAGAGCTGAAGATCGCAGGGTAATTGCCGAAGATACCCAGGTAGTTCCGCATAGCTTATGGAGGATGTTGTTTAGAGTCCTCAGCTTTTGAGCTAAGTTAAGGAGGTGTTGTTTGAAGCATAGTGTACGATCCAGGATGACACCAAGATATTTTGGGTTCCAATTATGATGAAGAATTCTGCCTCTGAAACTTATTTCCAGTTTTTACTTCCAGTTTTACATTCGCCAACTGGTTATTTAGATGGAAGCAACACACTTCTGTTTTACTCACACTGAGTATGGATTGGGGGTAAGAAATGAAAGAGGAAGCCGTCTGGTAGAATTTTGTACAGAGCATAACTTAATCATAGCTAACACTTGGTTCAAGAATCATAAAAGGAGGTTGTATACATGGAAGAATCCTGGAGATACTAAAAGGTATCAGATAGATTATATAATGGTAAGACAGAGATTTAGGAACCAGGTTTTAAATTGTAAGACATTTCCAGTGGCAGATGTGGACTCTGACCACAATCTATTGGTTATGAACTGTAGATTAAAACTGAAGAAACTGCAAAAAGGTGGGAATTTAAGGAGATGGGACCTGGATAAACTGCCTAAACCAGAGGTTGTACAGAGTTTCAGGGAGAGCATAAGGGAACAATTGACAGGAATGGGGGAAAGAAATACAGTTGAAGAAGAATAGGTAGGTCTGAGGGATGAAATAGTGAAGGCAGCAGAGGATCAAGTAGGTAAAAAGATGAGGGCTAGTAGAAATCCTTGGGTAACAGAAGAAATATTGAATTAAATTGATGAAAGGAGAAAATATAAAAATGCAGTAAATGAAGCAGGCAAAAAGGAATACCAACGTCTCAAAAATGAGATCAACAGGAAGTGCAAAATGGCTAAGCAGAGTTGGCTGGAGGACAAATGTAAGGATGTGGAGGCTTATCTCACTAGGGGTGCAATAGATACAGCCTACAGGAAAACAACAACAACAATATGGAAGACAGTTTCAGCAAAAATAAAATGCATTACTTGAAAGTCTAATGAGTCTTATCACAGTTCACTTCATGGAAGAAAGTGCATCTTGTCCACCTCTCCTCCAACAGGGAAGCCTACCTCTGATTCATATTCTGTTTCCAGCTTTGAGGGACCACTTATTACTTTTTCCATTGGTTGTGACATGAAACGTCCAGCAACAGATGAATCAGTAATGCTCTGTAAAATATGAAAAAGCCACTAGCCAAATGACAACTCACAGTAAGATTTTTCACTTAATTTTTGTTCATTTATTTTTGCACCCTTGAGAATTTCTCAGTTTTATCACCTGTACAGCTATGAAATACCAATTACCACAGTATTCACAAAAATAGCTAATGCTGAAGTAGTCTCAGGAAGTCGGATTCACTGTTGTTGTTGTTGTGGTGGTTTTCAGTCCTGAGACTGGTTTGATGCAGCTCTCCATGCTACTCTATCCTGTGCAAGCTTCTTCATCTCCCGGTACTTACTGCAACCTACGTCCTTCTGAATCTGCTTAGTGTATTCATGTCTTGGTCTCCCTCTACTATTTTTACCCTCCACGCTGCCCTCCAATGCTAAATTTGTGATCCCTTGATGCCTCAGAACATGTCCTACCAACTGGTCCCTTCCTCTTGTCAAGTTGTGCCACAAACTCCTCTTCTCTCCAATTCTATTCAATACTTCCTAATTAGTTATCTCATTCACATCTTCAGATATGTTACAATTTCACAGTGTTCTACATATCAAAACACTTTGTATCACAAAAACAACTGATAAAATGTTTTCTATAAAAGGAAAAACAGTCCATATTCAGCTCAGCAGTCTGATCACAGTATTTCAAAAATAGTTATTTACATATAGTAAACATATGAAAATGTAAACTTCATAGCCTGGTTTAGTCCAGTGTACCTTTGTTCAAAACAAGGAAATGGACTCCCTAATACTTTGCTTTCTTCACTTGAGCACTGTCACTTGGCTGAAGTACAGAGTAGATTGCAGAGAAAATAAAGTTCCTAGAAGAAGTATCCTGGATTTGCTCAAGTTTAGGATGTCCATTGTACAGGCACCGATAGCAAAACCAGGGAGAAAGAGAAACTGTGCAGAAAGTGACAATCACGAAAAATGAACAACTTGAAAGAAAAAAAAAGAAAATTTACATTCCATCAGTAAAACCAATTGTAGATAAGTGTTATTATGGTTATGACAATTGATCCACAGATGTTCACCAAGATCTTGCAGATATGAACACTGCAAAAGCAGGACCCAGGCATGCTGCATCATGTGACCAATATTTGTTCATGTCCAAGAAAGAAAACTGCTTTCATTTTCTTCATATTAAAAATTATTGTGTGTGTGTGTGTGTGGGGGGGGGGGGGGGGAGTGGGGCTGTAGGTTACATGCAACATGTATATGGCCGTATCACTTCTGTCATACTACTGTACTCAAAGTCCTTGACAGAAAGCCAATGTGCACTCCGTGTGCAAACTGGGGGGAGTCATCTAAGATGTGGAAAGCGTCCTTCCGGATGCCATGAAGGGTACAGGGTGCAGCCAACTGCAGGTGGTGGCTCATGTCGGTACTAATAATGTGTGTTGCTATGGATCAGAGGAGATTTTCTCTGGTTTCTGGTGGCTATCTGAGTTGGTGAAGACTGCCAGGCTTGCTAGCGAGATGAAGGCAGAACTCACCTTCTGCCAAATAGGCCAGGTATCCACTACATGCAGGAGGTGGCTACACAGGTAGCAGGGGCTGTGTGGCGTGGACTGGGTGGTTTTTTAGGTTACACAGTCTTTGGAAAGATCAAAAAGGGCTCCAGTCTCAAAGGGGACAGGGCAAAAATCAATCAAGCAAACAGTCAGTGTTGTAGTCATAAATTGTTGTAGCTGTGTTGGAAACGTACCAGAGCTTCAAGCGCTGATAGAAAGCGCGGAAGCTGAAATTGTTATAGGAACAGAAAGCTGGCTAAAGCTGGAGATAAATTCTGCCAAAATTTTTACAGTGCACAAACCACGTTCAGAAAGGATAGATTAAATAAAGTAGGTGGTGGTGTGTTTGTGTCTCCAGGTAGTAGTTTATCTTGTAGTGAAATTGAGATAGATAGTTCCTGTGAATTATTATGGGTAGAGGTTATACTCAATAGCCATACGAAAATAATAATTGGCTCCTTCTATCGACCCCCCGACTCAGCTGATATAATAGCTGAATGCTTCAAAGAAAACTTGAATCTCATTACAAATAAGTACCCCACTCATACAGTTGTAAATGGTGGAGACTTCAATCTACCCTCAATTTGTTGGCAAAAATACATTTTCAAAGCCGGTGGTAGACAGAAAACATCTTCTGAAACTGTACTAAATGCTTTTTCTGAGAATTATTTTGAACAATTAGTTCATGAGTCCACATGGTTGCAAAAACACACTTGACCTCTTACCCCCAAACAATACTGATCTAATAGAGAGCGACATGTCGGATACAGGGACAAGTGAAGACAAGGTCATTGCAGTGAGGCTCAAAACCATATCAACCAAAACCACCAAAAATAAATGCAAAATAAATCTATTTAAAACAGCAGATAAAAATTCGCTTGATGCCTTCCTAAGAGAGAGTCTCCATTCCTTCCAAGCTAATTATGTAAGTGTATTCCAGATATGGCTCAAATTCATATACAGTATCAACTGCAATAGATAGATTCATACCACATAAGTCAATAAGAGATGGGACTGATCCACCATGGTACACAAAACACATCAGAACACTGTTGCAAAAGCAATGAAAAAAGCATGCCAAATTCAGAAGAACATAAAATCCCCAAGACTGGCTAAGTTTCACGGAAGCTCGAAATTTTGTGTGGACATCAATCTGGGGATTCTTTTAATAGTTTCCACAATGAAATATTGTCTGTAAATGTGGTAGAAAACCCAAAGATATTCTGGTTATATGTAAAGTACATGAATGGCGAAAAACAGTCAATACCGTCACTGTACAATAGCGATAGAAATGTTACCGATGATGGTGCCACTAAAGTGGAGTTACTAAACACAGTTTTCTGTAATTCCTTCACCAAAGAAGACAAAGTAAATATTCCAGAATTCAAAACCAGAAGAGCTCACTTGATGAAAGACTGGAAATTAGCACAGGTCACACCAATATTCAAGAAAGGACATAGGAGTAACCCATTGAAAAACAGACCCATATCACTGACCTCAATGTGCAGTAGGATTTTGGAGCATATACTGTAATCGAACATTATGAATCACCTTGAAGAAAATGACTTATAGATACATAACCAACACGGATTCAGAAAATATTGTTGTTATGCAACCAGCTCTTTATTCCCATGAAGAAATGAGTGCTGTCGACAAGGGATCTCAGATTGATTCCATATTCCTAGGTTTCCAGGAGGCTTTTGATACTGTTTCTCACAAGCGACTATTAATCAAATTGCATGCATATGGAGTATTGTCTCAGTTGTGTGACTGGATTCGTTATTTCCTCTCAGAGAGGTCACAGTTCGTAGTGACAAACAGTAAATCATTGAGTAGAACAGAAGTGATATCTGTTGTTCCTCAAGGTAGTGCCATAGGCCCTCCACTGTTTCTGATTTGTATAAATGATCTAGGAGATAATCTGAGCAGCCCCCTTAGATTGTTTCCAGATGACACTGTAATTTACTGTCTAGTAAAATGATCAGATGATCAATTCCAATTACAAAATGATCGAGAGAGAACTTCTGTATGGTGTGAAAAGTGGCAATTAGCACTAAAAATAGAAAAGTGGGAGGTCATTCACATGAGTACTAAAAGATATCTGATAAATTTTGGGTACACGATAAATTGCACAAATTTAAGATCTGTCAATTTGACTAAATACCTAGGAATTACAAGTACAAGCAACTTAAATTGGAAAGATCACATAGATAATATTGTGGGGAAGGTGAAACGAAGACTGCACTTTGTTGGCAGAATACTTAGAAGATGCACCAAACCCACTACAGAGACAGCCTACATTACACTTGTCTGTCCTCTGCAGGAATATTGCTGCATGGTGTGGGATCCTTAGCAGGTAACATTGAGAGAGGACATCGATAAAGTGCAAAGAAGGGCAGCTCATTTCGCGTTATCAAGCAATAGGGGTGAGACTGTCACTGATATATGAGAGTTGGGGTGGCAGTCATTGAAACAAAGGCAGTTTCCTTTGGGGCAATATCTATTTACGAAATTTCAATCACCAACTTTCTCTTCCGAATTCGTAAATATTTTGTTGACACCCACCTATGTAGGGATCATCATCATGAAATACGAGAAATCAGAGCTCAAACAGAAAGATTTAGGTGTTCCTTTTTCCCACGTGCCATTTGAGAGTGGAATGGTAGAGCAGTAGTATGAAAATGGTTCGATGAACCCTCTGCCAGGCACTGAAGTGTGAATTGCAGAGTAACCATGTAGACATATAAAAATAAATAAAAGCACTTCTTTAGCAGCACAGTACATTTTATTTGGACTGGGGTAAAACCTAACTAGCACGATTGTGCTACTGACATTTTGAGAAAACTATCATCCTGAGAATTTCAGTATTTTTACCTGATTACACAGGTCATAATGCATGGGACATGGCATATTTCAGATAGAGGTTTGCTAACTTTTCTCTCAGGGTGGAAAGGGATAATGCAGACAAATCTTCCATTTCTTTATGGAAAAGAAGGATTGAGATAGTTTTTCATCACATTTAGTCAGCAGACCACTTTGTGTGCCTGTAGCCCAAGTCGTTGGATGTGACCAGCTGCCTCTTGTACATGTGGCACACAGCAGCTGGCAGGCACCCCACCACCAGCACAGTGACAAGTGATATCACCACAGGGGAGGTGTCCACCCCCTCAGACTCTCTGTTCACACAGTCAGCAAGTGGACTGGTTTTCCAACCACCCACAATTCCCAGGAGGCATTCGCACCCTGTAAATGCTCAAAGTTTTCAATGATGAACCATTAAAGCTAATCAATTTCTTTAGAGATGAGGAATCAGCAGGACTGGGAATATTTAGAAGCTAAATATTCAGTAGTGCCAGGTAATATCACGAACTGGAATAAATCTAGAAACTCTTCCCAAGAACTGGAGGGAATCTAGAACATGTCCTAGGGCTGACAACACACTGGAACCAGCAGTGGTTGTGTTTTGCCTGCACCTGGTACTCTCAATGTTAGCCAGCCTACATAGGGGACCAGTAGGACTTGTTCTCTGATGTATTATTCCAGCACTGCAGTTACTACCAATGTCCTGTCAAACACACATATCAGCTCTGACTGCTTCACACTATTGTAGACTACTGTGTCTGGGGAGTGTCCACTACAGAAACCTTACCTCATTCCTGCAGGAGATGTTTCCACCTGCTATGTACAGCTTGGCACAGGAGCTCTTAGCACCTCGAGGAGCGATTATGCGTATGTGGGAGCAGCGCAAGTCACAATGGCAGTTAGCATTTATATATTCTATGTTTGTATTCGTACATTACATATTTTAGATTTTCAGGGTACAATTCTTAAACTACATGAATTAAATTCTCACGACTTGTGAACACTTTGCATTAGGACTTTCAAACTGCACGGTTGATCACAAGGCACAATGGGAATTAGTTCACACACAGGCATGCACCTTGTTGAGATTTGCACATGAAAATGTCACGGTACAGCGTGCCTGACTGTATAGCTCTTGTGAAGGCCTATTATGTGAGCAATAACAGCCCAACAGCAGCTCAAAGGAAGTTTGCATCTAAGTTCAGCTCTAAATAACCAGTCCAAGTGTGGCAACAATCAAGAATTTGATTCACAAGTTTGAGAAAACAGGTAATGTTTGTGATGACAGTATTGGCAATGTCGGCCATCCAAAGAGAGACAACAGGAGGAAATCAACTGATAGGGACTGCAACAAATTGTTGTTCAATATCTGTATCTCCTCCCATACAAAATTCAAACCCATCAGCCATTAAGCCCCAGGGCGATAGAACAGTTGTTGAGTTTTGCAAACACTCTTGTCCACAGAATCGATGAACAGGACTTTGATGTTAGTATAGTTTGGTATACTGGCGAAGCTTTGATGTTAGTATAGTTTGGTATACTGGCGAAGCCCACATTCATTTGGATGGGTTCGGGGGACCGAGAATCTGCATTTCATGATCAAGAAATCTCTTCACCTTCAACGGGTTACTGTGACCTGTGCAATGTCCAGTCACGGAATAGTCTCTGTGATATTCATTGACGGCATGGTGGCTGCCGAATGGTACATGTAGGTTTCAAAAAATGATTTCATCCTCATTATCCCAGGTGACCCTGATTTCGTAAAGATGTTTTTCACACATGGCAGAGCTCGACCCCATTGACTTATGAGAGGGTTTGATGCCCTGGAGGAGCACTTTGAGAACTGCATTCAAGGTCTGGGGTACCCAGAGGCCACTGGCATGGTTCTCAATTGGCCACCATGTACTCCTTTTTGTGGGGCTATGTTAAAGACACAGTGCACAGCAATAACCCCAAAACAATTGCTGAGATGAAAACAGCTATTCAGGTGGTCCTTGACATCTGCTATGTTCCGACACTTTGGTACATCGGGTAGAATTTCGCTACTCGTCATCACCAATGTGTCATAACCTAAATCCAAATATCTGTAGTGACATTTACATGTTGAATAAAAATTAATTTACCTTTTTTTCAATGTAATTCAATAAATGTCACCCTCTTCTTTTTGTTCTATAGATCCAAGGATGGAGAACACGTGAAGCAGGAACACAATACATTTACAGAAATAGAGAAATGCTGTTGTTCCTTCTAAGTGTCTTAAAGTGCGAAATATCAGGTGGAATGGCTGTATTTGTTTTATTACCAATCAGATATTTCTTTTCTGTTCCATATACAAAAATAATTAGTACTACCTCGGTCAAATAATGAAAATTGCTTCTGAATTACTTTGTATTTGACTGAGTGTATTAGGAAACAAAACAGCTACTTCAAAGAAGCCACTGCTGTTACTGCTGCTGCTGCTCTTTCATTAGTCAGTTGCTGTCTAATGCATCAAACAAAGTGTTAGGAAAAAACTGATAGTTGGCCAAGTTACACCATCCGCTTCACATAAACACTCCAGTTACAAAATGTTCCCAAGTCTAAGTATTACAGTAAATAAGATGTTAACAAGGTATTTATTTTGTTTCTGAATCTCCAATTCCTCCTTGATATCTACCAGGAACCTGTTACAAACTTTTTCATCGGAATGTAAATTATACTCCAAATCCCAGATACAGATGCATGTTCTATATGGAAATTCATGTGGGTGTAGTATTGAGGTTATGAATTTCACAGCCCTCCTTAAATTCACACACAATTTCAGAAATAACACGTCTGTGCAATTCACAAGCTGTTTAGAAGCCACCCGTGTCAGCTCCCTGGTGCACTCTGGTGGGCCACTTAAGAAACAGTATTCTTTAAGTGACCACATAGGGCTGCTCGGCCTATTCTGTAACCTGCATTACTAATGTCCAGTCAATGTGTTCAGTGCTACACACAACCTTCACATTTTATCTTATGTATTGGTCTGCAATGTACCAAGTTACACAAATTGTGTGTGTTCTTAGTATAACAAACTTGGCAACAAGTGAGGGTTACGTTTCCTCCATGTACGAGTGCCAGTGCTGAGTCACCTGACAAACATCTCAATGGAAGAAATATTTGAACACATCACTACCCAGCAGCACACTTTCACAGAACAGCAGACTCTCGCCACTGCTCTCAAGTGGCATCTGCTTGTTTGCAAACAGGTTACTCTCCCACCAGTGAAACTGTTGCCCATTCTGGCATATGACGAAACACCTGAAGATTGGGACTCCTACGAGACACTGTTATTACAGCATTTCTAGGTTTTTCGCGAGGGCAATACTGACCTGAGCAGAGCTTTCTTTCCTGGTTTTCACTGCGCAGTCATCAGTTGTGCCAAATTGAACTTTTGCAACAACTGGCAGGTTTATTTGATAAAATGTGTCAACTTCTCTCAACATGTTACTGTGACAGAACACTGTCACTGTGATGCATGTAGAAATTTTACCGTTGTCAGAAACACCCAAACCAATCCTACAAAGCCTGGGCTGCAGAATTACACAGGTTGAGCAATTGTCATAATTTGTCACTAGTACCCATCCACTCGTTACATGATGCACAATAGTTGTTTCAGTCAGAAAGGGAAGACTCTGAAAACACATTTCATGAGAGAATCTGACACTTACAGACATGTTCAATACAGCGCAGCCCTGTGAAGTGTCATGGGCCACAGGCGATCAGATTGCTGTGTGTGTGGTTGGTGGGGGGGGGTATTTGAACTAACTCAGTCGTCCCCTATTAGCTACGCTGCAAGTGTTCAGGGTGATGGGGAGCTGTGGCAGCTGTACAACCTTCGACTCAGCATCACACAGGGCAGTGTCAGTTAAGGCCACAGCAGCAACAGGCCACATTACAACAGCGACCTTGTGGCCCCTTTGTCCTAACCTTACTGTTTCGTCTGACAAGAGCATGCTGCATGCCCTAGGCATTCGGCTGTTTGTGACTGAAACTTCTTCAAATTTTATCATTGCTGTGCTCCAGAATGTCAAACTATTAACAGACATTACTACCTTGAGATTCTTGCTCAACTCCACGAGAAAATAAACTACCTGAATTGTCAAAGGACAAATTACAGGTTCTGCATCAAGTCAATGCCACAGGCTCATACTGCATTGTTTGTTAAATAGGTTTGTAGCAAAATACCTCATCTCAGTGTTGGACCACCTACAACATTTGTTGGACTTGCCACAGTGTCACTTATCCTTTCCCAAGATCAAATCTGCATAAAGAAGAGACAAAATTTCAGTCTGTTTTAAGCAGTGAAAAAGTAGCACATGTCGAGGAGCTCACAGATGACGACTTCTAACACTATTTCCCATTTCCATCAACAGAAAATTCCCTATGAGTGTTGTAGAGAGAGAGAGAGAGAGAGAGAGAGAGAGAGAGAGAGAGAGAGAGGAAGAGAGTGTATGACAACTAAATATTTATCTTTTGAAACCAGATGTTTTACAGCAATAGTCACATTAGTTTATATCCACACCTCACATGTTCACAAATCCAGCACTGATAGCTCACAACTGCTTTCTAATTTGTAACTTCTCTATTTGTAATGGAACACTATGTAGATTGGAAAAAGCAAAAAGAATGAACAAAAATCCACTTTTCCCAGTGTGTCAATAGAAATGTGATCTAGAATAACATTTTTACATACTGTTTCAATGTGCTGTTTGTGTTATTTCCCAATGCCTTTCACTAAATGCATTGAAAGTTGTATTGCATGATACTCACTTTTTGAGAAATGAGTGAGTGGAAGAATTTAACTATTGCACCAATCATATACAAATCTAAAAGTTAAGGAAATCTCTCTGTACCAACAAGATATTGATAACAAAAATATTGCAATCTTCTGAAAACTCTCAAAATCCTAAACTAAATCATGGAACATTGGAAAATTCAGGATGGAATAATAACAATATTATGAAAGGTCTGTCTGACCATGATGGACAACGAGTTACTTTCAACAGCTTGGGAATTCCTTAGATGGAAAACAGTAAGGAAAATAAGTGAGGAAGCTATTCAAACGTTCAGATCATGTCTTCAGCATACTGACTGGACACCTGTTTATCTAGCAGAAACTGCTAATTCAAAATACAATTTATTCACAAATGAGATAGCAGGTACCTTTGAAAGTGTATTTCCAAAAAAGTCATACAGAGTCCAACCTGCTAGGTCTGCAAAAATACCATGGCTCACTAAGGGCATCATAGCTTCCTGTCAGAGATAAAGACAACTCTACATAGCATCAAAGACTTCTAACAACCCTGCTCAGCTAAAACATTATAATCTCTACTGTAAAATTCTTGCCAAAGTAATTAAAAACTCTAAAAGTATGTGTATAGCATCTGAAATTACTAATTCTGAAAATAAAATTAAAACAATCTGGAATGTGATAAAGAGAGAAACAGGGACTATAAACTACACCAAAGACAAAAATATTGTTTTAACTGTTGACAACTCAGAGATAACTAATAGTGAGGAAATTGCTGAAATCTTTAACCAACATTTTTTAACTGTCCCAACACAGATAGGTTGCCATGGTTCTGTAGATAAAGTTGCCTGTATAATGAAAAATAATTTTCCAGAACCTTTCAGTCAAATAAGTGTGCTTCCCATTACTGCCAATGAAATCAAAAAAATCATACAGTCTTTGAAAAATAAACATTCTGCTGGTATTGACGATATTTCAAGCAAGCTGTCGAAGGCTTGCTGTAGTGAAGTGGCCGAAGTTTTGTCTCACATCTGCAACACATCCATGCAACAAGGAGTGTTTCCAGACAGAATGAAATACTCTGTTGTCAGGCCCCTGTACAAAGCAGGGGATGCTACTATCGCCCTATCACTCTATTAACAACATTTTCAAAAGTCCTAGAAAAAGCTCTGTACAACAGGATTGTGGCACACCTTGGTGACCTGAGCATCATTAACAGTCAGCAGTTTGGTTTTCAAAAGGGAGTTTCAATAGATAACGCAATTTTCTCATTCAGAAATGATGTTCTAGAGTCTATAAACAGCAAGAGGCTGCCAATTGGTGTCATATGCAACCTATCAAAGGCGTTCGACTGTGTAGATCACCAGATACTCCTCAAGAAGGCCTGTCGTTATGGAATTACAGGACCTGTAGGGAACTGGTTAAAATCGTACCTCGAAAATAGGAAGCAGAAGATTATTCTAGATGTTTCAGAGAGTGTATCACAATATATAATGGACTCTGAGTGGGGAATTGTGCAGCATGGAGTGCCACAGGGATCAGTGCTTGGGCCCTCGCTGTTCCTCATATATGTTAATGACCTGCCTTTATCCATCAATAAGCAGTGTAAATTTACAATTTTCGCTGATGATACGAGCATTGTGGTGGATAATGTGTCGACTACTGACTCAGAATCCGAGGTGAATGATATCCTTAAAGAAGTTCTGGGTTGATTTAGTATCAACTCCCTTTCAATAAACCTGAAAAAAACCAATTGTATCCAGTTCCAGACAACCCACAAAAACCCAAAAGAAATAGTTATCACACAGAATGATCAGATGATAAAGCAAGTGTACTTATCAAAATTCCTAGGCGTATACGTGGACAGTAGGCTGAACTGGGAACATCACGTTCTACAAACACTAAAACGGCTGACGTAGGCAACATTTGCTTTACGAATTTTGTCACGCTTTGATGACATTACCGTCTCAAAGTCAGCTTACTTTGGCTATTTTCATTCAGTCATGTGTTATGGCATCATCTTCTGGGGCAATACACCTGCCGCAAAGAAAATCCTCACAGCACAAAATTGTTAGTCTCATTTTCATAATCTGCCACCACAATACCACTCCTTTTAATATACTACACGCAGTTTTTTCGAAATTTTCCCGAATTTCTGCGTCCTTTAACGTGTTTTGGCGGCAACACAACCACCTAACCTTTATGCACATCGTTGTCTACCAACCCAAGTCCAACATAGCCCAGCCGTAACCAACACCTTTTCGCCTTTTTTCATTCCAGATCTCCTGTTTCTTTCCGGTTCACCTTCATCTCTCCCCATATATTTTTATTTTCATTTTCATTTCAACTCATGTTAACACTTTCCAACTTCTAATACCATGTCACCCTCACAACACCCCCACAATGACCCCATTAAGTTTTATTTACATTCCCTCCGCAAACATGCCTTCGCCCTAGCCAGATTACACTCCCATATTCTATTTTCTCAGGCTTGTCTGACATTTGGCATCACCCCCGAAGGCCTCACACTTAAAGTTCCCATCTCTGGCTGCAACCCTTCCTTCCATCAGTCCCTATACCAGTTCCAAACTGAACAATCCATTGCCCTCACCCACCTAATCCTTCACCTACACATCAACTCAGCCAATGAACACACCCGTCAACTCCTATCCTTAATAAAAGTCCTTAATCTTTCCTCTCCCACATCCACACCGGCTGTCCAGAGCATCCTCCTACAGGCCAACCGTAAATTAGAACAGCATGCCACCCTCCACCTCAAAAAACTATCCAATCTCCTGGTTTCCCACCTCCGGAAAGGCAACTCACTCACCCTTCACAACCTTTCCAGCAAACCTCAACCTCCTCTCATTGCACACAAACCCAGTCTCTCCCATCTACTCAATCTCCCACTTCCAGCTCCACTCCCTCCAAAACCTCAAAATTCCGATCAACACAATCTGGAACCACAACACCCTAATTCAGTAATTAACCTTTCCTCCAAACCTCTCTCCCAATCCGAAACCTCTGTCCTATCCAAAGGCCTCACCTTCAGCCCCACCCCCAGATTCAACCAAACAGCCCTCGTCAAAGATTTACTGTCCTACACTCGTACTCTCTGCTGGAAGTATCACTTTGCCACGAAGAAAAATGATCCTAATCCTACTCCTAATGATCCGACTCCTCAAGACACCATCCAAATTGAACCCTGCCTGGAACAGTTCCGTCCTCCGTCACAGCGGGACCCACCTCCTCTTCCTCAAAATCACCCTCTCCAAACCTTCCAGGAATTTCTGACTTCCAGCCTTGCATCTCAATCCTTCTTAAAAAACCTTAATCCTACACCCAACATCACCACTGCTGAAGCCCAGGCTATCTGTGATCTGAAGGCTGACCGATCCATCGTCATTCTTCCGGCGGACAAGGGTTCCACGACCGTGGTACTTGATCGTCGGGAGTATGTGGCTGAGGGACTGCGTCAGCTTTCAGACAACACCACATACAAAGTTTGCCAAGGTAACCCCATTCCCGATGTCCAGGCGGAGCTTCAAGGAATCCTCAGAACCTCAGGCCCCCTGCAAAACCTTTCACCTGACTCCATCAACCTCCTGACCCCACCGACACCCCGCACCCCTACCTTCTACCTTCTTCCTAAAATCCACAAACCCAATCATCCCGGCCGCCCCATTGTAGCTGGTTACCAAGCCCCCACAGAACGTATCTCTGCCTACGTAGATCAACACCTTCAACCCATTACATGCAGTCTCCCATCCTTCATCAAGGACACCAACCACTTCCTTGAACGCCTGGAATCCTTACCCAATCTGTTACCCCCGGAAACCATCCTTGTAACCATTGATGCCACGTCCTTATACACAAATATTCCGCACGTCCAGGGCCTCGCTGCGATGGAGCATTTCCTTTCACGCCGATCACCTGCCACCCTACCTAAAACCTCTTTCCTCATCACCTTAGCCAGCTTCATCCTGACCCACAACTTCTTCACTTTTGAAGGCCAGACATACCAACAATTAAAGGGAACAGCCATGGGTACCAGGATGGCCCCCTCGTACGCCAACCTATTCATGGGTCGCTTAGAGGAAGCCTTCTTGGTTACCCAAGTCTGCCAACCCAAAGTTTGGTACAGATTTATTGATGACATCTTCATGATCTGGACTCACAGTGAAGAAGAACTCCAGAATTTCCTCTCCAACCTCAACTCCTTTGGTTCCATCAGTTTCACCTGGTCCTACTCCAAATCCCATGCCACTTTCCTTGACGTTGACCTCCACCTGTCCAATGGCCAACTTCACACGTCCGTCCACATCAAACCCACCAACAAGCAACAGTACCTCCACTATGACAGCTGCCACCCATTCCACATCAAACGGTCCCTTCCCTACAGCCTAGGTCTTCGTGGCAAACGAATCTGCTCCAGTCCGGAATCCCTGAATCATTACACCAACAACCTGAAAACAGCTTTCGCATCCCGCAACTACCCTCCCGACCTGGTACAGAAGCAAATAACCAGAGCCACTTCCTCGTCCCCTCAAACCCAGAATCCCCCACAGAAGAACCACAAAAGTGCCCCACTTGTGACAGGATACTTTCCGGGACTGGACCAGACTCTGAATGTGGCTCTCCAGCAGGGATACGACTTCCTCAAATCCTGCCCTGAAATGAGATCCATCCTTCATGAAATCCTCCCCACTCCGCCAAGAGTGTCTTTCCGCCGTCCACCTAACCTTCGTAACCTGTTAGTTCATCCCTATGAAATCCCCAAACCACCTTCCCTACCCTCTGGCTCCTATCCTTGTAACCGCCCCCGATGCAAAACCTGTCCCATGCACCCTCCCACCACCACCTACTCCAGTCCTTTAACCCGGAAGGTGTACACGATCAAAGGCAGAGCCACGTGTGAAAGCACCCACGTGATTTACCAACTGACCTGCCTACACTGTGACGCATTCTATGTGGGAATGACCAGCAACAAACTGTCCATTCGCATGAATGGACACAGGCAGACAGTGTTTGTTGGTAATGAGGATCACCCTGTGGCTAAACATGCCTTGGTGCACGGCCAGCACATCTTGGCACAGTGTTACACCGTCCGGGTTATCTGGATACTTCCCACCAACACCAACCTATCCGAACTACGGAGATGGGAACTTGCCCTTCAGTATATCCTCTCTTCTCGTCATCCGCCAGGCCTCAATCTCCGCTAATTTCAAGTTGCCGCCACTCATACCTCACCTGTCTTTCAACAACTTCTTTGCCTCTACACTTCTGCCTCGACTGACATCTCTGCCCAAACTCTTTGTCTTTAAATATGTCTGCTTGTGTCTGTATGTGTGGATGGATATGTGCGTGTGTGCGAGTGTATACCTGTCCTTTTTTCCCCCTAAGGTAAGTCTTTCCGCTCCCGGGATTGGAATGACTCCTTACCCTCTCCTTTAAAACCCACTTCCTTTCGTCTTCCCCTCTCCTTCCCTCTTTCCTGATGAGGCAACAATTTGTTGCGAAAGCTTGAATTTTGTGTGTATGTTTGTGTTTGTTTGTGTGTCTATCGACCTGCCAGCATTTTTGTTCGGTAAGTCACCTCATCTTTGTTTTTATATATAGTTTTATGTTCAGTTATAGAAATAAAATTTTGTTTTTTGCGTTGCATTCAGGTGCTAAACACGGATTGGGGGAGCATCAAGAAACCCATGGCCACATGTCTCCCCTCCTCTCACTGCTCCCATAAGCAGACATTCAACAGTTCTGGATTGTCACTGAATCCACTACATTAGTAGAAACACAAGAGCAGAAGAGAAAGTATGGAACTACTTTGTTCAAATTTTTGGAAATGCATATGTCCTTTAAGTTTGAGTGGGAAGAACAGAACTTTAAAGATGAAGGCTGCATTGTATATCTTCAAAGGGTATCCAGCTACAGAGACCCTTATGTCAGACTTTGGTATCCCTGCAAGACCGGACATGTGGAACAAATCCTTCACTCTGCAGCGGAGTGTGGGCTGATATGGAACTTCCTGGCAGATTAAAACTGTGTGCCAGACCGAGACTCGAACTTGGGACCTTTGCCTTTTGCAGGCAAGTGCTTTACCACCTGTGCTACCCAAGCAGGACTCACGCCTCATCCTCACAGCTTCAGTTCTTCCAGTATCTTGTCTCCTACTTTCCAAACTTCACAGAAGCAGACATTTGTTGTTAAAGCTGTAAGACTGTTACACCTAAGTTATTCTGAAGTTTTCATCACACCTCCTAGTGACCAGTTCTTCTATTAAAGTGTGAAAGGAGGTTAACGTTCCAAAGGAAGAGGTCGGTATCCTGTGTTCTGTTAAATATGTTTCTGATACTGGAATACTACATGTTAGAACAGTGTTACAGCAGGAAGACCCTGCTTTCGAACAAGACTTAATGTTCCAAAACAATGCTGAAGTGGAAACTACTCACAAGCTCTTCACCAAATTTCAGCATACAGACTGTGTGGCTGATCTCATGGGGAATGTTGGCCACTGGCTAACTGTAGCTACTCCTTAAAATGTCTCCAGTTAACGGAATTATTCTGCAAAATCTGTCAAAATCCACTGTAATAATTTAAGCAGAAACAAATCTGAATGGTTCCAGCATGCAGAAAATATCGAGACCCTATACATGTTTCCATTCAAAATCCAAACCCAACAGGCCATACCTGTATGAGCTATGTGGCAGGGCTGACTGTCAACGAGATTCTCACAATGATTGGTAAGAATTTTATGTTGGCTGCATCCAGTTCATAGATGAAGCACACTTTCACCTGAATGGACTCAAGAGTAAATCAAACTGACCATTTTGGCATTCCAAGAATTGCCATATCTGAAGTGAAACCATTGTATTCTCTCAGAGTTACTCCTACTGCAGTGGATGTTCCATTATTGTTTATTTATCCATGTGGAAAAACTATCACTAACACTATGCTGGCTGCAATTTTGGAACAACTTATCACCACACAGCTAGTGTTGGAGTATCAACCAGGCACCAAGTGGTTCATGCAGGATGGGGGTCAGACCATATTGCCCCCAACAGTTGTTTCACTTTGAGAAATACTTCGTGAAAAGTCACTGCAATGGATTACTACAAATATACTGGCACAGTAATGGACTGGCCTCAATCTTTGCCCAGTCTGACTGACAACTGTGGGACACACTTAAAGAATGTCTACCAGAACTGTCTCACCACACCTGATGAGCTCTAATCAGAAATCTATGTGGTATCTCAATTCATTTCCACTAGGACACTGAACAGTTTAATGATAAACTTCACTGCTCATTTTTGTTCCTCCATATTGTGACTACCAGACACTTCAAAGTTTGTCATGTGACAGCAAAGACGAGTGACGAGTGCAATATTACTGATCCTCTCCCTAGACTGTTCTAACATTTTCAGTGACGTTGTTCAATATTGTGGTTTGCATTACACTGCTGCTGTTGCGATAATTGTTCTACTTTGTTGCAGTAGAAAGTGGATGAAAAATTGGGTCAAGGAGCATTGAGTAAATCAAAATCTTTAGGTAACTGATGCTGAATGAGGGAAAGGTAACTGTGTTGATGGTCAAAAATACATCACAGAAAATGTCTGTCAATGAAGGTAGGCTACAGCTTTGCTAAAAATTTGAGAGAGAGGTGGAAGTTGTTAAATCTTGCCACAGTATCATCTCTTATTTTGTTGCAAATTTGTTCACAAACAAGCTCTCCCAGTATAAATAAACATTTATAATGATATGAATGAATATATTCATATATGAATATATGAATGAAATGAAAATGGTATATGTGCACTCCTGGGATTGGAATGACTCCTTACCCCTCTCCCTTAAAACCCACATCCTTTCAACTTTCCCTCTCCTTCCCTCTTTCCTGATGAAGCAACCTTTGGTTGCGAAAGCTTGAAATTTGTGTGTGTGTTTGTGTGTTTTTTATTGTGTCTATCTACCAGCACTTTCTCGTTCAGTAAGTCACAGCGTCTATGTTTTTTATATACATTTACAATGATATTTATATAAACCCAATATCAAAATGTGGATGTATTGTCCTTAAAGGGAATACCTGACTCAGTCAAATTATATTAATAGATTATGATTCAACAAGTTCAAAATGAGCATTTCAATCCCTTTAGCACATCTTTAATGGGTAAATAAGTTACGCTACATTAATCAGACTGACAACAAGATGGTTAGATTCAGGTGAGAAAAAGATGAAAAAATTAAATGGGAACTGGATACGCAATAAAATAAATAATACTTAAGATACTACTGGTAATACTGACAGACTACAGCATCAAGACCCACTATGGATATGCAGTACCAAATGACACAGCTATGCCCCAGGACATGTGTTACAATGAGCTGTGACTGCAGTTGTCATCACATATGACTTTCATCTAAAAAGATACTACAGTTTATGGTTGCTTGGCTATTTTTTGACTCCAAAATACATCAACAGCTTAAAGATGCCATAGTGATAACACCAACAGAAGTATGGACTGCAATCTGAAGCTGAAGCAGTGAGATTTCCTGATCTGTGATCACTGCTCCAGTTCTCTGAGCGATATTTTAGCTCAGCACTAAATATCTACAGACATCAATTCTTCTTTGTTCCAAGAACATAACAAGGAGCTGAATGAGATGTGTCAAATGGCTGTACCCAAAGTTGCCAAGATACACAGTGCAATCTCACAGGCAAGCTTTAAGGTAACGTAAAGTAGTGAGGGAATCAGTGGAGTGCAGCACAGTGGTGAGCACCCTGCTGGCACAAGGCTCGCAAATTTTTCATGCAGCAACATGCCCTCGGGACAGCCACACACCTGCAATCCAAAGCTGCATTCAGTTTCTTCACTCAGTCTGAACTATTACACTGACAAAATTTTCAAAGCCAACAGATTCAGTCCCAAGTCGTAGCAAGTTGCCTGGAGTACAGAACATTCCCTAGCAATTACTGAGATAATATAACCGAGTCGATGTAAGTCGATTCCTAACAGTTGCTGTGGGCTGCACACAGCAGCTTAACCAGTGTACCTCAACCAACAATGTAACACAATTTTAAATAAAAGTTTCTCGGTATTCGAGCTGCATCAATTCGAAAAAAATTTGAGCTTTTGATGACTATTTCTGCCATCATCATCAGGAGTAAAATTACTAACTGCTGGGGCTGGCACTATTTCCTGCTTCTATACCCACGATGACGACCACTGGCACCATCACAGTGTGCCAAAATGATATGCTCGCAGAAGGCGAGTTGGGCAGTTTGTAGCAGCTATGGCCTGCTGTGGAACTGAATGACATCAGTTGTCATGAGGGGCTGGTGCCACATCTGAAACTGCCACTCCCACCTCCCTCTGAGCATTAAGCATCTGCCATTGCTTCCCTTCGACATCCGAAGCCCGTCCCCCCTGCCCTACTCAGTGTTTACCCCTGGTCTTCACTGGAATCTCAGCTGCCTCATTTATAATAGAATCCTGCTATGTTATCACAGTAGCCAAGACTATCATGTTGTCAGAATATATTTTATGTCCATTTACCAGGCAATACTCAGCTACAGCTGACTTGTCAAGCTCCCTTTCCTTAATATGTGTCATGTGCTCAGTACAACACTCTCCGACTGTGCAAATTGTCTGGCTTATATAGATGCTGCTGCACTTGCAAACAAACAGCATTCACACTGAACACACAAAGAGCTACATCATCTTTAACAGGGCGCAACGTATCTCTTACCTTGTGGGTGGGCCGTAACACAGGTCTCAATCCGTGTCTCTGCAGTACACGCCCTAACTTGCTACTCGTTGCTCCACAGTATGGCAGGAAAGCCACCAGTTCAGCTTCTTTTGCCATTTCACAAAGCATCTTTCTTTGGTGACATCCGAAAGTGTTTTCAGGGTGTCTTTTGCTATAAGCATTTGCCCTGAACACGTGTCGTAAGTGTTGCAATTCAGACTGTACATGGTTGTCAGAGATAACTTTCACACTGCAAATCGGAGCATTTGAGATGTGGTGCTATAGACAAATGTTGAAAATTAGATGGACTGATAAGGTAAGGAATGAGGAGGTTCTATGCAGAATCGGAGAGGAAAGAAATATGTGGAAAACATTGATAAGGAGAAGGGACAGAATGATAGGACATCTGCTAAGACATGAGGGAATGCCTTCCATGGTACTAGAGGGAGCTGTAGAGGGCAAAAACTGTAGAGGAAGACAGAGATTGGAATGCGTCAAGCAAATAATTGAGGACGTAGGTTGCAAGTGATACTCTGAGATGAAGAGGTTAGCACAGGAAAGGAATTCGTGGTGGGCCGCATCAAACCAGTCAGTAGACTGATGACCAAAAAAAAATAATTAACGTGTTCTGTACCACTTTATTGTGCACAGGATGATGAGAACTAATGGTGTTCAAATATACATTTGTGTGCTTTGGTTCCCTGTACACTGAATAACTGACCTGACCTGTCTTCCACTTACCTGAAACATCCAAGAACTGTAGCTTGCCCTCCATCTATGGTAAATTTAATGTTGGGATGGACACTATTCATCTGATCCATAAACTGCTGCAGTCTATTTTCACCACTGGGCCATATCAAGAAGGTGTCATTGATATACCTTAAGAAGCTAGATGGATGCCACACCGCAGAGTTCAGAGACTCCTCCTCAAAGTGCTCCACAAGGAAATTTGAGACTGTAGGAAGCAGTGGTGATCCTGTTGCTGTGCCATCCATCATTTCATAATATTCATCATGGTACTAGAACATGACCAAACAACTTGACAATTCCAGGTGGAAGTTTGGCATAAAGATCCAGCGTGTCTTGTACTGGCACCCTCATAAAAAGTTACACCATATTCAGATTATCCATTACGCCAGTTTGGCCTATTTTCATTTTCTTGAATATTTCAACAAATGTATGTGATTCACAACATGGGACAGACAGTCATTGAAAGCTTGAGAATTTTATTCTAGAAGATTTTATTCAGATGTGCCACTGCAAAATACTCAGGATACTTAACGAATCTGTACATGTTCATGGCGATATCTCAGTGTTGTCAGCTCTGTAGGCTGCTACTGTTTTTGCCAGCAGCAATTAGCACTCCAATTTAAAGCTAGTGACAGCACTGCAAGCTCTCAGGGATCTACTTATGCTGTCTCATTTATAGTGAGAGGCAACCGTGACAGAACTACTCAACATGATATGCAAACACAAATACATTTAACACCATCACACTTCAAGAAGAATTTAGTTATTCCTGTTCTGTAGAGGGCACATGGTATCAAGTGTCATTGATCAACTGTCAGTTTAATGAGCCATGGTTGGAAAATACTGACATTTACAGAAGGATAGGGAAACTAGAAGAAGCTGATCTCAGGGAAGATTAGTGTGGGTTCTGGAGAACTACAGGAACATGAGGCAACTATTAAATCTATGTTCAAAGCGTCTGTAGATTCTTACAATGTTTATCACACTTTTTGAAACTGATGATAACCAGGGGAAAATATAGGGAATGAGATGTTTTAACTTTTACAGAAACTGGAAATTAGTTTTTAGAGTCAATGGATATTAAAGGGGAAGCAGTGGTCATGAGGGGAGTGAGAGGCTTGTGGCCTATCCCTGATATTCAGTACATACACAGAACAAGCTGTAAAGGAAGCCATGGAGAATTCTGGAGGCTGTAGTCCAGAGAAAAAAATTGAGGTTTTCAAATGGCATTTTAATTCTGTCAGAGAGCAGACAACCAAGGAAGATACTATCCATTACGACCGACAGCTCTTTGAAGAGGTAAGATGAACCTCTTTTTAGAGGTTCAAGGATAATGGAATGTAATCTTAAATTGCTCCTTGCTACAGGGAATTATATTAGAAAATGAGAAAATACATTAGTTTTGCTATTTGGGTAGCAAAAGAACTGACATCAGCTAAACTGGAGCAAATACAAAATGTTGATCAGTGACAGCAAGAACAGTATTTCTGGAAATATATCTATATCACATATTAAAAAGTGTCGTAGGTATTACAAAGTGATTTATTTTACACAATGGCGCAGAACTTCCTTGTACTTTAGGAAACTAAATCCAGTAAAAAACATTCTAGCATGATTTCTGAAGCATGGCAACATGAACACACATATAATATGTGTTATAATGTGTCATATTGCAAGAGTAAAAATATGAATTACTCCCAATACAGCACAGTAGCTTCTGGAGCATTATGCAAAAACAATGGCAGAAAGTATAATTTATGCAAGAACTAAAATGAATGAATAACTTTGAAGCTTCATCTTTTCTAGCATGCATTATATACTTTATTATATCCCAAACACAAAAAATGCCAATAAAATTTAACTAATTGCATAAGAGCTGTCTTCTGCACCCAAAATTGTTGTAAGTAACTGGTCCTCAAAGCTTTAACTTTTGAATGTGAGTCAGACACACTGATTTAAGAAATTCATTGAGCATCCTCACATGCCACATAATTCCTTTTGCATAAAAGGAAATCGCTTTTTAAATACCATTTCTCAAACCAGCATTCACAATATTTTCCCATTACCTGTCAGAAATGTAAACAGATGTGATGTCAGTCTCACAGCAAGCAGTTTGTTGTTACTAAGTATTGTGTAGTGTTCCTCACAAAGTGTCTGACATTTTGCTGTCAGCAGATACTTTTGTGTGCACTGTGTTTAGTTGCAGAGAAAGTGTGCCATTTATGACAAGAAAAGTTTTATTTTTGTGTTATTCTATTGCATTTTATTGCAACAGTATTATTCTGTGGTGGTGGGCTAAAGTAACATTTTTGTTGAATAAACACCAATAAAGAACAATTTGACTGGAAATTAAACGAAAAAATTTAGAATTTTTCCCAGATTTCATGGTTGTCTGAGTGTATAGACCCTGGATTAACATGCCACTCAGTTCTCTTTCTTACTGCTACATACTCTTTGTGGATTTATAAGGTTCTTGGGTAGTTTTCATAATGAAATTTCCATTCAAATATAATTATATGGGGAATATTTGCTACTCATTTTTATTGACCACTCATTTCACATAATTTGTCAGTGAGAAACTACTCAACCTTAAAACTGTTTCTTTCTAACAAAGATTTTCTTTCTGCACCAGCCCCTGTGCACTATTCATAAAAGGCACCCATTAAATTTTCCAAGTAACTTTAGGAAGGAGACCTAGATTTTAAATCGTGCTCAAGGTCAAAGTCTCAGAAGCTGTCTTCCCACAAAGTTCACCTGCTTCTGCCCCCTCATTAGGCACAGGTGGCTGCAGCCACCACTCCCCTGGTGGAACGGGTTGTTCGGCAGCAGCGCGACTCCCCTCACGGCCGACAGCCCTTGTGGTGTCACAAGGCTTCGGCCTGTCCCACCCCTCATTAAATCGACCAAGACTTATACGAATAATTGTAAGAACAGTTATTATCATTATTATTATGTTCTTTAAGTTCGTTATCAGGAGAAAGAAAACTGGCGTTCTATGGATCGGAGCGTGGAATGTCAGATCCCTTAATCGGGCAGGTAGGTTAGAAAATTTAAAAAGGGAAATGGATAGATTAAAGTTAGATATTGTGGGAATTAGTGAAGTTCGGTGGCAGGAGGAACAAGACTTTTGGTCAGGTGACTACAGGGTTATAAACACAAAGTCAAATAGGGGTAATGCAGGAGTAGGTTTAATAATGAATAGGAAAATAGGAATGCGGGTAAGCTACTACAAACAGCATAGTGAACGCATTATTGTGGCCAAGATAGATACGAAGCCCACACCTACTACAGTAGTACAAGTTTATATGCCAACTAGCTCTGCAGATGACGAAGAAATTGAAGAAATGTATGATGAAATAAAAGAAATTATTCAGATAGTGAAGGGAGACGAAAATTTAATAGTCATGGGTGACTGGAATTCGAGTGTAGGAAAAGGGAGAGAAGGAAACGTAGTAGGTGAATATGGATTGGGGCTAAGAAATGAAAGAGGAAGCTGCCTGATAGAATTTTGCACAGAGCACAACTTAATCATAGCTAACACTTGGTTTAAGAATCATGATAGAAGGTTGTATACATGGAAGAACCCTGGAGATACTAAAAGGTATCAGATAGATTATATAAAGGTAAGACAGAGATTTAGGAACCAGGTTTTAAATTGTAAGACATTTCCAGGGGCAGATGTGGACTCTGACCACAATCTATTGGTTATGACCTGTAGATTAAAACTGAAGAAACTGCAAAAAGGTGGGAATTTAAGGAGATGGGACCTGGATAAGCTGAAAGAACCAGAGGTTGTACAGAGTTTCAGGGAGAGCATAAGGGAACAATTGAAAGGAATGGGGGAAAGAAATACAGTAGAAGAAGAATGGGTAGCTCTGAGGGATGAAGTAGTGAAGGCAGCAGACGATCAAGTAGGTAAAAAGAAGAGGGTTAGTAGAAATCCTTGGGTAACAGAAGAAATATTGAATTTAATTGATGAAAGGAGAAAATATAAAAATGCAGTAAATGAAGCAGGCGAAAAGGAATACAAACGTCTCAAAAATGAAATCGACAGGAAGTGCAAAATGGCTAAGCAGGGCTGGCTAGAGGACAAATGTAAGGATGTAGAGGCTTATCTCACTAGGGGTAAGATAGATACTGCCTACAGGAAAATTAAAGAGACCTTTGGAGATAAGAGAACCACATGTATGAACACCAAGAGCTCAGATGGAAACCCAGTTCTAAGCAAAGAAGGGAAAGCAGAAAGGTGGAAGGAGTATATAGAGAGTCTATTCAAGGGCGATGCACTTGAGGACAATATTATGGAAATGGAAGAGGATGTAGATGAAGACGAAATGGGAGATACGATACTGCGTGAAGAGTTTGACAGAGCACTGAAAGACCTGAGTCGAAACAAGGCCCCGGGAGTAGACAACATTCCATTGGGACTATTGACGGCCTTGGGAGAGCCAGTCCTGACAAAACTCTACCATCTGGTGAGCAAGATGTATGAAACAGGCGAAATACCCTCAGACTTCAAGAAGAATATAATAATTCCAATCCCAAAGAAAGAAAGTTTAATAAGCCACAGCTGCAAAGTACTAACACGAATTCTTTACAGACGAATGGAAAAACTAGTAGAAACCAACCTCGGGGAAGATCAGTTTGGATTCCGTAGAAATACTGGAACACGTGAGGCAATACTAACCTTACGACTTATCTTAGAAGAAAGATTAAGGAAAGGCAAACCTACATTTCTAGCATTTGTAGACCTAGAGAAAGCTTTTGACACTGTTGACTGGAATACTCTCTTTCAAATTCTAAAGGTGGCAGGGGTAAAATACAGGGAGCGAAAGGCTATTTACAACTTGTACAGAAACCAGATGGCAGTTATAAGAGTCAAGGGACATGAAAGGGAAGCAGTGGTTGGGAAGGGAGTAAGACAGGGTTGTAGCCTCTCCCCGATGTTATTCAATCTCTATACTGAGCAAGCAGTAAAGGAAACAAAAGAAAAATTTGGAGTAGGTATTAAAATTCATGGAGAAGAAATAAAAACTTTGAGGTTCGCCGATGACATTGTAATTCTGTCAGAGACAGCAAAGGACTTGGAAGAGCAGTTGAACGGAATGGATGGTGTCTTGAAGGGAGGATATAAGATGAACATCAACAAAAGCAAAACGAGGATAATGGAATGTAGTCGAGTTAAGTCGGGTGATGCTGAGGGTATTAGATTAGGAAATGAGACACTTAAAGTAGTAAAGGAGTTTTGCTATTTGGGGAGCAAAATAACTGATGATGGACGAAGTAGAGAGGATATAAAATGTAGACTGGCAATGGCAAGGAAAGCGTTTCTGAAGAAGAGAAATTTGTTAACATCGAGTATAGATTTAAGTGTCAGGAAGTTAGTTCTGAAAGTATTTGTATGGAGTGTAGCCATGTATGGAAGTGAAACATGGACGGTAAATAGTTTGGACAAGAAGAGAATAGAAGCTTTTGAAATGTGGTGCTACAGAAGAATGCTGAAGATTAGATGGGTAGATCACATAACTAATGAGGAAGTATTGAATAGGATTGGGGAGAAGAGAAGTTTGTGGCACAACTTGACCAGAAGAAGGGATCGGTTGGTAGGACATGTTCTGAGGTATCAAGGGATCACCAATTTAGTATTGGAGGGCAGTGTGGAGGGTAAAAATCATATTGGGAGACCAAGAGATGAATACACTAAGCAGATTCAGAAGGATGTAGGTTGCAGTAGGTACTGGGAGATGAAGAAGCTTGCACAGGATAGAGTGGCATGGAGAGCTGCGTCGGGCCAGTCTCGGGACTGAAGACCACAACAACAACAACAAGAAGTTCGTTTTGGGATTTCAGAAATACTGTGGGAAGAAAGTTTATTTATGTTGCAGATAATGTGGAAGACACTGCCCGACGATCACCACGAAAGTTCGACGTAGCGGCAAGTGGGCAAGGAATAAAATGAATGCTGCAAACTACCGCGAGCCACGGAAGAGCCCGTGCCGCGAGGACGTCGAGCTTCCTAGGTTGTTGTCAAAGGAAGAGATATTCTGCTTTCTCTTTGGAAACAGGTCGATCAAGTCTTGAAAGCTTCATGTAAAACCTATAGGCGGGTGACACATTAGGTGGAACCTGATCACTGTAATACTTCCACATTTATTAAAAAGTTGTTAAATGGCAAAACTAGTAGTTCATCATTTATATAGATAAAAAGTAGTAAAGATATAGGAAAGGAAGAGGTGTGGCATCAGAATGAAAAGTGATACATCACTCAGCAACAAAGAAGGACGTAAACAATGGGCGTTACGTGGTGAAAACAAATGAACTGATAAAATAGTAAGTCTCTAATTAAGCATAAAGCCACGTAACACTGCACACTACACAGTACGTGTCCTCCGTGGCCACTGCTAATTGACTCTTCTTATATAAAAAGGTAAACTGATATGAGGGCAAAACTGAGGAGTATATGGCGGGCCACAGTTAATTTTCAAAAGTCGAAATGTCGAGTTTCACAAATCCAAACTTAAGTGCAGAGAAGAAACTGCAAATTGTTATCAATTTCATGTGTTTTTATTGGCAGTAGTTACCATTTCCACTCCTCATGCTACATAATGGTCAGCTGCTCTGTTGATTTTTCATGTAAACTTTGGTGTGTATGTAAGTACACAATTATGTTAGTATATTACAAAAACGTTGCCGAAATATTACAATTTACTGTTTACTCAAATTTACTCCACAAATGATTCACACGAATAAAGGACTACGGATATTTTCACTTTCAGACAACTTAGCTCAGTTAACATTCAGCTGCTCTAGGATTTTACAGTATTGAAGGTGGCATGGGAGGAGGGGGGGGGGGGGGGGGGGGGAGACAGAGAGAGAGAGAGAGAGAGACAGACAGAATACCAGAAGTAATTTATACGACTATATAATAGAATGACCGTATGTATGCTTGATAGGGACTCAAACCTGCAAGCATGGCTGAAGGAATACAGTATACTTCTGAACACAGGCATTGTGATGTTGCAAATATGTTGGGCTGTGAATCATTATTATATCTAAATTTTCAATTTCACCATGAAAGCCAAACTTCTGATTATAAGCATGGTGTGTACTTACTAGCACAGTCATAAGCATTTATTTGAAAATAAAACCAAGTTATTAACAAAAATCCTATGCTGCTTGCATTTAATGTAAAATTACACAATACTCCATTCTCACATGACACATTCACAGTGACAGGTTAAGACAGCACCTATATCAATGGCAAACTTATTGCTCACTAGATGAGTCACCCAAACAAATAACCCACAAGCTGACCACGATCTCTCAGAAGTTAATTCAATGTTACAAGAAATTCTCTTTTATACATTCTTTGCACAAATCTCATGTTATAATATGTGTTATAATGTGTCATTTAGTCTTGGCCACAGGAGTGGACAGAGATGAGCACAGTACAATAAAAAATACATAGCAGTCATGCACTCAGCTGGTAAACAATAAAGTTGCCCTACTTACCAGTCGTAGCTCTGAGCTTTAACAACTTACTAACAATGAAATACTATGAATTCATGGCAGCTTTTTAATGTTTCTCTAAGCACAGAAAACCAAAACCGACCACCAGAAATATTTCTTGATATTTCCAACCAGGAAGAGAAGAAAAAAGTAACAAGCTTAAGCTCTTGCCCATGGCAAGATGGCACTGTATGGTTGAGGTAGACATTACAGTATCCCTAAGAGTGGAGCAAAACTAATTTCTGCCAGTCCAGAACTGAGCCAAGTTAATTTGCAGCCAAAGATGACTGGAGATGTTACTTTTCCAAAGTAAATGAATGTGACATCTGCTGCATCCGTGGCAGAGTGGCATGTAAGTGAAACATGGCCGTGGATAAAGGACCATTTGCCAATACATTCCTCAGGTGTGGGCAGTTAAGACCTTAAAACCAACAGAGGCTATCTTTCTGAAGTGAGCTTTCATAGAAAGGAAATGAAACCTATATGAAGCACCTTATGATGCACTGTTTAGTTCATGAGGTCTCCATTAGATCCAACTGGTCTGCTGGGTACATGACAATTCAAAAAATAGACACTTTCACTCTTATCTACACAATAGTATGTGGTTTATGAAGCATTTCAAGCTTTTCCCAATTTATGGGACACATGTCCCACTAAAGTAATACTGTTTTAAACAATGGGACACATCTATCGGGCATTTAGTGCATAGCTTTTTGAACCGAGGAAAATGTGATTGGCTAGCAGTTGAATCTATGGATGGCTGTGAGCAGTAAAGTAGGACAGCATGTCTGGCAAAGTGGATCTGTCTCTGGAAAATATCTGTCATCCAAGAGTGAAGCAACTGTGTTTCCTTTTATATCACATTCCCTTTTGATACAATGCTACTCCTCAGTCATGTTTTAGGTTTGCACATTATTTTTATTATTGTGATGTGGCGGTCATCTAAACTTCAGAAACTGTAAAAATGTTACATGCTGAAAATTTGTGTGCAATGTTTCATGTTTTTCATTGTTATGAGTGTGCACTGGTATTGTCAAACTGAGTGAAGCTGACCAATTTTGGATTTCAAATTTATTGATTTCAGAAATATTATTGCACTGTTCTTCCTTTCTGAACATTGGTATTGAACTGTAGTAGAATATTTTGTCTTATTACCTTTTGCTCTGACAGATCAAAAGTAAAAAACCTGCATCTCAACTTGATCACACCTGGGGTTAATTTGATCCATTATCTTGTCTGGTAACTGTGGATTGTTTTACTATGATGATTTTTGAAAGTACCACAATTGAGAAGTAAATACTGCATAGTTAAATGTCTCTGTTTCTCATCCTGATAAGACTTTCCAACCTAAAGTTTACTTTGAAATCTCTGTATTCAAACATAAAATTGCAATATAGAAAAGAAGGAAATGGCAAACTATATTAATAACTATTTTTTAAATGTACCACATTCACTAAACTTAAACTTCACAAAACAAAAAATAATATATGTTCCAAGGGTTGCCTGCAGCATGAATATTCCTTCAACAAATGAACAGGAAGTAATTACAGTGATAAGAAGCTTAAAACCAAAACTGGCAGCAGGTGTTGATGAAGTACTAGTTTTAATCACAATAAGGACTGCAGTGCAGATTGCAAAACCTTTAGCACATTTTGCAAATTTATCCTTTAGTGAAGGTGTGTTTCCTCAGCGACTGTAGATCTCAAAAGTGAGGCCACTATTTAAAAATGGTGACAGACATGAAATAGAAAACTACCATCCCATACGACTTCTTCCTGCTTCCTCCAAAATATTACATAAACTGATGAAATTGAGAGTCACTAGTTACCTAGACAATAATAAACTTTTGAATAGTAATCAACATGGTTTTCATGCAAAATGAAGCACAGAAACTGCAGTCATAGACTACATCCAAAAAATAATTAAAAATTTGGAGAAAAACAAAAGTGTAGTAGGAATCAATTTAGATCTATCTAAAGCTTTTGATATGGTCTGCCATCAAATCCTCCTTGATAAATTGGAAGCAGCAGGTGTTAGAGGAAGAGTTATAATGTGGTTTGAGTCATATCTCAAAAACAGATCTCAGATTGTAGAGCTCACCACTGTAAATTCAAACCAAAAATAAGGTTAGTTTCAGAAGCAAAAGAAGTTCCTTTGGGATTACCCCAGGGCAGCATCTTAGGGCCACTAATCTTTCTCATATATCTCAATGATTTACAGTTACAATATGATACAGCCAAAATTGTACTATATGCAGATGACACAAGTCTGATAGTGAGCGACGTTAAAAACTTGTTACAGTCAACTACTGACAAAATCACAAAAAGTATTGAGACTTGGTTCAGTGCAAATAAACTTACACTCAATGCAAAGAAAACAAACTACATACAGTTTGGTAAAATAATTCAGGATGAAGACATTAATCTAGAACTGGATGACAGACTAATAGAGAGAGTGGATTTGGCAAAAGTGTTAGGAATGCATATAGATGAAGCTATGAATTGGAAACACTGTGTAAAATTTCTTACACACAGGCTTAACTCAGCCTGCTTTGTGCTGAGAGTTATTGCAAATGTTTGCACTCTAGAAGGCATCAGAATGGCATACTTTGGATACTTTCATTCTGTTGCCTCATTTGGAATAGTGTTCTGGGCCAGCTCAAAATCTAACTTGAAAGACATTTTTATTTTACAAAAATGAGCTGTTCGAATAATTACCCACAGTCTGACACAAGCTCACTGCAGAACTCTTTTCAAAATGTTAGGAATACTTACTCTGCCATCAGTCTGTATACTTAAATGTGTACTCTTAACCAATGCTAATCTAAGCAATTTCCACACAAATGCAGACTGACAAAATTATAACACAAGGAACAAGAATTATCTCCACATAGAACAAGTAAGAGCAACATGAACTCAGAAGCATGTAAGCCACATGAGCATTAAGCTCTATAATGCATGTGTTAGTACATTAAAGATTTAAAGGACAATACAAATTTTAAATTGAAACTTAGAAAATTTATAATTGATAAATGTTGCTACTCAAGAAATGAATAACTTGAAGACCAAGAAAATGACTTTACAAACTAACCTCCAAAATTTTCTATCTTCATTTGTTTCAGCTTTTATTATACTTTACCATCTATAGTACTAGTTATATATTGTTACTGAGAAACAAATTATTATAAACCATTTATGTGGAAAGAAACTAAGTTTGCTGTCAAATGGTTCAAATGGCTCTGAGCACTATCAGACTTAACATCTATGATCATCAGTCCCCTAGAACTTAGAACTACTTAAACCTAACAAACCTAAGGGCATCACACAACACACAGTCATCACGAGTTTGCTGTCATTTATTATAGGCAATTTCATTTTGTACATTCTATATTTTAATTTATATGTATGACAAATCCAATTGTAGACAATTTCATTTTGTATAGTCCATATTTTTAATTTCTGTGTATGACAAGTCTAATATCATTTGTATGATGACACGGATGCTAAATAAATAAATAATAAATGAATAAAAACATGGAGCTGGTTAAGTCTGTAAGACTTTAGTTCCACCTCACCAATTTCCAGAACTGAACTTTACTTTTGTTGGTAGTAGTGTCTCAATCATGAAAGATTTTTCAACCTTATATTTTGATATCAGTAGAACACCTGATAACTAGGAAAGGCTTAACGAAGTCCCAAGTTTTATTATTACAGCCCAGTGCACTTCCAAACCAAAAGGGGAGAGATGAAAATAATTTCTGTGTATCATTTGGACACCACACAGCTCAAATTAAGTATAATGGGCTCTAATATATTACTCAACAAAGCAATCCATGGACCTGATCATAACTGGAACTGCAACAATTAGATACAGCCACATTCCACTTGACACAGTAAATGCGCATATAGCAATGCCAAAACCTGCTTAGTGAGGTTCTGTAATAACAATGTCATTAAATTTGTTGGTAGGAAGGAAGTCACAACTGGCAAAATGTCATTAAAATAAAGTAAGCAAAACAAAATTGATGTTCCTATGCACCAATTTTTAAGATTATTTGTACTTCAGAGTGTTTAGCCAAGTTCCTGTTTTGTGCATGGTATTTCGTTGACAGACCCAGCTGTCTTTCAGGTGCTTCAAATTTTGCTGTTGTGCACTCACTGTTTGGGCTCCAACCAGACTGAATTATTGTTTGGTCTCTCACTTATTTGTAGTGGAGCTATATTCCTGAACCCCACTATGCCATTTGTTATATATAGACATTTTTAAGAGCTACTGCTGATCCTGTCAACTGTAAATTCAGAACACTTTAACTATGGAGAATGTTATGGCCGCTGACACTAATAAACTGACTGCCAGTTACCAAGTATTAGATAAATTATTCATCCCACTGTCTAGTGTAATAGGTCTCCTGACATCTTTATTTAAATATGTAAACTATGCTGTTCCAGAGACTGTTCACACCACCATACTGGTTCCATATTTTGTTTCACAATTATAATCAAGGCAGTGCTGAGTGACTGCAGTTTTGCTCTGTTTTAGTCAGATATATCACTGGTGTTCCTTACATCTCTCCTTGACTGTTCAGACAGTTTGCGCCAGATTAAAGATGCAACATTCACATGGAATATAATATAGATTCAGATTTTGAAGACATAGACCATCAACATTACAAAGGATAGTTATTACCTTATGAGGAGAACACAAAGTGCCATGCCCTGATTTCCCAGAAACTTCATTCATTTGAAGAGGGATGAAAATAAGCCAACTCTTCATTTATTGGTATATACTGACCATTTATGAGTAAATGATGGTCAGAGTTTGAGGAACTTTAAGTGTCTTTTAGTGCATAAGTAGTGCAACTGAAGCACATAGGTGACACGATGACTAGCATCACAACTTTACATTTTGAATCCTGTGTTTGAAACACCACTTATTTTTATTTCTGTTCTTCATTTATCTACCCTCACCCACAGAAGTTTACTACATAAATGTTATCCACTGCATACTCAAATAGTGTTGGTCATGTTTGTTTAGTGAATGAATTTGAGGAAGATGAATAAATCAATGAGAAAATTGATAGAAACTTTTCAGTGAAAATCCTGTTATGTATCTTTACTGAAAATGAATAACAAGTGGAAGTTTCTAGAAAAGAGATGATCCATTACACACGGTTTGCAGTCAGTTTATTGTCAATGCATGAAATCTTCAATCTTAATCATGTTTCCCAAGTGAAATTCGTTTGGGGGAATGTCACTGGCAGGCCTGCCTCCTTGCAATGCTCATGGTGTTCTAAATCTATTTTCAGATTTTTCTATGATGAGTATCATCTAAGGGAACGCTCCAAGAGTTCCCAAAAACTAGACATGAGAATAGAGCATCTCATTTGTATTTCATTCTCATGTTGTTGTTGTTGTGGTCTTCAGTCCTGAGACTAGTTTGATGCAGCTCTCCATGCTACTCTATCCTGTGCAAGCTCCTTCATCTCCCAGTACTTACTGCAACCTACATCCTTCTGAATCTGCTTAGTGTATTCATCTCTTGGTCTCCCTCTACGATTTTTACTCTCCACACTGCCCTCCAATGCTAAATTTGTGATCCCTTGATGACTCAAAACATGTCCTACCAACCGATCCCTTCTTCTAGTCAAGTTGTGCCACAAACTTCTCTTCTCCCCAATCCTATTCAATACCTCCTCATTAGTTACGTGATCTACCCACCTTATCTTCAGCATTCTTCTGTAGCACCACATTTTGAAAGCTTCTATTCTCTTCTTGTCCAAACTAGTTATCGTCCATGTTTCACTTCCATACATGGCCACACTCCATACAAAGACTTCCAGAAAGGACTTCCTGACACTTAAATCTATACTCGATGTTAACAAATTTCTCTTCTTCAGAAACTATTTCCTTGCCATTGCCAGTCTACATTTTATATCCTCTCTACTTCGACCATCATCAGTTATTTTACTCCCTAGATAGCAAAACTCCTTTACTACTTTAAGTGTCTTGTTTCCTAATCAAATTCCCTCAGGATCATGTGATTTAATTTGACTACATTCCATTATCCTCGTTTTGCTTTTGTTGATGTTCATCTTATATCCTCCTTTCAAGACACTGTCCATTCCGTTCAACTGCTCTTCCAAGTCCTTTGCTGTCTCTGACAGAATTACAATGTCATCGGCGAACCTCAAAGTTTTTACTTCTTCTCCATGAATTTTAATACCTACTCCAAATTTTTCTTTTGTTTCCTTTACTGCTTGCTCAATATACAGATTGAATAACATCGGGGAGAGGCTACAACCCTGTCTCACTCCTTTCCCAACCACTGCTTCCCTTTCATGCCCCTCGACTCTTATAACTGCCATCTGGTTTCTGTATAAATTGTAAATAGCCTTTCACTCCCTGTATTTTACCCCTGCCACCTTCAGAATTTGAAAAAGAGTATTCCAGTTAACATTGTCAAAAGCTTTCTCTAAGTTTACAAATGCTAGAAATGTAGGTTTGCCTTTCCTTAATCTTTCTTCTAAGATAAGTCGTAAGGTTAGTATTGCCTTACGTGTTCCAACATTTCTACGGAATCCAAACTGATCTTCCCCGAGGTCCACTTCTACCAGTTTTTCCATTCGTCTGTAAAGAATTCGCGTTAGTATTTTGCAGCTGTGACTTATTAAACTGATAGTTCGGTAATTTTCACATCTGTCAACACCTGCTTTCTTTGGGATTGGAATTATTATATTCTTCTTGAAGTCTGAGGGTATTTCGCCTGTCTCATACATCCTGCTCACCAGATGGTAGAGTTTTGTCATGACTGGCTCTCCCGAGGCCATCAGTAGTTCTAATGGAATGTTGTCTACTCCCAGGGCCTTGTTTCGACTCAGATCTTTCAGTGCTCTGTCGAACTCTTCACGCAGTATCTTATCTCCCATTTCGTCTTCATCTACATCCTCTTCCATTTCCATAATATTGTCATCAAGTACATCGCCCTTGTATAAACCCTCTATATACTCCTTCCACCTTTCTGCCTTCCCTTCTTTGCTTAGAACGGGGTTGCCATCTGAGCTCTTGATATTCATACAAGTGGTTCTCTTCTCTCCAAAGGCCTCTTTAATTTTCCTGTAGGCAGAATATATCTTACCCCTAGTGAGATAGGCCTCTACATCCTTACATTTGTCCTCTAGCCATCCCTGCTTAGCCATTTTGCACTTCCTGTCGATCTCATTTTTGAGACGTTTGTTTTCCTTTTGGCCTGCTTCATTTACTGCATTTTTATATTTTCTCCTTTCATCAATTAAATTCAATATTTCTTCTGTTACCCAAGGATTTCTATTAGCCCTCGTCTTTTTACCTACTTGATCGTCTGCTGCCTTCACTACTTCATCCCTCAGGGCTACCCACTCTTCTTCTACTGTATTTCCTTCCCCCATTCCCTTATGCTCTCCCTGAAACTCTGTACAACCTCTGGTTCTTTCAGCTTATCCAGGTCCCATCTCCTTAAATTCCCACCTTTTTGCAATTTCTTCAGTTTCAATCTGCAGTTCATAACCAATAGATTGTGGTCAGAATCCACATCTGCCCCTGGAAATGTCTTACAATTTAAAACCTGGTTCCTAAATCTCTGTCTTACCATTGTATAATCTATCTGATACCTTTTAGTATCTCCAGGATTCTTCCAGGTATACAACCTTCTTTTATGATTCTTGAACCAAGTGTTAGCTATGATTAAATTATGCTCTGTGCAAAATTCTACAAGGTGGCTTCCTCTTTCATTTGTTCCCCCCAATCCATATTCACCTACTATGTTTCCTTCTCTCCCTTTTCCTACTGACGAATTCCAGTCACCCATGACTATTAAATTTTCGTCTCCCTTCACTACCTGAATAATTTCTTTTATCTCGTCATACATTTCATCTATTTCTTCATCATCTGCAGAGCTGGTTGGCATATAAACTTGTACTACTGTAGTAGGCATGGGCTTTGTGTCTATCTTGGCCACAATAATGCGTTCACTATGCTGTTTGTAGTAGCTAACCCGCACTCCTATTTTTTTATTCATTATTAAACCTACTCCTGCATTACCCCTATTTGATTTTGTATTTATAACCCTGTAATCACCTGACCAAAAGTCTTGTTCCTCCTGCCACCGAACTTCACTAATATCCACTATATCTAACTTTAACCTATCCATTTCCCTTTTTAAATTTTCTAAACTACCTGCCCGATTAAGGGATCTGACATTCTACGCTCCGATCCATAGAACGTCAGTTTTCTTTCTCCTGATAACGACGTCCTCTTGAGTAGTCCCCGCCCGGAGATCCGAATGGGGGACTATTGTACCTCCGGAATATTTTACCCAAGAGGACGCCATCATCATTTAATCATACAGTAAAGCTGCATGTCCTCGGGAAAAATTACGGCTGTAGTTTCCCCTTGCTTTCAGCCGTTAGCAGTACCAGCACAGCAAGGCCGTTTTGATTAATGTTACAAGGCCAGATCAGTCAATCATCCAGACTGTTGCCCCTGCAACTACTGAAAAGGCTGCTGCCCCTCTTCAGGAACCACACGTTTGTCTGGCCTCTCAACAGATACCCCTCCGTTGTGGTTGCACCTACAGTACGGCCATCTGTATCGCTGAGGCACGCAAGCCTCCCCACCAACGGTTCATGGGGGGGATTCTTATGTTATTCTTATAAGACCAAAAATATTGTATCCCCTGCAAATATAGTACACACATTTAATAGCTTGTTACTGCATGCTACAATATGTCTTAGTTTGTTGCACAGCCATGGAGGCACATCAAGTAGTCCCTTGTTCATTATGTGTGAGGAATACAATGCTGAGTGCTGAGAACGGGGTTTCCAATTAGAAATTAATACTGGCCTGTCCTAACCCACAGCATCGAGGTGGCATCCCATGTGACATTGAATATCCAAGGCCACTGAGTAGTGTGTTATAAATTGTGATTACAAATTTTTATCCTTCTGATCACATGACCATCTGTGGCATAATAAAGAAAATGCTTAGGACAAACTGTATGTAGATTTTGCTTTAGAATCTTAAGCTGCTATCAACTGGGGTTCCCACTGAATATTTCAAAGTTTCCCCCTGCCATCCACACACAGTAGTGTGGCAGATTGAGTGTGGTATCATTGGATGTTCCCTCTCATACAAATTTGAATCATAATTTTCTTGATTTGATGTGTAGTTTGAGATATTTCAATGTCATCAGTTAAAATGAACACCCTGTATAATAAATGTGTGACACAAATCCAGTTTACTTATACAATTAATAAACCTCTTGTATCCACAAATGTGAACAATTCACGTAGCAACTCATGGACATGCAAAAAAATGAAGAAGTAAAGAAAATACATGGTTTCTACATCTACATCTACATCTATACTCCACGAGCCACCTTACGGTGTGTGGCGGAGGGTACTTATTGTACCACTATCTGATCCCCCTTCCCTGTTCCATTCACGAATTGTGCGTGGGAAGAACGACTGCTTGTAAGTCTCCGTATTTGCTCTAATTTCTCGGATCTTTTCGTTGTGATCATTACGTGAGATATATGTGGGCGGTAGTAATATGTTGCCCATCTCTTCCCGGAATGTGCTCTCTCGTAATTTCGATAATAAACCTCTCCGTATTGCGTAACGCCTTTCTTGAAGTGTCCGCCACTGGAGCTTGTTCAGCATCTCCGTAACGCTCTCGCGCTGACTAAATGTCCCCATGACGAATCGCGCTGCTTTTCGCTGGATCATGTCTATCTCTTCTATTAATCCAACCTGGTAAGGGTCCCATACTGATGAGCAATACTCAAGAATCGGACGAACAAGCGTTTTGTAAGCTACTTCTTTCGTCGATGAGTCACATTTTCTTAGAATTCTTCCTATGAATCTCAACCTGGCGCCTGCTTTTCCCACTATTTGTTTTATGTGATCATTCCACTTCAGATCGCTCCGGATAGTAACTCCTAAGTATTTTACGGTCGTTACCGCTTCCAATGATTTACCACCTATGGCATAATCGTACTGGAATGGATTTCTGCCCCTATGTATGCGCATTATATTACATTTATCTACGTTTAGGGAAAGCTGCCAGCTGTCACACCATGCATTAATCCTCTGAAGGTCCTCCTGGAGTACGTATGAGTCTTCTGATGTTGCTACTTTCTTGTAGACAACCGTGTCATCTGCAAATAGCCTCACGGAGCTACCGATGTTGTCAACTAAGTCATTTATGTATATTGTAAACAATAAAGGTCCTATCACGCTTCCCTGCGGTACTCCCGAAATTACCTCTACATCTGCAGATTTTGAACCGTTAAGAATGACATGTTGTGTTCTTTCTTCTAGGAAATCCTGAATCCAATCACAAACCTGGTCCGATATTCCGTAAGCTCGTATTTTTTTTCACTAAACGTAAGTGCGGAACCGTATCAAATGCCTTCCTGAAGTCCAGGAATACGGCATCAATCTGCTCGCCAGTGTCTACGGCACTGTGAATTTCTTGGGCAAATAGGGCGAGCTGAGTTTCACATGATCTCTGTTTGCGGAATCCATGTTGGTTATGATGAAGGAGATTTGTATTATCTAAGAACGTCATAATACGAGAACACAAAACATGTTCCATTATTCTACAACAGATTGACGTAAGCGAAATAGGCCTATAATTATTCGCATCTGATTTATGACCCTTCTTGAAAATGGGAACGACCTGCGCTTTCTTCCAGTCGCTAGGTACTTTACGTTCTTCCAGCGATCTACGATAAATTGCTGATAGAAAGGGGGCAAGTTCTTTAGCATAATCACTGTAGAATCTTAAGGGTATCTCGTCTGGTCCGGATGCTTTTCCGCTACTAAGTGATAGCAGTTGTTTTTCAATTCCGATATCGTTTATTTCAATATTTTCCATTTTGGCGTCCGTGCGACGGCTGAAGTCAGGGACCGTGTTACGATTTTCCGCAGTGAAACAGTTTCGGAACACTGAATTCAGTATTTCTGCCTTTCTTCGGTCGTCCTCTGTTTCGGTGCCATCGTGGTCAACGAGTGACTGAATAGGGAATTTAGATCCGCTTACCGATTTTACATATGACCAAAACTTTTTAGGGTTCTTGTTTAGATTGTTTGCCAATGTTTTATGTTCGAATTCGTTGAATGCTTCTCTCATTGCTCTCTTTACGCTCTTTTTCGCTTCGTTCAGCTTTTCCTTATCAGCTATGATTCGACTACTCTTAAACCTATGATGAAGCTTTCTTTGTTTCCGTAGTACCTTTCATACATGATTGTTATACCACGGTGGATCTTTCCCCTCGCTTTGGACCTTAGTCGGTACGAACTTATCTAAGGCGTACTGGGCGATGTTTCTGAATTTTTTCCATTTTTGTTCCACATCCTCTTCCTCAGAAATGAACGTTTGATGGTGGTCACTCAGGTATTCTGCGATTTGTGCCCTATCACTCTTGTTAAGCAAATATATTTTCCTTCCTTTCTTGGCATTTCTTATTACACTTGTAGTCATTGATGCAACCACTGACTTATGATCACTGATACCCTCTTCTACATTCACGGAGTCGAAAAGTTCCGGTCTATTTGTTGCTATGAGGTCTAAAACGTTAGCTTCACGAGTTGGTTCTCTAACTATCTGCTCGAAGTAATTCTCGGACAAGGCAGTCAGGATAATGTCACAAGAGTCTCTGTCCCTGGCTCCAGTTCTGATTGTGTGACTATCCCATTCTATACCTGGTAGATTGAAGTCTCCCCCTATTACAATAGTATGATCACGAAACTTCTTCACGACGTTCTGCAAGTTCTCTCTGAGGCGCTCAACTACTACGGTTGCTGATGCAGGTGGTCTATAGAAGCATCCGACTATCATATCTGACCCACCTTTGATACTTAACTTAACCCAGATTATTTCACATTCGCATTCGCTAATAACTTCACTGGATATTATTGAATTCTTTACTGCTATAAATACTCCTCCACCATTGGCGTTTATCCTATCCTTGCGGTATATATTCCATTCTGTGTCTAGGATTTCGTTACTGTTCACTTCCGGTTTTAACCAACTTTCCGTTCCTAATACTATATGCGCACTATTTCCTTCAATAAGAGATACTAATTCAGGAACCTTGCCCTGGATACTCCTGCAGTTTACCAATATTACGTTAACTTTTCCTGTTTTTGGTCTCTGAGGACGGACGTTCTTTATCAACGATGATAATGTCCTCTCTGGTAAGCCGTCAGGTATTTTATCGTTTCGCCCAAGGGGGGGTCCCTCTAACCTAAAAAACCCCCGTGTGCACGCCACACGTACTCTGCTACCCTAGTAGCTGCTTCCGGTGTGTAGTGCACCCCTGACCTGTCTAGGGGGGCCCTACAGTTCTCCACCCAATAACGGAGGTCGATGAATTTGCAACCATTATAGTCGCAGAGTCGTCTGAGCCTCTGGTTTAGACCCTCCACACGGCTCCAAACCAGAGGACCGCGATTGACTCTGGGCACTATGCTGCAGATATTAAGCTCAGCTTGCACTCCGCGTGCGATGCTGGTTGTCTTCACCAGGTCACAGGGTGCAAAACAGGCTGCCATAGTTGCTACTGTGTCACTATTTTGGCTGAAAACAGTGTGCTTACAGACACTTAAATTTCATCTACAACTGTCACTTTTCAGAAACTTTAGGTATCTACAGATAGGCCAACATGCATTCACTTATTCTGAGTCCTCTATCACCGAGCAAAGCTTTTGGTAAACTTCATTAGTGCACTTGCCATATTCTCCCCCTTAGTTGAAGGGAGGGAATTACACTAGATGCCTTGCTTCCACAAATCTCTTTCCACATTTTGGTATGCCTAAGGCAGACAATTTATTTTTGGCTTCTCTTCCTCAATCTCCTTCTTTTCTATCGCAGGCATTCTTGCTTTTGACTGTATTGCCTGTTCAATGGTTCAGCCTAGCAAGAGTCCAAGTGACAAGTACATGTAACAGCCAAACTTCCAGCACCTGAAGAAGATGGCTATGCCATCATAATATTGTGCGCAAAACTGGAAGTTACAATTCCACCGCTGGCGTGGGTGAGCGTTTATAGGCGCTACAGTATGGAATCATGCAACCGCTATGGTCACAGGTTCAAATCCTGCCTCGGGCATGGATGTGTGTGATGTGCTTAGGTTAGTTAGGTTTAAGTAGTTCTAAGTTCCAGGGAACTGATGAACTCAGAAGTTGTCCCATAGCTCTCAGAGCAATTTACAATTCTGCCAAAAATAAGGGTGTACGCGAGTAATCCAACTGAGGAAACAAGATTACAGTTTCTATGCAGTTAGAAACAATACAAATCAATAACTCTACAGGTATTCGTAAATACCCACTCGCTAGTGAGGATAGAGAAAAATTATTTATATGGGATTCGATCTTCGAATATGCCAGGATAAATGAGTTGTGCGAACAAGATGACAGTTTCAAGAATAGCATCCACCAATATTTATGTGAAAATAACCATAATTAAGGGATCCATGAGGTGGAAAAGTGACAAAATAAACTTATTCATCAATGTTAGTTACACCACAGTCATTTCTGAACAAGAATATGTGAGTGTCTATTCTTTGACCTCCGTTTTACAAGTTGGTCAGCCTGGTGCTAAGTGAGTGTAGGCAACAGCTGAGCATCATTAGAGCACTGTTTTCATTTTACTCTTCATGATCTGAAATAGGGTAGCACTCATTTCACAAGACTTTCTGCAAATATGAGATTTTGACATCACACTCAGTACTGACAAGTGAAGGAGCTGCAATCTATTTTGTAGCTAGGAAGAATACACATTTTATTGCTTTTTCTTTCACTCACACCGATTTAAACTGTCCTCAGTCTCAACCAGATGGAAGCATAAATAACATTTAATATTGCAGAACATACTTTACTACTCTCAGAATGTTTTAACACTAAGAAAAAGTATTTTTATGTAGAAGTAAAAGAACATACAACTTCACAAATTACAACAATATCCATTATGTTAGTACCTCATCATGTGATATTAGTGTCCTGTGTCGTCATAGCACCTTTGGAAGGCTTAAATTAATGCATTGTGAATGAAATTTAGCAATAATCTTGACATGTCTGAAATTTTCAGTGCACTGTAACTTGGAAACAGGTTACTGCAAATATTAATACACATATGTTCCATGCTCAGCCATCAAAAAGTCATTGATGTTTAGTTATAATTATTATTACAATACCCTGTACCACAAATGGAGTGTTTTTATAAATCATACACATACATGAGCTCTTGTGAGAGGCTCTCATGCTAATTAAAGCTTATAGCAGTTCCTGCTGCTGTTAACAGAGGATCTTCTTTTCATTCTCTTTGCGCAGAGGCCCCCAGTTGCCACATATTGGAGAATTAGTGTAACTGCCAATGATTATAGACAGAACCACCCCTCTACCAATGTCAACAGAAGACGCAATAAAATCTATCTATCAAATACTTGCTTGATAATAGTGTAGAAGAACTCCAATTCACAACACTAAATACTGGTATCATGGCTGCAATAATGTGTTTCAATGATGGGTTAGACAGCAATCTGAAAGTTTTCAGAAGTATGGGCATAGAACCTAGAGTGAACATCACAAATGCATACATCAGCTGACCAGCTGAAGGTGCAGGAAACTGAGGAATATGCCCTCAAAATGACATGGCCAGGATTTTGAAGAATGCTTCCAAATTTATGCTGGAGGATACAGAAATCTACAACAGTGACAGCTATTGACCCGGTGAGTTTTAACTTTGCATGTAGGTTGAACATATTTTATAAAAAATTTTAAATACATTTTCCCAAAAAGTATGACATTTTCAGCTTTAAATACAATTTTCTTTAGAACTGTTATGTCTATGTCAAAAAAACTTGGTAGTCATGCAAGATAAAATGTTGCACTGGCATCCACTACATGGCACACTTACTAAGGTCAATCCTCTTCACTTTGGAAGCACCATCAAATTTGTTGGCTAAATACAATGTGCACTGGCCATAATAGTCCAGAATAGGTCATGCCACAGAGCAGTTACTGATGCATGGATCCTGAGAGCCTCTTGAAGACGTGGTGGTCAATACCAGCAGATGTTCACACTCTACTACAATGTGTTTCTGTATGGAGAACTTCTACCACCTGACACTAAATATACCTTGGGGGCAGAAATGTGACTGATAGAAAACTTGCACTCTATGCTGCCTTACAGCATTATCCTCTGAGACAATTTAACTGAAATCAGAAGGATTTATTCTGCAAAATTATGCATATTTGATAACATCTTTCAGAAAATCTTCAGGGAAACTAGAGATTGTTACATTTATTGTGTTTTTTAATTTCTAAGTTTGTACTTAACAGTAATCACAACTGTACGATGAATCATGCAGTTCACAACCAGAGTACCCAAAATCTCAATAATTTCCATGTGAATTTTGCGTCCCTATTTGGGGTTCATAATGGAAATTTTTGTACTCATGCAGATGTCAGTCACATGCTGCTAAAAGAAAAACCATACTTAGAAATTTTAAAAGTTCAGATCTATTGTTTCTGCATATCTTTTCTGAAGTTCAGTCAATTACGTACAGTGCCACATAGTGGAATCCTACGATATTATGAACAGAGCTTCTTCCTCAGTTTCTGCAATTCCATTTCTGCACAGTAAACCACTGAGCCATCAGTGCTTTGCCCATATGAATATTATTTTGAATTAACAAATCTACAATATTTTGGAAGACCAAATTTGGTTAAGATTTAGCTACAAAATTTTCTGTGTGAAACATTTTTAATACTTTTGAAAAATGTCTTTTTGTTGTTCAGCTACAAGGTTCTTCACAACATAATTTTTTCTTTGTCTGCATGCAATTAAATGGACTTTGGAATTCCTACAATTATGAATATTAATCAGTGATGTTAAATGAGTTTGTTATTTCCACAGATTGAATCAACCTAAGTACACTACACTTTAGACATGGACACTGCCTGTGATTTACTCATTCTTTCATTCTGTTCATATACGGTGCAAGTGTGCTGTTACTAGTTTCATTCTTTGAACTGTGCACTCAGTTTTCTGCAGCTGAGACTCAAACTCACTGAAATAATATGCTACACTGTTTCATACTGAAAAATGACACCTTTCAATTACTAGGACTTTGTATACACCTATTTAAAAATGTAATACATCGGGGCTGAAAACAGGGAAGTTACACATAGAGTCACAGAAGTAAACAGAACTATTTGCTTCAGTGACTATCTTATTACTGACAAGAAAATTAAAACAATACTCATCCCATCCTGCCATGACAGATGATTGAAGCTGTTAATCAGACTATAAATACACAAATGACAGACACAATGACTGAAAATAAAGAGCTCAACTGCTTATTGCAAAATATCATACCAGAGGATTAATAAGTGACATTTAATGTTGTGTAATTACAGATGCAGTATCAGCTTAAGGATGCAGGAAATGTTGATATATTACGAGGGTGAGTCAAATGAAAATCTTAAATATTTTTTTAAATATTGTTTATTGTGCAGAAGTGGTACAAAGCTGTATCACTTTTCAACATAATCTCCCCCATGCTCAATGCAAGTCCTCAAGTGCTTACAAAGTCCATAAATACCTTTAGAAAAAAAAATCTTTTGGTAGTCCGCACAACCACTCATGCATCGCATGGTGTACCCTCTTCATCAGAATGGAACCTCTTTCTTCCCATTGCATCTTTGAGTGGTCCAAACATATGGAAATCACTTGGGGCAATGTCTGGTGAGTATGGTGGATGAGAAAGACACTCAGAATGCAAGTCTGTGATTGTTGCAATTGTTGTACGGGCAGTGTGGGGCCTTGCATTGTCATGTCGCAAAAGGACACCTTCTGACAGCAAACCATGTCGCTTCGATTTGATTGCAGGCCACAGATGATTTTTTAGGAGATCTGTGTATGATTCACTGGTGACAGTGGTCCCTCTAGGCATGTAATGCTCCAAAATGATGTGTTTTTCATCCCAAAAGAGAGTCAGCATAACCTTCCCTGCTGATCATTCTGTTCAAAACTTCTTTGGTTTTGGTGATAAGGAATGGCGCCATTCCTTGCTCACTATCTTCATTTCTGGTGGTGGAAGTGAACCCAAGTTTCATCCCCAGTAATGATTCTTGCAAGGAAGCCATCTCCTTCTATTTCAAAGTGCCAAAGTTCTTCACAAGCATCAACACGTCGTTCTCTCATTTCAGGAGTCAGCTGCCGTGGCACCCATCTTGCAGACACTTTGTGAAACTGGAGCACATCATGTACAATGTAGCGTGCTGACCCATGATTGATCTGTAAACATGCTGCAATGTCATTTGGTGTCACTCAGTGGTTTTCCTTCACTATGGCTTCAACTGCTGCAATGTTCTGTGGAGTCACAACTCATTATGCCTGACCTGGACGAAGAGCATCTTCCACTGAAGTCACACCATTTTCAAACTTCCTACTCCATTCATAGACTTGCTGCTGTGACAAACATGGATCACCGTACTGAACCTTCATTCGTCAATGAATTTCAATAGGTTTCACACCTTCACTGTTTAAAAACCAAACAACAGAACACTGTTCTTCCCTGGTAGAAGCCGCAAGTGCGGCAGCCATCTTTATACTGATACTGCAATGATATGTGTGCATCTGGACTATGCTACCACCTACAGGCTATTCTGCATGCTGTTTGAAGCATGCTTACCAACTTACAGGATAACAGCGCGAATTTTCGATTTGTTGTTACAAATTTAAGGTTTTCATTTGACTCGCCCTCCAACTAACATCTTCTTATATCTTCGGTTTCAGATAAGAGTGAAGTTGGATTACAGCATTAAAGAATGTAACATCAGTGTGAGAAGGCACTAAGAAGGGAGTTGTCATGCATTTTCAAGGATCATGTTACACAATGAGTATCAAAAGTGGTAATGTACACAAGCTCAGCTCATACCCGACCCCATGCACCTTGTGTTCATAATTTTTTGTTTGTCTTGGCCATTTACCAATGCTAAATGACTGAACGGTTAATATTCTTAGAGTTAGAACCCAGCATTCACAATAATTAGACAGTGAAACTAATTATTGTATTCACAAATGTTCTCTGTAGGAAATAACAATGGGATGGTGTAACCACTGGCAAAAGTGGGAGACAACATCCACCTACACTCCCTCCTCTGATATGATTCTGCTGATCTAATTCTGAAGGATTAAGAAAACATAGTGGCTCTTGTGCAGTATTCATTCCATTCATTTGCTTGAACACTATTGCATAAATCCCATCACAAAGCAGAGCCTTTTATTTTCTCTCTCTCTTGTTTGGTATGGAAAGGTTTTGAGTTTAAGGTAAGATGTGGTCGAGATCGTTGGGAAAAAAGTAAAAGATATTTGATACACTGTTTGCATTGCACATATTCTGTACACTCATAAATGCGGTTTACAAATATGCTGGTGGTAATTAAGGTTGCCATGCAGGCACAAATATTAGTAAAAATGGGTACAGTTTTGTTTGTAATGGTTAATTACATTAGCAAAACTGGTGGCTAGCTTGAAGATAATCACAAGTAGCATGAAACTATTACTGTTATTGCCCATTAAATTAGTTGTTGTAAAGATATGATACAACCACCAACATAGCGTAAGGACTTGTACTCACAATACATAATTTCATTTATAGCAATCTCGCTTCATTTGAGGTTAAATATTTCCTTGACAGATATTAATTCAATTGTAAACTCAAAGATATAGCAAAGCAAACCTAAACCTTGTTGCCTACTGCAGTTAAATCTATCCCTGCAGTTCCACAAAAATTCTGATAAAATGAATTTTGCAAAGATTAATGTTTGAAAAGTACCAATATTCTAAGCATTTATCATGTGAACTTAAGGGTGAAGTCCAATATTTAATATCTAATTAAATATTGTGTAATGGCTGCTTAAGCACCATTACAACAGAAGAAAGCCAGATGGGCAATCTTCTACACACCTCACTTTAAATTATTTTTCACTTCAATATTTCCACAGGGGGGAGAGGGTTTGAATAGGAACAGGAGAAATTCACTTTTGGCCATATATTACAAAAGAAAATATGTACATCAGTACCTAGTGTGTCAGAATAGGTAAATGACTTAATTCTTACGTGGCAGAGACAAAAATAGTAGTCAGTCTTTGAATGAAGTCCTTTGCTAATCTTAATGAGATGTCCATAAGTACAAAGAATGTCTTTACATTGCATGGTTACTCTTTGATAGTAAAATAGATTTTATTAACATTTTTAACATGAATATAATTGAGTTGCAGGTTTCATAGTTATTGTTGTATTAGCTATGATTTTTATCCACAGAAATACAGTAGGCAAAGGCCACCAGTCCGCACAGTTTATTTAAATGCTCTAAACACAAATGATGATTCTAAGGATAACTTTAAAAATTAACAGTGGACTTCAGCATAACAACTTGGCTAAGACTTTTAGCAAATATTTGACTGCACGTATGACACTACACAGAACACTATCATCTGTCTACATACTGGAAAAGTCAAAACTAGTCTGCATTGAACATTACAGGTAAGAGGAATTTACATGCCTAAGTGTTCTGGAAAATTATATTATTATATAAAGAGAACCTAGTAAGATGATTTCTGAAAATTCATGGATACTGCAGAATGTTTCTGCTTCATGTTGTAATATTGATAACTTTTCACATTCCACTCAATTCAATTTTGTATCATCCATTTTAGCATATACATGATATAGAAAGGAAGAGAGAGAGAGAGAGAGAGAGAGAGAAAGAGAGAGAGAGAACATGATTTACATTTTTAAAAATTAAGGGAAATAACATTTTCGTAGTTACACCTTACATATTTTGTCTTCTTTTTACATGCAAGATGAGAAAATAAATTACAAGGTTTATACAAAAAAAATCCATAAAGGGAAATAACATTTTCTTGGTTACACTTTAATATTTTCTTCATTATGCTTCACATATTTTGTCCTCTTTTAACATGCAAGTTGGAAAAAACGAAGGTTTATGCAGAAAAATCAAAAGATGAGCACTATCTGTTTAGATAACAAAGAAATTCATCAACATATAGAAACTCTGACCTAATAGTAGCATCTTTAATTCTTTTTTAAATATATGTATGCTTCTTATTTCTTTTGGGAAGGCATTAAACATTATTTTGGGTAGATACATCACACTATTTTGGCACAGGGATTTTGAATGTATGTTGCTATTTCTGGTTTGATAGTCATGTACTTCACTTTTTAGAGAAGATAATTCTTGATTAGACTTCTAGAAACATACTGATTCATAGATGAAAAGCGAGGGAGGGTCAAAATTTTCAACTCCTTAAAGAGTCCTCTGCATGGATCTCTGTGGGCAACACCCTTCAGAATACGAATAGCTCTCTTTTGGAGCTTAAAACAACTTTTTGTGAAACGTGTATTCCCCCAAAATATAATACCATATCTTAGATTAGTACATATGTAAGAGTAGCAGGCACATAGTAGTGTTTCAAAACTGCAAATTTCTTAATATATACAGTATTTACTAATTTTTTTATTCAGTAGTTCAACATGTTTTCCCATCTCATAATCTGAGAGGCTTAACATGGTTTTAATGTGGTAATGCTATGATAGATTGCATAGTGAATACCAGATTCAAACTCTCTGAAAACTGCATGTTTACAATGTCATTCTGGGGCACTGACAAGTTATGCAAAGAAACATAGATTGTGCAAAAGTTCATTACTAGGTCCTGACTCACAGATTTGTGTATTGACAACTGTATGATGCTTTGTGCATGATGCCTATTTATAGATGCATGAATTACAAAAACTATAAATATGTAAAATACTCATCTACTACAATTTAGGTATTAAACAGAAGATAGCAACAAAGATATAGTAGGTAAAGAAGTTTAACTGTGAAGTGTACAACTAAGAAATGGCAACATTACAGGAATTATTTTATGTGATAACAATGTGCACGATTCTCAAAATCCACCAAAAAGTTTAGAGAAAGTATGCTTTAAACTTGGATAGTTAAATAGAAGTATACCTTTACAAACAGAACAACAAGGCCTCCAAAACTATTTTAAGGAATTGCAGAAATAATTGAATTTTGCTGTTTGAACACTCTAGATAAAAATTATGACTATATAGTTTTTGGGAAAAGTGATAATTGACCATAAGAAAATGATAGCTTCTCAATGCTCTATAAGAATCTAAAAACAAAAAATGTAGCAACATGGAACATTTTTCATGGTTTGCATGTATAGTAAATCAAAAATAATTTAGATTCAAATGTAGCATTATCAGTAGTTTGAAAAAGTCACTGTGAATCAATTTTAACAGATGTTCAAATGAGATGAAAAAAAAATGATGTATGAGGGAAGAGTACAACAGCTTGCAGAAAACGCTATCAAGCCCCAAGTTTATGTGTAACAGTGTACTGCTTTCTGGAATTTTTTGGAGATTAGTATTTTCTCAATTCCTATGAAAGGACATTGGTGTATATTCCATCATATAGGGCAATTATGAGGTCAGTAGAAGCCATTGAACAATTTAAGGAAAGCCAGGTGCTTCAATGAAGGAAGCAGATAAAGCTATTACAGAAGGGCATTTGAAAAACATGTCACTGGTTCGTAGAAGAGAATCAAGCAAGACGGCTTCCCAAATTAATTGGAAACAGTTCTGTCAGAGCATTAGTGACAATGAAGCAAAGGCTAATTTCAAATGAAAAACTTCAAATCTTTCATGGAAGATATAAATATTTTGTACATAAAGAAATGGCCCTGTGACATAGCAAGCCCATTGCTAGAAGTGCAAAAAAAATTTGGAATATTTGAAAATTTTCAAATGTGACCAAAGGTTTTAGACATTCTGCACACCGTGGAGAGAAGATTCCCGAAAACCATAAACCAGTTTGTTTGTAGTGATGTACTCCCTGTACTACATCAGAGAAAGAGCAATTCATACAGTTTTGACAACACTGCATAATTAAATTTTTTCAAATCTAATCTGATGTTTAGTTGAGTTGTAGGACCTCTGCTACATATAGGGAAACCCAAAAATTACATCAAAGTAGGGATGAAAACAGGCATGCTGAGGATAACCAATGCCAAAAGGCTAATCTACATGTGCAACAGTGAGTGATACTTCACATCACGGGATATTTGGCGAGTGCTATTATTTTTAGGAACACAGCACTGCAGACAAAGTACTGAATTAACATTAATAAGTGGTGCAGGTCTGAGCACAGCAGGAAACACACATTCTGTCAGCTTTCTGTGTGTGAAGGGTCCAAGTTCCCTGGTATTAGCAAGCTTGTGCTCACTGAATGTGGGAATTTTTAAAGTTAAACCTACAACAACAACTTGGTATCACTAAAGCTAAGTCAACAATATTTACATAATCAATTCTGAAGCTGTTCAAAGTATTGTTGCCAAGTTAGTTTAACATATCCAAAAACATTCCAAGTGACTTTTAGAAATTGATTAAGCATTCACTTCATCTTCCAAGGTAAAATAATGTCAGCCAGTCTTATGTATGAAGTGTGGGAGTATTTAACCTTTCCTGCATAAACCCATGAAGTGCAAGGCTATATTGGCTGAAGATGTGGGGAACACTCCTCTGCAGCTGTGGATTCTCCTCCTTGCTAGTATAAGATCAGTTGTGTGCAAACTGCCAATGACAGGGTCTGTTGCAAGTACTCATCTTATTCTGGCATCAGTAAGTTTTGAAACAAAACACTGAGCAGCTATACTGCATCAAGTTTTGCTGAAACCTCGGCAACACACAAGTACAAAGCAATCTGAAGCACTAGTATGGTTCTGATGACAATGTCATGAGCAACTTTTGAAAAAGGTGTGCTACAACTGCTTCAAAGATGGCCAAAAATCACAGGACCAAACAACACTGTGTCAGACATTTGAGCTGAAATTAATGGCACTGAGAAAGTGTGAGCTATGGTCATGGAAGACCATTGTATCATTGTACTACATCTTGTTATCAAGATTGGAGTAAGCACTGGATTTGTACATTCAGTTTCTACCAACAGCAAAAGCTTTATCTTGACAATAATGTGAGGAAATGATAAAGCTACATGTTTCCTATGCATGTTTATTTCCACAAGTTACACAACAGCATAATTTTTTGCTTTATATATTTACATGGTATTTCTCTCTCAGGTGCGATAGGGATGAATTTTTCATAATGGTAAGGTAGGTCAAAATGTAATCTGAAGTACTCAGTAAAGTTACTGGGTGCTTACAATTAAAGGGTAGCTACTCACTCAGGTCCAGTGTGGGCTTTATTACAGGGGCAACAAAACTTGGTAGATATGCTAATATGATAATGTGGAACCTATTTTCATTTGAAAAAGTTCCAATTTTGACCATCAGGTGTGACACTACAGCATCTTGGCATTGCTGGTGCTCCTACAGAACAAACTGTGCAAGTGATAGTCCTCATTTGTTTAACTTTCTGCTTACATTGCATCACTAATCCATTAAATATAGAAATCTGACATCTTTCCTGCACTCACAGCACCAGATTTGCACCTGCTGACCAAAAATTATTTTTCCAGCATAAATCTGTTCCACATTGACATTAATATATTTACCAGTTTCACCACCATAAAACAACTGAAACCCACACGTGACATCTGAGGAGCTGCATTTTAACTATAAGCACCAAGTATACTCAATGTCATTTCTAAAATTTGACCTAAAATATTTAAACAGTGGCCACTTGATGGCTGAGCTTCAGATCTGGCAAATCTGAGACTGAACCATTTTGCTACAGTAAACAATCAGTGATCCTAAACCTGTTATACTGTTGATGGCTAATGATGTTTAAAATAGAGATGCATGAAATTATATTTGCTTAGGAAGCATGGTGTCAAGGACTGTAGATTACCACAACAGACATCGAAATTACATATTTTGAGACAAAGATGTGGAGGTAAATACATTGCAAATGGCAGTGGCCTCAAGTTTCTGTCTCAGTCCAGGACACAGTTAATCTGCTAGGACATTTCAGTGTCCTTGTCTTATTAACAGGACATTAGTAGATGGACAATTAACACTACAAGGAATGTAAGTAATGGGGATGAGTCCAGAGATCTATCAGTGTTTACAGTATCAGATGAACAATTATGTACAGAATAAGTTGCAAAGGTAAGGGGTGAAGAAAATCACACCAGAAGGTTTGATCAGAGGAAAATTTCAGTGACAATACAAGCATCTGCATCATTTTGGTAGAAATGTAAACCTAGAAATATTTTATAATCTGTTTTTCCTGCTAGGAGACTTCATAAAAGTTTTGTTACACAATTAAAATTTGTCTGTTATTTTGAATTCTGAGGATATTAAACTTGCACTGTTAAGTTATGAACTGATCTTATGAAAATCTTTCCATGTGGTTACACTAGGGATTAAGTCTACTGTAAAACAATTCAAAACTTTAGCAGCATTTTGTGTTCCAAGCTTTAGTCAGGGGAATGGGTGGGGAACAGCTCTTATACACTAGTGTAGCCTGCATTTCATGGATCATAAAATGATAGTTATCATATAATAATGTTTCACACACTAACAGTAGATGGGGGCAGGAGGGCTGAATAGCTTTGGATTAGGATATTTTTGTCAGTAATACATAGTGTTTGATCATTTTTTAGTTTAAGACCAAACTGTTTCAGAGGTATGACTCCATTTCTAAGGATTCCACGCTGGTCATTACATTTGCCTCAATCCCAATACCTATCAGCCAATGAATGGCAGTTTTTTGGAAAGTGCCTCACATGACACTAATGAACACATTGACTATTACCAATAAAGGATGATATTAAAATAATATTAGCCAGTTAAATATGAATAATGGAAGTCTAACAGGCATATAACTTCACTCCCTTGGGTTTAACAGTGGTGGTTGGGAGGGGGGTTATGGCACAAGTGTTAGCCATTACCATGAAGGCACTGTCCCAGAATTTGCCTGAAGTTGTTCTTGGAAGACCATCAGAATAACTAAAGAGGGTTAGCCATCCTTTGTAATCTGAAGAAATTTTCTTGACTATCTTTTTGTTTACATTCAAGGATTGTATAATTTGGAAAGCAATGAATAAAGTATGACTATTTCCAATCTTATCAAAACATGTTCCAACACTTTATACGGGACAAACCTCATTTTGGCTGAAGATTTCATGAGCACACTGACACATCTACTCTGTATCTCAATTTAATCATATATTTAGTCTCCTGCATTGGTTAACAACTTACATGTTTCAGCTTACAAATATGTAACTCATTTGAAGTTTATCTAGTTATGAAAGTGTTGTTTGAGGAGTATTAAAGGTGTTTCCATTCAGTGAAATTAGTGGCACATTTGACATTTTTACTTTTTAGCATAAACTACACTAAGGATGCCATACACTTCTATTTTATACTAATCTTTTCAAAGATGTTGCAAAATTTAAACCTGTACACTGTTGTAGTAACATTTGTAATCACAACTAAAAGATAAAAACTGAGTTGTTTTACTTCATGTATTCTGCTCTTTAAAATCTCAACAATCTTCCAGTAATATTTTAAATAATGGTATAAATAGCTGCTTTTCTAGACCCAAACTATTTCTAAGTGGTTCGGCTTTTAAATGAAGTTTCCTTGGAGCATTCCTTGTAAAGGTAACAGTAAATATTTTAAATGCAGTCTCAAATACAAAAGGAAAACTTGAAACAAATTACAGTGAAGCAAAATTGTTTGTCAGGACTTGCCTCTTGGATATGAAATTTCAAGTATTGAGAATGAACATGTTTAGTGGCACAAACCATCTCAACTCTCAGAACTGTTGACTCCTCCGTCAGGGAGCAAAGTGTGACAGGCTGACAGGAGGGGACACTGATGACAACCTTCAACTTTTGACTTTTCCTGCGAGAAGAGCAAACAGCTGAATTCCTAAAGATCAGCAATATTTCCCACTTAAATGTGTGCTCACGAAGCCTGGAATTTGGACTATGTACTGACCAGCCATTCCGTCTGCACCTAATTTTGAAATTATTAAATTTATTCATTCTAAGGTAAAATGGAATTTTAAAATTTTTAAAATAAACTAAGCATTTCTGTTTGAAGTGGGAAGTCAAAAGTGTTAAATACCTATGCACAAAGTAACTACTTTTTTACAATCTGTTAATGAACACCAAACATCAATGAGCTCTCTTGAACTGCCAGTGCTCTGTGTTATTCAAAGAGATAAAAACTGGAAATGTCTATATCAATGTTTCTTTTTATTTTATAGAATAGACGATATTTGTCAGTCTGACTTTTTCTAGTGTGAAGTTGTTGTCTAAACAGAAATAGCAAATAATGCTATGATGATTAAGTATTATTTTTACATCACATACTGACAAAAATACTGTTGAAGAATTAACCATGTGTAGGTTTGATGCTCATTAGATGGCCACAATATTTCTATGTTAAAGGGTCTTTAAGCGGGTAGCATCTGAAGAAGTGTGTCTTCACCATTTACTACATACCACTTGTGTTTAAATGTTAAGGCAGTCAATAAATTTAAATTCAGAACTCTGTTCACTCCATCACTGTTGTCCCCACAGTCATTGTTGGCACCACACTCCCAGGCCTCATGAATGCAGTGGTGGTTGGAGCACGGGAAGTCTTTGCTGAATTCCAGCTGCAAATCACATCAGCAAACAAAATAGACACAAACTTAGCAGCTGCATTATATTTCCACATCATTCCCATGCAAACAAAGTCAATTTGTCTATGAATTGTGCAGTTTGTAAACAAGGAGAATACAACATACTGAATACTATTCTAAATGAGAAGATGCTCCATTCCCTTATTTTTTACTTTCTCACTGTGCTTACCTCAGTACAAATTGGCACAACACTGATGTGCCATCTCTTACTCTTGACACCTTTCTCGCCATCTGTCTCCTTTCACTTATTACAGGTGGGTCTGATGAGCCCTTTCTTTGACCTTCCCAACTTACAACTCCCTCCCCTCCCCCCCCCCCCCTCTCTCACTACCTAAGGAAATATTTGTTCTGAAACCTAGCTAGTGTGCGTATTAGCAGCACTAGACTTGTCTCCTGAAATTAAACTCTAGAATCTCCCTCTGATAAAATTAGCAGAGGTGGTGCTCAGCCAATTATCTCCATCTGTATTACCTACTGCATAGGTATTTGTACCAAATCAGAAAGACACACCATTAAGAAAACCAACAGGGGGTTGTAAGTAAGAATTTCAATATTTTAGGTGGTAAACACTGTTTGGCACTTTAGTGTAAGTTTACCAATTATGTTACCTTTGGGCATGCAGAATAAACTATCATATTTGTATTCAGTACAGAAATGAGAAGTGAGTAGAAATAATTTTGAAGAGACTAAGCAAACCAAGACCAAGTTATTACTATCACCATTCTGACAGCATTACAAGATCCACAAAATTGGATAAGAATGACAAGGCTCATACCGAAGGCAATTCAGGTGCTTTTCACACATGTCACAAATCTGAAAGCATTAGACAACTTCCAGTTTATGTCATTCAGATAAAATTGTGACATTTTGTAGTACCAAATTCAGAGATTGTTGCTACTGCAGTTTAGACTGAGTGAATATGTTAAATTTTAAAAGCATTACTTACTGGTAAAATATTGGGTGCTCTACACAAATGTGTATACATCCTTTAAGATTCCAGTTACACAGGAATTAGGCTGCAGTCTATGGCATGTTTATAAGGTTGGTGCTGCATCTTTTAATGCTGTGGACGTCCTCAGAAGCTATAAAGACATTTCTGAAAATCTGTGCAAGCTTGTTTGAGTTTGAAGATCTAACAATGTCTTCACAACCTCTGAGGATGTCTAGCATTAAGTGGAAAACAGACAAAAGAAAAAATGCCCTACTAAAGGAGTAATGTGCATTAAATGTAAGTCAGTGTGAAGGTGGAATGCAAACAAAAAATCTGGATTTGCTGGGAATGTGGCGATGAAAATTTAGGCCTAAAACCTTGCAGCACAGGTGATAAATCTGAAATTATATCTGTGTTAATTCAAGAAATAAACAATTTAAAGCATCATTGTGAATTATTATTAGAACTGAAAAGACATAACCCACCTGAAGAATGAAGTTAATGCCTCAAAGAGCAAAATACTACAACTAACAAATACAGTCCTACACAAATCAGAAAACTTGGTGCAAAAAAAAACGGTAAATAATGTAAGCAAAATGATAGTGTTGGCTGACAGTCATGGGCATGAACTAGCGGATATTCTTAATCAGTGTAAACAACTAAAAGCAACCTCAGTACGTTACATCCATTTATGATGAGGGTCATCTGCCAATTCCTGCACAAGCGTCGATCCTCCACAGGTATTCCTGCACTTCGCTACAATTTTCTAGCATCAGAACTTCGTTATTACAACAATATTGTCCGCGAAAAGCCTCATGGAACTCTGGACGTCATCCACTTCGATATTTATACGAGTACAGTATTTAAGTACGTGGCATTGCTCTGGTATGTATTTATTCCAGTCTTCTTCCTCACTCTGTTCATCTCCTCCTGCATCTCTCTGTTCTCCTCCTCCACTCTCTGCCCACCTTATCCACCCCTCTCACTCTTTCCATCTCCTCCTCCCCTTCTCTGTCTATTTCCTCTTCGCCCTACCTCTGTTCATCACCTATTGCCCTCTATCCCTCTCCTCTTCCCCCACCTCACTGTTCAACTCTTTCACATTCCACTCTTTCTTTATCTCCTCCTGCCCCTCTCTCTCTGTCCATCTCCCCCTACCCCCTCTCTCTGTCCATCTCCTCTACTCATCTGTCGATTCCCTTCTCCCCCATTTCTGTCTCCACCTCGTCCATTTCCCTTTCCCTCCATCTATCTCTCTCCATCTCCACCTACTTCCTCTCTCTGTCCCACTCTTCCTCCTTCTTCCTCTGCCCATCTTCTGTGACCCACTATCTCTGTCCATCTCATATATCTCCCTCTGTGTCCTTCCATCTCCTACTCTCCCACTATTCTCTATCCATGACTCAAGGCCATTAGAAAGTTTGTGGTTGTCATCTCACAGTATTTGTTTTAATATAGTAAGTAAAACGTGTACCAGGTTTGTTTCAAATCGATCCAAGGGTGTAAAAGGAGTTTTTTTACCTTTGTCTTAATCCGCAAACCCACAACTCACTCACCTGTAATACATTTCACACATATATGTACAAATATTTCAACTATACATAAAGTGACATCAACAAAAGCAAAACGAGGACAATGGAATGTAGGCGAATTAAGATGGCTGATGCTGAGAGAATTAGATTAGGAAATGAGACACTTAAAGTAGTAAAGGAGTTTTGCTATTTGGTGAGCAAAATAAACGATGATGGTCGAAGTAGAGAGGATATAAAACGTAGACTGGCAATGGCAAGGAAAGCATTTCTGAAGAAGAGAAATTTGTTAACATCGAGTATAGATTTAAGTATCAGCAGGTATTTTCCGAAAATATTTGTATGGGGTGTAGCTATGTATGGAAGTGAAACATGGACAATAAATAGTTTGGATAAGAAGAGAATAGAAGCTTTCGAAATGTGGTGCTACAGAAGAATGCTGAAGATTAGATGGGTAGGACACATAACTAATGAGGAGGTATTGAATAGAGGTGGAGAGTAGAGGAGTTTGTGGCACAACTTGACTAGAAGAAGGGATCAGTTGGTAGAACATGGTGCTAGGTGGCAGAATAAATGTTCATTTTTGTACCTTACACAAGAGTTTTATACATCGCAATGGCAAGGTGAATATGACACCTAACTTACCTCGGCAGTAATGAGCAGATTTGCCTATAAGTATGTAATGCAAAAGGGATCACAGTGAGTCGACAGTATTAACACACCACTCCCACATAACGCGTGTCGACGAGCAGAAGGTGAGACAAGCAGCGAGAGGAAACGTTTAGTGTGCAAGCCAGCGCGGGCAGACGCAGAGGCCGCGCCACGGGAGGCAGCCAGAAGCTGTTAGGGGGTGACCGGGCAGGCGGCGCACACCGCACAGCAAGTAACGGGCCACCAGGAGCAGGCCGGGAAGAAGCTGTAGCAAGCTGCGTTTCGGAATTCCAAATGGATACGAACAAAACCAGTGACGCAGTTGGTCATGTGAACGACGAACGGACACGTGTGAGCGGGCACGAAATGTCTGATGGTGGAAACGAACTAGCAAAGAGTAAAGTGGTGAGATTTAGACACAGTTCAATGCTAAGGCCCTTGCAATTGGCAGAAAGAGTTTCCACAAAATAAGAGGAACGCTCCTACTGGTCGGAAAAAGCCGTGACATGGAGAACGAAAGAACCCAGGTGGGGAGAGAGTTCAGCTACTAGAGAGACGAAAGCGAAATTTTCGTGGACTCTTCTCTGAAGTGCCGTCAAGTGCAGAACGGAGCGCGTAATGCTCTGTACGACGCAGAGGAGAAATCTGTGTGAACGCTGCGTTCACTGCGGCTGACATCCAGCTAGATATCAGCTGTAGCGTCGCTGAGCTGCCAGTGTGGAGAAACGAACCGGCCAGTTAGTTAATTGTGCTTGCGAGCACTGAGAGGGCATTTCAATATGCACGCTGCTCCAGCCATGAGCGTGCATATCACGATATTCCAAGACTGGGGATGACTACACGCTTTCTCGCATCGCAAGAAACATTGCGAAACTTACCGCTGAAAAAATCAGCAAAGCCTTAATTAGTTTTTATAGGAATTTCAGTGGGCGAGAGCAGCCATGCAGACGACAACTCACCGCAGCTTAAGGTAGATACCGCGAGCAGAGGCGTAAACTTGTTGGTTGACCAGCTTGCGTCCACTGTGAACTCGAGCGACCTCGGCTCTTTTGCTCAACTTGTCACAAAACTAACCATCCTCTGTAGACTTGATTGTCATCCTAAATAGTACTTTCAACAGTAATCGGATGATTTATCGGAGTACCGGCCAACATCGTAATGTAGCCGTAAGAATAATTTTGTAAAGAAACTTCTAGTTAAAATTTACCATTGTGGGGTTTAGGATTATTTCACTTTCTGAGGACGAGATGCGCTCATTTGACAACTGACGTAACATTGTCACATTGTAAACTGTGTAAGTGCGTGTATTTCTGTGATAAGATTGCAACATTACACCAAAGTTATTTACAGCTTGCGCAGTTGTTGTTCTGACCTCCAAACCTTAAAATGGAAATCGGTAACAGGCCGAGGGAGGCAGTACTGGGTCCGCATCCAGCTACTTCTAACAACAGATCATGGCATTTTTTACTATTTTTAGGCATTTGTTACAGTGTAGGACGAGCCAGGACACCGAAAATCGGCCCGAATATACAGGCCGTTCATAAATTCTGCTATCATTAAACTGTTGTAAGTTGTGAACCAACAGACGTAGAGCACAGTGCTTTTGTTTTTAAAGTGTTCCAGAATTTCAATATGTAGTCCGCTCACCGTCTGTATAACATTAGGACAGTACTTGAGCCCTGCCCACAGACGAGTCAGCACTGCGGCGTCAACACTTCCAGCTGATCCTCGCTCGAAGGGCAGCAACGCGACTGCCTGGAGCTGAGCACTCGCCGTCCTGGACGCAGTCTGGAGGCGTGACGTAGGCAGGCAGCGGCCGCCGTCCCCATTCTCACTCCCTTAAGGAGCTGCCTCACTCGACACGCCGAGCGCATCCAACCTCGGCTGCACCATTCGTCATTACAAGTTCATCACAGTTTGAGAAAAAATATAGGTACAGCACCAGAGACAGACATAACCTTTATTATGACTTACTAGTGGCTCAGAAATGAGGTCAACATGCAGCAACAAAAAACTTTGATCATCTGCTCAGTAACCAGTGTGCGATTTGCATGGGGGGGGGGGGGGGGAGGTCTGCATCCCCTCCTCTGATTTTAGTTTATGCATCCCAACCTGGGATGTTTATTTCCCACGCACTGGAGTAAAACTTTACATATAATTCAAATTTGTGGAGCCGAACACTGAAAGTTGTTAATACAGTCTTACTATTAATACTATTAATATGTTTGCTTATTAATTTTGAAAAAGTGTTACGTAGTAGGTAACCATTTCAAAACATTTAGAACTAAACGACAAGACGACGCACGCCACATTTCCGTAGCATGCCACAATGTTTGTAAGACGTTGCCCCAGCGTAAACGAGGCTTCTGAGCCAGCTCTGTGTTGTATGGTGGATGTGATGTGCTCCGTACGTAACTAAAACCTGCAATCATATCCAAACGTCAAAAAAAAAAAATGGTTCAAGTGGCTCTGAGCACTATGGGACTCAACATCTTAGGTCATAAGTCCCCTAGAACTTAGAACTAGTTAAACCTAACTAACCTAAGGAGATCACACACATCCATGCCCGAAGCAGGATTCGAACCTGCGACCGTAGCAGTCCCGCGGTTCCAGACTGAAGCGCCTAGAACCGCACGGTCACCGCGGCCGGCTATGCAAACGTCGTAGAAAACTGTGAAGAGGTGTCATCCTGCAGCAAGATAACACTCGCCCACATTCTGCCAAACGGACAGCCGACGCAATAAAGGAGTTGAGATTCGAGGTGCTGGAACATCCACCATACAGTCCAGACCTAGCTCCAAGCGATTTTCACATGTTTGGACCCTTAACGGAAGCACTACAGAGAAGATTTGAAAGTCATTGCTGCGGTGCAAAATTCGTTACAGATGCAACCGAAAAACGTATTTTCTGATGAACTAAAAAAACTCGTAAAACGTCGGGAAAAATGCATTGAAGTCCAGGGAGGTTACGTAGAAAAATAACGCATATTTCAGTTTTCTATCATCAGAATAAGTACAGCTTTTCACAAATGTGCCTTTACTTATTGAATTCACCTCGTATACCTGTACGTAGATGATTTTGTAAATAAGCTTTACCAATAATGTACTTTTAAAGATATAACAAGGGATGGCTTTTCTGAAAGTGCTTACGCGTGAATAGTGAGTTTCGTCATTAACGTCTATTTATAAATAATTGTTTAACCATGGGTAACGCCACGGTCCATGCTAGTAACATATATAATTATACTACCCCCCTAAGACATCCCCCCGACTGGTAAAAGCACAAATCGAACACAGCCAGTAACATAAAATCTTGTGACAGATAATTAGGGATATTTTAACTATAACCTGGTACCATTTCTCTCAGGCATTTCTTTCTGTTCTGTGGGCTAATTTCGACTTCCAACCAGGCAGCCTGCAAAAAAGCTTAAAGAATGAAAAGTAAACCAATTTTTTGAGTGTAGTTTCGTGAGTAGAAACAAAAAAAAAAAATGTCTTCATCAGTGTTAACACTACTCATGTATGTATATCCTGTAAACTGACTGCTTCCACATAATTTCAATAAAAGAACGTTCAATCGATCTGCGGATCATCTAACTAACATGCTGGAAGATGATGACGGTGGGCTGCAGCTGTTTGCTCTCTGGCAGAATTGACTATTTGAGCATGTGCAGATAATTATTTGACGGTACGGTTTCCTCTGCGGACAAAAGGGGCCCGCCACTTTGTCCTGCAACAGGTCACGTCAGAGATTAAGCTACCCGGTGTCCTGGGGCGTTCTGTGGGCTCTCGCATAGCAAAATTCTGACGTTGCGCTGATTTTCATGAGCGTTGCTTCATCACTTTTTTCAGGAAGTCAAGGCCAGCATTTATGGGAGGCCAGCGTCGCAGATGGCAGTGCATACCGCAGGCGACGAACATTCTGGCTGCAATGCCGGCGCCGCTAAAACTCTGCACACAGAAACCTGTAACCACTTACGTATCACCCTGTGTACAGCTGAACTCGCTTCCTACAGTCCCCTTGATGAACGAAGAATTGACGTTTGTAGGCTGCGTGAAACTGGAACTCGCCCCCTGTCCACATGTGACTGACACATATTAGGATGTTTCCACCTGGGGGAAGGTCTATGATAATGCCTGCCTCTTTAAAGTTTCTGAACCATTTCCTTATGCTAGTGATGGAAGCTGAAGAAATGAATTGAAACCTTTGCCACAGGTCAGACTCGAACCCAGGTCTCCCTGCTTACGAGGCAGGGATGCTGGCCACTACAACACTGCGGCACCGAGAGTCCTGCACAGACTGCCCAACTCCAGTGCCCTCCCCTGCTTAGTGAGCAACGAGACCTGGGTCCAAGTCTCACCTGTGGCAAACATTTTAATTAGTTTCTTCAGCTTCCATCATTAACGTCAGTAAAGAAGAGACTCAGATACGTCAGGGAAAATTTAATTGTAAGGTCATTTCATTATGCTTCCAGTCATCACGAGGAGGTAGGTGAGAGTGAGAGGTGGCGCGCCTTTAGATGCACACAGTGACCTCCCCCTCTCAGATTTCTGTCTTACTCTGAGTAATTCGATTTGGGGAAGTATGGCCGAGTATTGTCATTACACGGCTAGTGTTGAGAACTCAGAACGTATGAATATTTTCCTCTCTAATTGCATGTGGTGAAAAGTTGCTATTGCTTGACACGCGGACTTCTCACGCAGCATCTCTCGTCACCCGGGTGGTCTGGTGACAGGCGAGCTCTGCTGATCTTGAAAGGGTTAAGCCGACGGGTGTGAGGGAGTCGAGTGGATGCTTTCCAGACGCCGACATTGTCATAAGAGCGGGGGCGACACGCCCACAGGGGCCTGAAGGAGCGGCTGGGGTTAGAGATTCCGTTATTTCTCAGAGTTTTAGTGAAAACACTTTGTGATGGGCTACCAGCGAGGCGAGGGAGTGAGTTGTGTTCCCAGGCAGTTTTGGCGGGCAAATCCCCGCGTTTTCTGCAAAATCATAACTGTGATTGGCTTCCCCAGGGGATAGCTCCGTGACGTAGCAAAATCGGCGCACAAATTGGCGCCAAGTATCTCCATTGGTGGAATAGCAGTGCGTCGGCAATAGAGTGGAATTTATGCCGGTTTTCGAGTTGCTGATTGGAATGTTTAACCACGGCCATTGTCGTGGGGGCGGGAATGTTCTGTGTTCGGCTTGTACAGGTGCTCTTGGGAGAGTCGGCTCTCGCCTTTCGGTCAGAGTAGGTTACAAGACTGGGCTCTCGCTGCTCTGGACAGCCTGCCTTCTGTTGGCTGTCTAATATACTTTCATTTAATTGTAACTCTTTGACGAAGTTGCTGAAGTTTCGACTTTGTCGTAACTTTCCGAGTACAGTTGGCAGTTGAGCATTCTGCGTACAAGCGGCCTATGTTGTCGGTCTCGAGCAGTTTTGGCTAAAGTTGACTGTATCGGAGTTACTGTGTGACTTGGCTTGTTAAAATCAATCACTGTACCGTCAGTGATTGTGTGGCGAGCCTTCTTCGTCTCCCTCAGAGACAGCATTTGTATTGCTAGGAAGTCTTTAGTCTGGAACAACCAGACCAGGATAATTTGTTTTGGGCTATACTCGCGACATTATCATCACCACGACAGGACATCGAAGCGACCAGCCATCGCCTGCGGTACGCCAGATCGTGTCCTTGCAGTTAACCTGTTTCCGTCTTTTCTATGGTGGTTCTGTCTAGCTTGGTCATTATCTGAGTTCTCACTACTGTAGCAGCAATTAATGTTGGGTTGGCTGGGTGTTTCTCTTAAGATGTGAGTTGCAAGGAATTGGCTCCACATACCACTTGGTCATAAATGTCACACGTTAGTTTATGGACAACTTCACCTTCACAGCATTTATTTCAGTATCCAATTTGACATCTAGTAAATGTTTCGTGTGTTTTGTTTATTATTTTGAGTTTAGTCATAATAAATCAAATTGTTATTTTGGACAGAACTTTCATTCTGTATGTCGGTAGAGAAACTCTTTCATTTCTATGTTAATGAAACTTTCCTTTATCAAATTAATTTCTATCAAATTAAATTATTGCAGCTGCCAAACACTTTTCTGCTCCACTTGCAGGGTCGATTACAGTCAGTTCGTGTTTCTTTTTAATCCATGTGCAACAGCAAAAGTCGGAGTTAGAAAAGGGGAGATTAGAGCATCATTTCCATATGAAGATTCTAGAAGAATTTAGTGTTAAATACACTGCTAGCCCCAGCACCTCGCAAAAGGACTTAACTTGGCCACTGAGAATGATGCAAAAAACATTCCTTATGATGTGCCTGGTAGCCTGAATGAGTGGGCCCTAGTCACGGTAAGGAAAAACACTAAAATATTATTCAGCTACCTCCGGTCTCAGTTCCACTCTGCAGACAATGCGCGTTGATCACCAAGTTGTGGTGCGCTAGACGTCCCGCTCATTTGGAGAAAAGAGACGAAATGGCGGCTTGTCGCTCCACACTGTAGCCCCCAGTCACACACTGACCAGTTTCACGTCCGTCAGCGACCGTGTGTGCTGCGTTTATCTGTGTTGCTTAGAGTGAAGGCTATTTACGAGGTACTCAACTCTAAAGGAAATGCCAGTTTCTTGCAGTTCACCTCGGACAGTGGCCAGCTTGGAAATCATTCTCAGGTAGCAGCGACTCCTGCTGACTGTGAAAGCGAGTGTCACCGAGAAGGCGTGAGAACCGCCTCCGCCGACTGTCGGTTAGGACCCTTTTTACGACCACTGTTCACATACCGTGTTATATGCTGCGAGGGGCACCTACAACATTCCTCGTAGACCCGTCTCACAGTCCACACCTACAGCAACAGACTGTGCAACTTGGTCGGTGGAGTGGCTACCGGCAAATCCCCAACACAACAGCTCCTTTTTCCAACCTTTCACGTCTCGACGTCCTTTGAATTTTCCACGCCGCCGTATAAGAGCAGGGACACAAGATCTGCGGAAGCGACGACTGCCGCTCTGGCCAACCTTCCTGACCGACAGGGAGTCTCCCAATAAAACACAGTATCCGTTTCCCATGGTACGTTCAGGTTGTACGCAAATTTGCAAATGCGACTGGCATCCCAGCACGCGCCCGTGTTTAACGTGTGACTGCCGGAAGTTGTATTGCTGTATGTCTGTCAGTTAGTGTTCAGTGCTGTACTGAGCAAAACGTTGCGTCGCACAGTTTGCGAATATCGAGATGGTAGCAACGCGTCTGCATTAAATTTTGCGTGAAACTCGAGAAGACCTTCACAGAGACACACCAAATGATGCGGTGATGGGTGCGTAAGCAGTACTGAGTGTTAGGAATGCTTCACACGGTTTAAAAATGGCCGGACGGAAGTTGGAGGTGACCCTCGTTGAGGACGCCCTTCGACGTCTACCGACGACGCTCACGTCAGGAAGTCAAAGAAATTGTGTGTGCCAGTCGAAGAGTGACTGGCGCGAGATCGCAGAAAGCTGCAACATTTCAGCTGGATCGTGTCATGAAGTCCTGACGCAGCACCTTGGAACGCCAAGTGGGAGCCCCGGCTCTTGAGTGTGACGTCCCCTCCCCCCCCCCCTCCCCCCCTCCTCGCTGGCCGGGAGGAGACGTGACTCGTAACGACGTTCGTCGTCGTCGGTGTGACGTGGAACTCCGCCTGCAGCTCTCGCGAGGACACAACCCCTCGCGTGGTTTAGAAGCAGTCTGTAATCTGCAAGCAACAGTCTTCTCAGCTCGTGCGAACTGGTAAAGTGCAATCGTTTATTTTGACTTTTATACCCGTTTAGATCCGTGACGAAATAAAATCTTGATTTCATCATTACGGTCCTCTTTCACATCATACATAGCGGGGCTGAAATTTTGCTGTCTGCTATTCCGTTGCTATGCCGTTGCTACATCAAGTTACTGACAACAGTCCGACCTAACTGCAGAGGTAAATTATGTTGGAGTAAATTTTTTTTAATACGCCGTAATACTGGTTTAAGCTAATCACTTTTCTCAGTCAATTATTCATGTACTCAACTAGTCACTTAAAATGTTTAAAGAGTCAATCAACTTGCAGTAATACACATTGTATTGTCCCTTTAGTGAGTTAGGCGACACGTAAGATTTATCTTTTGACTCAGATTTTATTGTTCTTTCTGTAATTAATTGTTTGTCCCTACAACACACGCACACCGATATGCCATTCAAAGATTGACTTCTGTTCAGTTGAGTAATCGTGACGCTGACGACAACTTCTGACTAATCGGCGTACTTGTCTTTCTTCGTGTCTTCGTTTTATTGTGTCCTACTCAAGGCTACGAATTACTTTTCTCTCGTTGATATATTGCTCTCGAGGTTTGTAACTGTTCATCACAGTGGTCGAGTGGTTGTAGGCGCTACAGTCTGGAATCGCGCGACCGCTACGATCGCAGGTTCGAATCCTGCCTCGGGCATGTATGTGTGTGATGTCCTTAGGTTACTTAGGTTTAACCCTTTCAGCCCTTATTTTTTATTTACTTGTAAAAAAAATGTCTGACATCGTTTGTGCATTCAGGTGAGTCTCCTGACAATATTTTTCTAAGAATAAATTTCGTATGATCTCTACTTTTCTAGATATTTAATGTACACAAATGTGTCCATCCGGTCTCAAGCTTCATGTCATACATTAAGGAGGTTAACAGTACGGATCAATTATGCCACACTTTATTTCACTTTAAAACAGAGGAAACAATAAAAATAATTCCATATTACGTTCTTGCTTAAACAACAATGGTCAACACCTGAGTTTAAGGTTTAGTATGAAACAGCAAAAAAGAATTTATGTCCTTCTGGAGACAAAAATGTACTTTACATTTTCTGCACTGAATTCTTGAACGCCCTGTACATTTTGGAAATTTGCAGTGACTTGGAGCTGCTACATCATGTAAAGGCAAATGGTCAATGGAATCAAACTGTATCTCTGTAGCTGGTCGTAATTCTCCTCTTTTTCTTGGTATGACTCTCATTTCTGAAACCAGTCCTTCATCATACGGACGCCCCCTCTTCTGTCCAGTCACTTTCTTTTGGCACAGTATCAATCCATCTGCTACCCTGATACGAAAGGAAAGAAGGTCCATTTGCTTCTTCTTTGGGATAGACAGGTTGTCTGCATCTTGTCTGTACTGCAACCAACTTTGCACGATGGCAAAGTCAACAGCGTGAAAAATCATACGCAAAGGCCATTTTCGAGATATGATGAAAACTATGTTCTAGCTTATCAAAAAAATGGTTCAAATGGCTCTGAGCACTATGGGACTCAACATCTTAGGTCATAAGTCCCCTAGAACAGAACTACTTAAACTTAACTAACCTAAGGACATCACACACACCCATGTCCGAGGCAGGATTTGAACCTGCGACCGTAGCAGTCAGTAGCTTATCAATTGATCAAATAGATCCAGACCACCCATTGCATGATTATATCTTCTCACTATTTCAGGTCTTTCTACTTTCACTTATTTATGGTGCTTTTTGTCCCCAAACTCAACTTCATCCACTGAGCCTTTACCAACAAAGTTAGAACACAATACAACTGGCCTATTGTCTAACCACTTAAACATGGTAATGTCATCAGCACTAGTGATTTCTTCACAGTAACCTCTGGTTTGTTTCATTATTGTTTTATCATCTGAGAAAAGCAAGTTCTTTCCAAACCTGTTTTGACGGACGGTACCTGCTGCATTGATGCCTTGAGATTTCAGAAGTTGAAACAGATGATAAGATGAAAAGAAGTTGTCAAAGTATAGTTTATGACCTTTACCTTTTGAGAGTGGAACAGAAAATCCTAAAACAACAGCAGGACCTAATCCAAATTTTTTGCAGCATGGCGTATTTAGTTCAGTTGTAGCACCTCGATACAAAAGGAAATCATGCACTATTCCACTCTTTCCACACAACATGAAGACTTTGATTCCCCATGGACTTGATTTCCCCTTGATATACTGCTTTGCAGAAAACTTCCCAGTGAAAGGAATAATTCCTTCGTCCACACAAACATTCTCTTCTATAGGAAGTTCACTGCAGCGTTTTCGAATGGCTGTGTAAACTGGCCTGACTTTGTAAAATTTATCTTTATTTTCAGGTGGCTTCTCCAGGTTGTTCACCACGTGTAAATTTGTTCGTAATTCTAAAAATCTGTCTCGTGACATGTTTTCCCAAAACACACTTACCTTCAGGCTTGTATCCCAATACATTCGTAATCTGGGAAATTTCAAAGCGCCAGTCGGTATATGCAAACCAAATAGCACCTCTAGTTCTTGAGTTGTTGTCTGCTTGAATGAGTATTTGCCTTGTTGTAATGAATAAATATTAGTATGTGCTGCCATGTTAGTGAACAAATCATCTGGTATATATCTTTTGAAGTATTGTATTGGAGAACACAAGACAGATTCTTCAAAATTTGGAGCTTTGTATGTTTCTGTCATGGTACTTAGAGGCTTGCGTTTCCATTTTATGGATTCTTTAGGTGTCACCATTATGTTGTCACACAGGTTATTCAATTCTGGGTTGTTTTCATTGCATAATAAGTTCATTTCAGCATGCATCACGTCTCCGTCATCTTCATCTTCAGATATGGTGTTTCTACACACATCATTCACGCCCACTTTATCTGCTCCAACACGTTTCACTATCTGTGGAGCTTGCCTTTCAATCAGTGGTATACTGTCATCCTCATCTCCACTCAAACTAATGTCAGAAACGTCACCATTTTCAATTATGTCCATAATCAAGTCCCAATCTTTCTCCACAGAAAGAAATTCCTTATCCATATTTGTAAGTCAAAAGCCAGAAATCTAAAATAAAATCCTGTGTACTGGTCAGTTACTCTCCTCCTTGCTGCTGGTACTGAAATTACTGAAACAAATACCACACATAACTACCATCACCATGCAAACACATCTGAGACAAACTTTAGGTTACGTTTCCAATTTTACACCATTAAAGACCCGTTGTGCACAAATGTGTACATTAAATTTACCTGATACATAAAACAAATATGAACTGAATGAAATTGCTGAAAATTCCACTGAAAGAATGTATAACGTTTCCAAAAGAAGGAAACCACACAAAACATTCATTAACAAAACCCACAATGTGACTATTACAGCAATAAAGTCAACGAGTAATGGCTTCCCACAGAGAGACAACACCAGAGAGTATATTTTACTATGTAGTTCACAGACTGCTCACAAGAGAGCAGCAGCTGCTGAAGCATGGCTAAACTAAACCTACAAAAATTTGGACAATTAGTTTTGATGCACCTGACATTTCTTGCCAGCGAAATATTAGTGAACAAACTTTATGTACACAATTGTGTCCACCAGGTCTGAAAGGGTTAAGTAGTTCTAAGTTCTACGGGACTGATGACCTCAGACGTTAAGTCCCATAGTGTTCAGAACCTTTTGAACCATTTGAACCGATAAACCAATATCACGCAATTGAAGTCTAACACTTCTCTTACTATACCGTTGCGTTGAGAACGGTAAAGATTAACTTTCTTCAGTCGAATGACTGAGCAAAACTTCAATATCTGTCTCACGAATTATCAAACTTCCAAAACTGAAACAATCTAATAGCGTTTGCATCCAGACAACTATCGGAAAAGTAGTCTAGAGCGACTCAAGAGCAGCTAACTAACTGAACATTTCCATATCCGAGTTGCATTGTAGTCGCATTGAATTTCCTTGTAGATGCGGCTGCTACTCTCTTCCATGGTAAATGTTATCTTTGATTGAATTACTTTCTTGACTTTAACCTTCGTTCATATGATTTTGAATTTATCCTATAGATGTTTGATAAAGAATCTATGATAATTCTTTCCTTTTATCTCCCCTTTTCGTATGCTGTTCTCAGTATTTGAATGATACAGGTGTTAATCAAAATATTACCAGTGTAGATTTTATCTTCAGTAGTTGCCGTCACTGTCAAGATGACTCACCTCCCTACTTTAGGTTGCATTTCCGACAGCATAAAAGTCTGAATTAGTTGCAAGGCTGTAGATAAGGTAGGAATAATTTCGTTTACTAGTGTGTTCTATGTAATTTGCGTTTGGTTAGGTATAAGATACTTCGTGTAGTAGTGTAATTCACCAACTAGGACGTGTGCGGTTCATTAGACGGTGTAACAAATGACAACATGTGGCGCAGTGATTCGTTCGACGTAGTGTGTACTGGTGCGTGGGTGTGCGTGGGTGTGCGTGCGGCTGCGTATCTAACGCAATGCGCTGCTCTGGCGCCTGCAGCAAGGACGCTCCATCAGCCGGCTGTGCGCGCCTCCGCACGCTCAGTTGCGTTTTGTGTTTGCCTGCGATGGCGTGGCCTGTTATTTGGCACTAGTGTTTGACTATGGCGAACTAGTGAAGTTGCGATACTCAATACTTCAACTCTAACTACGATTCTGATTCTATTCTTCTTAAAGTAGCGCTCTCTGTCGAACAATTCCGAGCCCAGCTGCCCTCCGTACATAGCCAGGTTCGATACAGAGATGCACATCGCAGTCGCCGGCTACACTAAGCTACGTATATCCGCCAATTCCTGGATGTGCATGGCGAAAGAGTACGCCCAAGAGCGGCCCTACTTCCTTTAACTTGCAACCCCGAATACCAATAGTCTCTTTAACGGCGGAACATAAAAACTTAATCCCTGTTTCCCGAGATAGCGGAAACATATTATTGGGTGCTATACGAACTGAGATGCATTACATTAGAAACGATTGTGTCCTCTACCAATTACGTAGAGTGCCGGTATCTCTCTATGTGAACATTGACTAAATAAGTTACTCTTTCATCGCATAGTATTGAAGAATTAACATTGAATATTCACTTGGTTTGTAACCTGGGAAAAGTTTTCACTAGCTTCTGCTAGACAATCGATAAAAGTTCCTCTTAAAAGATAGCAATTTGTGTTGTGTACGTCGGCAGACATCATTATGAAAACGTGTACTTTATTTGAGCATCAGACAAAATGATTTGTGGTTAATAGCTCTTGCAGCGATATTCAAAAGGGTAGTTACCAGTACTGTCGTATGGAGGATGAATGGCATAAACACTACAACTGTAGTTCCCATAACCAGGTACCATAGCACAGACCACTCCTCTTCACAGAACACTCACCTCTCAACGTTCTTTGTCATACTCTCCAGCATTTCAGTGCAGGCATATGACGCGCTAAAACTTCGGTGCAGCTAGCAGCTCTCCTTCATTACAGCGGCACTAGTAGGTGTATTTTGTTACTGATAGTCATACGTACTTTGCATAGGTGTGCTGTGTAGATGGACAGTGCAACGTGTGAAAAGAAGTATGATTAAAATTGCTGTGTCCTTCCCGGCTGAATGTTAGGTTTGTATGTACTGTGTAATTATTTCTTTCGATAATAAATGATTCCAAAATCTCGCTATTCTCGTCCTGTTACCTTATTGATACATAGATTGAACTCTGGGGTAAACTCCATAGTTCAAGCGTGGATTTGTACTCTCAGGGTGGGAAACAGAGAGAGAGATGTGGTGTGGTGTGATATTTACAACGAGGCAGATGAAGCTGGTATGAGAGTGACCCAGCGATTACAAGCATTGCGTCTGACATCCTCCAGTGTGATTCACAGGAACTGCAGAAAATGTGGACAGCTGTAATCGTTCCGTTACCTTAAGCTCTGGAGAATTTAATTACATGGAAGAGACAGACAGTGGCTATAACTGATCTAATATCCCAGGATTGAGTTTTAAACTCGTGTTAGTGTAGGATCATGATAGCCTCGTATTATTTGTCAATTACTTTTTCCATTCAGGAAGTGGTTTGGAGCCCTTGCGACAACTTATCGTACTATTTGAGCAGGTATCTCCTCATCGAATATAATTAAACTGCCGTTCCAACCCATACTCCCAGCACTTTGCTTGCTCGCTACTTACTCTACACTTTGCACTTACATGTTAGTAAGCTACATTTAAGGCTGCAGCAGCGCATGCAACTGAACAAGTATTACATGAAACTTCAAATGAATATGAGTTAACAGCTACGCTTGATACAAACTTAGTCTCTTGACCTCAGTGCATAAGGATGCTTGTTCCTTAGGGAGTATCTAGGTCTGACAGGTAAAGGTTTTACCTTCTTTTTCTCCACTTTAGCCACTGTAGGTCCTGGCATAGTTGACACACTACTAGGCGATGGATCAGGCAAGACTGTCGGAATGGAAGGTGCTTTTCCATAAAACTGTTTCAGACGATCAAAATGTACTATCACTAACCGATCTGGCAAGTGAATTTCAGCATTTACTGGAGAGGTTAACCGAATGATAGGGTACGGTCCCTCATGTTGAGGTGCAAACTTCTTTGTTCTTCCTCGTCTTATTGTTGGGTTATGCAACAAGATTAAATCTCCAGGCTTGTAAAGAGGCATTACTGCATTCTTATTACTCCGCTGTAATTGTTTTTTGGTGGCTCTGGAATTATTGGTTTGAACTTGTTTCCAAATTGACTTGAAATGGCGGCATAACCTCTTGACTTCAGTTATGTCCACACCTGGGGGCAAATTGTCCAATTCAAAAGGTGAGTTCATAGGTTTGTCAAAAACTCTCTCATAATGACTATAGCCTGTTGACTCATGGACACGGCTATTATAGGCTGAAGCGACTATGTTGATATAACGGTCCCAGTCTGAATGCGTTCTGTTTACATAGTAACTTAACATTTTCTTAGTTGTCCTGTGGACACGTTCCAGGCGGCCATTTGCCTTTGGATGAAAGGGGGTGGTTCTCCACTTTTTGATTCCTAGAAGCTTGCACCCTTGAACGAATAAAGCCGACACAATGGACAGGATGTATTTATTGTTTTGATAGCTTTGTGGAAAAGGACCGACGATATTCAGGGCAATATTCTGAAATGTTCTCGTCGCCTCTGGAAGGCTTTGTAAAGGTATTTGGCGAAATAGCGAGCGGAGTGAGTGAGCAATTGAGCCAAACGTGAAACAGAAGCTACCGAAACATCCTACAAGACGACGACCCGTGTGGAAGTCATAGACTGATGTATGTGTAACGTATGTGAGAAAATGGAAGAACTTAAGGAGTGCTGCTGGAGCGAGGTTTGCTATCGAGTACCGTTACACAAGCCTGACAACGTGGCAAGAGTGCTGACCGCATTCCAGTTCAGTACTTGTTCACTGATAAAATCGAACGCGCTTCAAAACAGCAAAACGACGGTATGGTGTGGTATCGATTTTTTACTTTTAAAATACAGAAGGAAAACCGGCATCTAAAACTGCGTATCGAAAACAGATGTGAAAGTGTTTACGTGACGAATCAGAAGCGGTACTCGGAGATCGGTTTACGAAAAACACATTTCCTAGCCACATGTAGGACTGTTAAAGTACGTTTCATATTCTCTCAAGCACAATAAAAGCGAATATTAACATATCATTCCTTTTCCAGAACGGGAAGAGAGGCGAAAAATGTACTTTTACACTTCACATTTCTTCTCCGTTCTGTATTAATGAATGAGTACAGAAAGCTATAGGAAGTCCTATTTTCATTACTATCTACAATTTCCTTCTTGGTTGTGTGGCAGAATCGTGTGCAGTAGACGTATTATCCTTTTTTGATCTGTTTATTCATTCCTGACATCTTGCTGCTTTATGACTGCATAGCAGTGCAAGACGCGTACTGCCATCTGTCGGCCAACGGCTACACTGCGTCCTCCGTAGCTCCTTCCGCAGTTAACGTCTTCTGCAACACCAGCCGCCAACCGAATAACTCTTTTCACATCGCCGATTCTGCCCGAATCATGTATCTCCATGAAGCAAAACACAACACTCGTACATCGATATCTGTCCTTGTGGGCCAGGACGGAAAGCCATAGCCTATTAGCATGAAAGAAGGTGAAAAAAATGGTTCAAATGGCTCTGAGCACTATGGGACTCAACTGCTGTGGTCATAAGTCCCCTAGAACTTAGAACTACTTAAACCTAACTAACCTAAGGACAGCACACAACACCCAGCCATCACGAGGTAGAGAAAATCCCTGATCCCGCCGGGAATCGAACCTGGGAACCCGGGCGTGGGAAGCGAGAACGCTACCGCACGACCACAAGATGCGGCCAAAGAAGGTGAAATAAAATAACTTAAGGTGTAAGGCGGCAACGGTCTTGCCCCCTTACACGAGTCCATTTAGCGTGACTGATCACTTTGCGAGCACTTTAGGTCAATAAAAACGAGTGACAGGGACGCAATCGCTTTGTAGATTAGTAGTTGTTTGTTGGAGTAATACTCTCGATTGCGGTGTATGAAATATATGTAAAAATGCATTGGCATGCTGGCGGTGTATCACAGGGAGAATCGCGCGATTTTGTAACTATGTGATTTTGCCTGAATGCATCTGACGAGTAAACTCCGGCCAAGCGACCTGGGAAGATCCACAGCTGTGGGCAACAACGAATTTTCCGGAATTTTCTTTTCCCGAAGGCACCACTTCAGAGTTGGCCGCAGAATTTGCCGCCGGCGGCAGCGGAACGGGCTGGGGATCCGTGCAGTGCGGCCAGCCGCGTGTCGGCCCCGGGGAAGCGGGTTCTGAGAGGACGCGAGCCGTGCCAGCTCTCTGCCGAGGGGCAGACTGTCGCAATTCGAGAAGCTGGCGGACAGCTGCCTGTTGTCCAAGTATTGCGGGAGCGTAGCTTGCGACTCCACGGCCGCGCCGTCGCCCGCCGCATATGGCAGCAGCAGCGGCTGTACCGTGAGGTCGCTCCCGCTTCGGCCTGCGTTAGGAGTAGCGTTAAACAGCTGGACCGCGTGCAACTGCTGCTCCCACTCAGGTTTCGCGATACTTTGGCGAGTAGTGATCCTTCTTATTTTACGTTTTCTGCCGATGTTAGTCGGTCAGCCAATTTGTAAGAGATCGCGTTTTGTACTGATTTTGACACAGTTCACTGCCAATCCCAGCTAGGAGGGTGATTTGTAAATGGTTCATTTGTTTTTTTTTATTTTTTTATTTTTTTTATTTTTCTTATTTTTTTTATTCAGCATTGGTCTGAAATTCATAATACATTTATAGTGATTCAGTAGAGCATTTACTTTCCGCAATTTGATCGTGAATTCACTCTTTTGCTTTATTTTATTTCTGTGTAATTGGCTGATATCATTGAACCGCTCATAGTTCATGTTTTGAATTAAACATAGGTGTGATTTATCGTCAACACTATCACCGCAGATTAATTAGTGGTGACAGGGCGACATTTAAATCTAGCTTTATCCATTCTTGCGTACATTTCCACTCCCGATTTCTCTGCAAGTTGTTTGCCAGGGGCGAGCACACGCAAAATCCAGACACGCGACAGGTGGGGTGTTACAAAGGACAAGCCTGCCTCGTCAGAGAGACAGGCGGCTGCGATTTCAAATCCGCCCGCACACTGCGCCAGAGAGTGTCGTACAACTCGAGATGAATCTCTCTAGCCGTTACACATCCTCGTAACCGTGGACCGTAAATAGTTACACCTCTTGCCACGCAACGCGTGTCATCCAGGTGAGCATAATAAAACAGTATCACATGCGTTAACTGGCGCTTATAAAAATGTTTTGATGGTATTTTTTGACAGTTTCTATACACGTTTTCTGGAAGATTTTCTCACACAATCTCCTCCTCCTCAGAAGTTAAGGATAGCTTGAGCTGGAGCCGGCTGTGACGGAAGACCACCCACGAATGTGTGGAGAGCCAAACAGTACTGTTCGGATGCATTAAAATGCCACAACCGGCCAGCGACTAGCAGTGTGATTCACATTTGGGAATGGATACGCATCTCGTAATTGGCAGGCGACGCGTCGTTCTGCTGTGGACAGATTTTTAAAAAAATCCTTTTTTATTTACGGGAGAAAACCGCCATTACTCGCTGGGGAGTTAAGGCCGGTTCCCACTAGGGCCGCCGAGCGGCAGGGAATCGGTTGCCATGGAAACGCCGGCTGTGCGTCGCGGTTTGCCCACGTGGAACAACTGCCGCGCTGCAGGTCCGCGCAGCCAATCACAGAACGCGCTGAGCGTGACGTCAGCTACAGGACCCCCGCCTACACGAGTACGGACTTTCGACGAAGCGGTGTCGCGGGCGAGGCTGCAGCTGTGAGATGCTGGTAGTTTCCACGAATGTTTGCCTATCGAAGCCACAGGGTGCAAACGATAGGCACCGAGGGTGCGATTCTAAATCGATCACGCGACTATGCTGGCGGGCGTTATGAGGATGTTTGTAGTGGTCACTACAGCAACGACTAAAGAGCGTTACTACAATAGTTGTAATTACAAAGGAAACCTGGGTAGAGCTGCCATGTCACGCCAAAATACGGGTAGAGTGTCACATTTCCGACAAAAATTGAAACAATTTTCTGCATTGCATAAGCATGGAATTAGATTCTTCCACGTGAGGCAAAAGAAGCGTCTACAATACCGGACATCCAGCTCATACCGTCATAAATCGTTTGGGTTTTCCCAACATCACACACAGAATTTATCATAACGCCAGCCACCACAGTCGCGTGATCGATTTAGACTCGCACATTCGATATATATCGTTTGCACACTGCGGCTTCGATAGACAAACATTCTCGGAAATTACCGAAATACTTATAATCCCATTCCAAGGAAACTACTGGGTGAACAAATTTGATTCTCCAGCATCTTACAGACTGATATCTTCTCTCGATAGAGGACTGGATTTCTTTCCGTTATTCGTTGTGGTTACTTACTGTATCGCATTTACGTAAACGATTGCACCAAATTTTAATGAGCGTGCAGAGGTAAAAACGCATTGCGTGGACTTTGCATATAGTCCATTTTAGTTAATACATTAATGCGTGTGAAATTTAGTCAACATATCGATGTTTTTAAAGTCGAGCAGGCAGAACGATTGCTATCACCATTCTCGACATACTGAACGATATGTCGGCGGACGGGTTCGAGGTGTATCAGGCCCAGATTTCGTAAACGGTACAAGAAATCGAAACTTTTTTTTTTTTTTTTTTTTTTTTTTTTTTTTTGCAAATGTGTACTTATAAAGCGTCATGTACTGTGTCGCATGATAAATATCCAAAATCTATTTATCTACCGAGATGTGAAAGTAACTACAGTTTTTTCAGAATGGATTGATGAATTTTTTTAAACGTCATTTAATAGCATGTCGACTGTGAATTATAATGAAATGGGACACGTTAATGTTTACAATATGCTGTATGGACCTACAGAAGTTAAGCCGAAACTAATTTGATGGTATGTCAAAAGATGTAATTCGCTAAGTGTCTACAGCTATTGATTATTATTTCCTTTGGCAAGTAACAAAACGCTTTTTTTCTTGCTGGAGTATACTTTATTTGTTCCAGACGCGTTTCGTCTTTTACTTCAAGCCATCTTCGGTGGAATTTAGAATGATTCGATTTCGGTTTTATATGTGATACTTGCAGATTATAAAACATTTCACATCTTTTTTTTACGTGAATAAGTGATTACTTACAGTTAATCAAGTTGTTGGCAGACATTTGCGTTTGCTCTCACCTGGACGCCTCGTTTTGACGTTCGCTCGTTTTTCGTCTGTCACTAGCTGTAGACATTTCACCGAAAACTGTCATTTAAAATCGTAACTGTATTGTGTTCACTTCATGTCTCTTCCTGTTTGGTTTGTTTACTACATGTTTCCAACCTAACGAATTACATGCTGGAAACTAATGTTTGTTTATTTCTGTTCTGTATGAGAGTTATAGAAAGTTGAAAGTAAATACAATCGTTGTCAGAGAGTGGTTGAAACATTTGGTGTTCAGCTGATCTCAGTTTTGGTTTAAATGTTTTGTGGAGGAGTTAATGTAAGAGTAAACTCCCTGCTTACATTAACAGATAAAAAATCAGAAAAAAACATTTCAAAGCATGATTATTAGCAGAATATTAGCACCCAACCCCTTTGTCCTTATTCTTACATGAACCCCTCCACAAAATATTGAAACCAAAACTCGAATCAGCTGAAAACGAAAACTCTCTTCTACGCTCTCGCAGATATTACATTCACATTCAACTTTCTACAACTTGTGGTGCTATTTTTAATGTATTTACATTTTCGTTAAATTATTATTCTCTTGTGAAGATTTAGAAATCTGTTGTCAGTTTTGCACCACTTCTTGGTTGGAAGAGCAAAGACTTTTCAAAAACTTAAGTACTGTATGTGATAGTTTATGTGTCATCTGAAATCGTTTGCAGAAGGCGTAGCGTTCTCAAGATTAACAACAGAGTTCGCATTGCCACTTAATTTACTTGTGTCGTGATCATGTTCGACCACAAGCGGATACGAGAGAGAGCAACTACGAACAGAGAAACCTAAGGGACCAGACAGAGCTGGAAATTCTTTGTTATACTACACCACACGTTAAAAGAAATTGGATTTAAATCACAAACAAGGTAAATGACAATGAGCCTTCTGCCTTAACTGCGACGTTTTGCCGACATGCGGTCGGTCCCTGGTAGCTGTATGAAAACTATAGAAACACCGTTATTTCTGTTGCCATTAATAGGAGATGGATACCATTGAAATACTTTAAGTAATAAGCACCCACTACAGCATTTGAGAGCACAATAACCAATCTAATTACCTTAGTCAGTATTGCTAACAATAGGCTCCATACATTTCAATTTTATATCTTGCTGGCTGTTTCTTTAAATAAAGTCCTTTAGCATTTTCGACATTTCATCTTAGCTGCACACATAAACTCTCACAATAGTAATATTTTATAATAACAAATTAGCGATTGCGGACCACGCCATATACGCGTCCTCCGTCTTTAAAAAATATTTCAGGACTGTGGTAAGAGGGCAGGATTACAATTCTTCAGCTGTCAAAAAATAAGAAACACGAATGATCTCTATCGATACAATTTATGAACAATTCGTATTCTGCGCCGTGGCGCGTAAGATATTCTTTGAAATATCTGGTGGTCGCTGCTCAGCGACGATCTAAGAAAATTTTACACAAATTGTATGGTTTTTAAGAGCCTGCATGGTTAGATTATCGAATGTAAGTTTATTTAAGCTGTCGAAACAGATACTAATATTACACTGCCTCCCATGAGGAGGAGAGGAATACAGGAGGTATTGCTTCCGTCCTCATGTCACTCGTAATATTAGTGGCATTAAATACACGTCCATTGCTGAAATTGAGTACTCATATAGTGGGATACACTTGACGTTTCCTAAAGTTACCATAACAGAGAAAATATTCATCGTTAAGATCATTGTTAAGATCATTAGTAAAAACTGTCTCTGTGCAGTCCATCTGCATCTGTGTTTTGGTCACAGGGTGTCTTAACATCTACGTCAACATGGAAAGTATTACTATTCACAATAAAGAGCTATATACATTAAGTGGACATTACAGGTGCTGCCGCAGAGAAAAAAATACATATACGTAAAAGTACCTATATAATACTAAAATGCTTACAAACTATGAAACTGACATGACATTTGCATTATTCTTTCACACGTTTTCCAAATTTTCAATGTCTCTACAAGCTCGATAGGCTCGTGTTTATTTCACCGTAATATTCTTTCTTATTTTACACACATTGTACATTGATTCGTGGATCACGCTGTGCCGTCGAATTGTTTGTCAAGAAGCGCTCACTATGGGAGTCCCTTTTGTACCACTTCACTGAATGGAATCTGCCATTCTCCGTCAACTCATGGGTTCTGGAACATAAATAGAGAATACTTTGCATTTGTATTACTTAAAATTATCGGTTTAATTACAATGGGTTCAGGATGGGTTAAGGACCATTTCTTTCTTTTTTTCATTTCACACTGACTTCTGCTCTTGCTTATGACAGCGGTTAAGACAAATATCAACCTCGTTCTGACCGTGACCGAAGTTTATTCTAGTCGTGACCATTTTATTCTTTGCTTAATACAAATCGTTCTCTTTCAGTCTCTAAAATATTATGTTTTCTACGTACATAGAGAACAATGTCCTTCAAAGTAGTATGAAGTCTCAGTTATTGCCGGAGCGAGCCACGCGGACCCATCCTCATCTACATCTACATGGATACTCTGCAAATCACATTTAAGTGCCTGGCAGAGGGTTCATCAAACCACCTTCACAATTCTCTATTATTCCAAAATCTTATAGCGCGCGGAAAGAATGAGCACCTATATCTTTCCGTACGAGCTCTGTAAAGTTTCAAGTATCCATTACTTCGTCATACGCCGCCGCGCGGCAATGTTGACAGACCAACACCGGCCAGAATTGCGCGCGCAATCGTAGAGTGGGTGTGTGTTGTGTTGTCCGCCAATAACGTGCTGCGTTTAAAGCACGTTGTTTGAGGATCGCTGCTGTTGCTTCACCGACGAAGCCTGGACGAAGTCATCTAGTCGTACCACTCGTCAGCTGTCCGTGAAGGACTCACAGGTGAGCGAGCAGAAGTTATTCTGCTGGCTTGCGAGGGCTGCATGGCGAACCATACTTATTCACTGGCCGTTGCACACGTTAAAAATAAAACTGATACACACAAGGTGTGGTATAAAGAGTCGTGACACAGACTCGCTTTTCGACGCACAAAGTTTCACTTTGACTTTGATAGGCGTTCGTGAACTAAACGTCGTCCTTCATCTCACTTTCTCTTTGCAAAAATAACACTATCACAGAAGGATAACAAATTACCTTGAGTAATAATATTTAAATAGTTTGCTTATATATATATATATATATATATATATATATATAACTCCGCCTAAGCCGGTCCCAAGCCCGGTTGTAAAAGGAGGAGGGGGAGGAGTAACACCTCGTAAAAAAACCTTGGTTCACCTGGCCCGGGTGATAGTACCTTGTGAGGGTCCCTTGCCAGGGATACGGCGAAGACCTCAACGGTAGTGAAGACGGAGATGAAGATCATCGGTACGGCGGAACTGGCGGAAGAGGCAAGCATTATCAACAAGATAAAGCATATTGAAAAGCCCAGACACGTCTGTGTGGCAACCACCGGTACTCTGGCCAGCGTCTGTTCACCATGTGAGGTGCGGCTGAACACCAAGCTCCAGGAACTAACAATCCCTGGTTCTAACTACCCAGCATTAGCTGGAACTTAATTACAAGCAGTATGATTCGTACAAGTAAAATTAATATTACCCCAGGTGGCCAATCCACTCGCCCTGTGGCGACAACCAAGCTATCGGATTCTGGGGAGCTTGGGCTCGTACGACAGAGAAAGTCGGAGTTCTCTAGTAAACGTCCACGAAAGTCCCATACATTTATTGGCACTTTTAACATTCAGACACTAATTCAGGCAGGCAAACTTCATAATCTTACAACAGAACTCAACAAACAGAAAATTCAAATCCTTGCTCTCCAAGAGACCAGATTCACTGATTCAGAAACAATAGACTACAACAATTACCGTATCTTTAAAAGTAAAACAGACAAGAAAATTGGCAAAGGAGCTGCAATATTTGGCATGGCTTTTATTGTAAATAAGGACACCCTTGACTCTGTTATAGACATGAATCAAATCAGTAACAGACTAATGACCATGCGAATCAAGCACACCAACAAAATATATACATTTATTAATGTTCATGCACCTACCAACATTGCCAACAAAAAAGAACAGGAGAAGACAGAAAAATTTTGGGAAAAACTCGAAACTGAAATGTCCAAAATTCCAAAGGAGGATGTAAAAATTCTTCTAGGGGATTTCAACGCGCAAATTGGCAAAGAGAGGAAATATAAAAAAACAGTCGGTAATTACCCTGCACACAAATTCACAAACAAGAACGGCATGAGACTCATCGAGTTATGTCAGCAAAACAACCTAAAAATCGTGACAACATCACTTCGAAAAGACCCCACGAAACAAAAAACATGGAGATCACCAAACCTTCAGCTTGGTGAATTTCAAATAGACCATGTTGCGATCTCTTATGACTTCCAGAAAGAAATACACGACGTTCAAGTCCGCAGAGGGGCAAATATAGATTCTGACCACTACCTTACCAGAGTTAAAATTAAATTCACTCCAAAAAGGAAACGCCAAAGGAAATCACCACTAATTCCCAAATTTGACTTGAAAAATATCAAGGAATCAGAAATTACAGAAGCATGGGATAAACAACCAACAAACAACTGGAAAGATTTCCGAACGAAAATTATACAGAAAGCAAGAGATTTGATTCCGTTAAAGAAAATATCCAAGCATCCATGGTGGAATTCGAATTGTGATAACGCATTAGAAGAGAGACGACAAGCCTTTTTAAATTACAATTGTGACAAATCAGAAACCACACAACAAACATTTTTCAAAGTGAGAAAACAAACAGCTAAAATACTTAGACAAACTAAAAGAAAATACCTTAATGAACAGCTAAACACAATTGAAGAAAACTTTAAGAACCACAACACTCAAGATTTTTATAAAATATTCGCAAATCAAATCAAAGGATACACTCCACAAAATCTCTGCTTCCGGAAACAGAATGGAAAATTGGCACTAACTAACAAAGAAAATTGCCAAGAACTAGCTAAATATTTCTCACAACTCCTAAATTGCCCACAACCAAGTACAAGATTCCCCAGATTACAACCAGAACACACGAATGAGACTTCACTACCACCATCTCAAGAAGAAATTTATAGTCACATTAGAAAACTCAAAAATAATAAATCATCGGGAGAAGATGGAATTGTAGCTGAACTACTGAAAAACCTTGGTCCAAATTCGTTAAAAGAGATCACTAGCATCATCAAAGAAATTTGGCAGACAGAAAATATCCCAGAGGAGTGGAAGTGTGCACTAATTCACCCATTGCACAAAAAGGGAGAAAGATCAGACGTAAACAACTACAGAGGCATTTCACTTTTACCAGTTACCTACAAAATTCTATCTGCATGTCTCCTAAAGAGGGCACAAGAACAACTAGAACATACAATTTCAGACTACCAAGCAGGCTTTCGTCCTAATAGATCATGCCCGGAACAGATATTCAACCTTAAAACTATTTTAAAGATTAAAGCAATCAGGTCAAAACCAATAATCTGCACATTCGTTGATTTCAAAAAGGCATACGATTCCATAGACAGACAGTCTCTATGTCACATTCTCGAAGAACGAGGCCTAGACACTAAAACCCGAAAACTAATTGAACAAACACTAACAGAAACCAAATCAAAAATTAAATTCAGAGGGGAAATTTCGGAACCATTCTCAATTAAAACCGGAGTAAGACAAGGAGATGGGATCTCACCACTATTATTCAATATAGTTTTGGACAAAGTTATGAAAGAGTGGGAAGTAACACTAAGGAAACAAAGCTTTTGGAAGCCAATTGAACTAGGAAGAGGTAAAGGAAAATTGAACATCCCTTATTTAGCGTTTGCAGATGACTTGGCAATTATAACTGACAGTGAAGAAACAGCAGTAAAACAAATTGAGACACTTAAAGAATGTGCTGAGAAGGTTGGCCTGCAAATCTCCTTTGAGAAGACAGAATTCATCTGCTCAAAATTAGATATTTCGAAACTAAAAACAAAGTATGGTGAAATAACTAGAGTCAAGCACTTTAAGTATCTCGGTGAAGTTATTGAACCAACAGGACTTGAGAAAATAGCACAAAAAAACCGATTACAGAAAATCAAGAAAGTATTCGGACTTATTCAAAATATATATAACAAGAAATGTCTATCAAAAGGCACTAAAATCAGACACTACAACACAGTCATCAAACCAACAGTCACATATGCAAGTCAAACACTCTCCCTGAATAGAAAATTAGATTTACACGAAATTAAGAAAGTAGAGAGAAAAATTATTAGAAAAATCCTAGGACCACGATACACACAAGATGGATACAGGCTGCAGACTACCGAGACAACCGAAAAAATATCAAACATCGAGGCAGATATCAGGAAGAGGCGGATGAAGTTTTATGGACATATAGACAGATTACCTGGAAACAGGTTAACTAAACGTCTATTGGACTATATGACATCACTTAAGGCAACAATACCCTGGGTAACTGAAGTTAAGAAGGATTTGAAAAAGGCAAAAATTGACATAACAAACACATCAGACCGGGATACATTCAGAAGAAAAATCGACAAGTGGAAGTTTACTCCAGAGACGGAATCTAAACCTGTCCGACCAAAGTGGACCGAAGAAAGGAAGAAGGCCTTTGGGGAGGCAATGAAGAAATACTGGGGAAATAAGAAGAACATTAAGAAATGTTAATCACCTGCTTATCGTTCTCCCATGGGGACATTCGCTAATAATAATAATTATATATATATATATATATATATATATATATATATATATATGTATACATATATTCTTAATCTAATGATCACGTCCGGTACAGAACTGCTGTCGATCATTTTCTTATGGCTCTCTCTTGCTTACCAGTTAAAATTTACGTCTTCCACTTAAGACTATTCTTCAGTCTCCTCTTGTAAACTCAGTTACCAGTTTCATTTATTCTTTACCGTCAAATTCTTATTACATTTTTTAATTGTCTCAAAGACAAACTAATTGTATTCCTCTTTGAGAACACTCCTCTTTATATCACTCTTTTCATTTACATGTCCATTTAATTGTGTTTACTGTGTTATTTAAATTGAGGACAGCCTCCAGACAAGGAGACTGCCTCCTTTTCCATGCTGAATACTATTCGCTTCAAAATATACGGGCGATGACTAACTAACCGCGCGTTACAAAGACCATAAACTCAATTGCATGCCAAACAATGGCTCGACTCTAGGTCGCTTCAACAAGCAAAATTTAACTCATCTCGTCGCGAAGCTACACGCTTTTCATGTGAGTTGCTTTGCCCAGACAGTACAAGTAAACCTCTACGAGCTGATCCTTGGAATAGGATGTCTGAAGGATTATCAGGGGCCGGTATTTTCGATAAGATTTTATAAATGAACAGAAAAATCAGCGTTTAAATAATCTGGACATTATAAAAATTATCATGCTAAACAAGAAACATTTACATGCGAGCACTTATGCTGCTGCAATTGCTTTTTGCGTGTCATTCACATAGAAAATATAATTGATTCATTTACACGCCTCTATGCATGTGCTTGTTTGACCAATTGTTTACTTGGTTACTTGACCCTGTAGCCTGCGGACTCCTGTTATTAATCGCTACATTTCGTCTTGCGGCTGGCATTTCCTAAGTATAATATTTCCATGGAACTCATAATATAGCGTTATCTCTACCCCTTCTTTCTCTTTTTTTTTGGGTAATGTGTCACTCTCATTACGATATGCCCTGTTATTCTTTGATTCTAGTCGTGGAAAGTTATGACGCTTTATTTTACACAGGAGTACAACTTGTCCTCCGAGAACCTTTATTTTCTCAAAAAACAACCTGAGAGAACGCCACTGACCACTCCTTCCTGTTTGATTTATACATACTGGGGGCTGATTACTACACGAGCATGCATCATATACTTATATACTAACTTGAAACTAGTACTAAGTTCTCTCTTTGACATTTTCCTTTTCCTGTATTCAATTAAGAAATCGGTACAAACTTTCCTCACACACTCAGCACTGTACGATGACCTCCAGACGTACTAACTGCTGGCTTGTCGTTTTTCTTGAGTTATCGTTCGACGTCGATGACTTACCTTGTTCTCTGATGATGCTTTGAAATTGCCTCGTACTACAAACACCTGTAAATTTCTTTCTTGTGTTACCACTGTGCAATTTTCTTAGGTCACTTTGGAGGAACAGACCTTTAATGGTGTCGGCTAGCAAGTAACTTCCTGTGTGCGGCTTCCTGACAATAGCGTATGGGCCTTCGTAAACGCGCTGCCACTTACGATGGTTGAAAGTGAATTCTTAGTAAGATTCTCTCACCTTCTGTGTATTCAATAACCTTATTTATCTTTTTTCAAATGCTTTCTTACAAGGGGTTTGCATACGTTGTCAGCGAAATGAAGGCCTGCCCGATTTTGGTGCCAGCTTTTTGTGGAGGTTAAAAAATGCTGTTTCTAGTTTTCCTGATTGTGGTGGTTCTCCGTATCGGATATCGCCCTTAACGTCTCCTCCGTTTCGTGTTGGTGTTGTGACTGTGGCACGAAGGGTGGTGGACAAGGTTCTTGTCCCGTGTTCGATCCACTTTACGCATAATAGATTCGTGCAGTCTTTTGCCGTTTCGGCTTCGGATTTCCTGCATAATCACTTGAGAGACCGGAAAAAATTATATTTGTCGGAGGTCAAAATGTATTCTGGGCCATGTAGTGTATTGTACTGCCATTACTAGCAAAATGTTGTTGTCCTGCACTTGTCCCATGCCATTTATTTGATTTCCACTCTCGCGTCCTGTTAAAGACTGATAATTTCATTTCCTTGCTGTGGTGATTTGTTTCCGTACTGATTTTGTGGATAATTGTGTGTCGAGTTTCCGTACTGTGGCCGTTGTGTGCTACCCGCTGTTTATTATTACCCTCCGGTCGACACCTGTTGGTTTCTGCAGCCGCCGGACGGTCGGCAGTGAGCGTCGCTCTTCCCTCACTGCCATTGTTGGCCGCGCAACCTCCACTGTTCCGCCTGCCCACTCCACTCGGAGCGCCACCAGCATTTGCTAGCGCGTCTTCGCGAATCACATCCAATCAGTCCAATATGGAAACAAATGCTTCGGTATCGTCCTCGGAGACGTTAATTACTTTCTCCCTTACAGAGATGGGCAATTTAGTTTTCAAAATCTTGATCGCGTCTTTATTTGTAATTGGCGAGTCCCAGAATTTAATTTTTGCTAAATATTTTTCGAAATATGTTCCGGGACTGCTGTGTTTCGAACTGAACGTTTCGGCATTGAACACTTCTTTTCTTAAGCGATGCTGAACACCACCACTCCAAAATTTCTTCAGAAACATCCGCTCGAATTCATTATAGGTCCTGCACTTGTCTGTCATTTCTGTTCACCATAAGGCGGCATTTCCTGTTATATACCCGTCACAAACTGTATTCTTTGCTTGTCTGTCCAACTGTTCGGAAATACTCCAGAGAAGTTTCGCAAAAATACGATCGGGTGTATGTCACGTTTCTTCGGGTGAAACGTTGGAAATGTTTTGTGTTTCAATACACTTTCTTCCTGCATTTGGGTTATGAGTGTTGGTGGGCTGTTCTCTTCAGTGTGGTTACGCACTGCGTCTGTCGGACTGTGGTATGACGTCTTCAAGTGGAGAGCTGTAATGAATTTGCCTATTGTCATTTCGGTAAGGGGAGTGATTCCATTCGCTACCCACCAGATGTGAGGGACTTCCCACTTCGTTCTTTAGTGTCTGCACCTCTTCAGTGACCTGCTGCTTCCACTGAGGAAGGTCTTGTGCCAAAGTTCGCCTTATCTGTCCTAGCTCAGACAACACGGTGTCTCCCGATTTTCTTGGTTGCGCCAAAAGATCACAAGTAACTTCCCTTACTACTTCCTCCAGTTCTGTCTTTACCTTTTTTTCTATCAGATGGTCTTTGCTTTTTATCCACTCTGTGTAGTGGTCGGATAACGCTCCGGCGCGAGCCTTTACCGGAATTTTTACCCGCTCCTCTATGTCAAGTGATTCTACTTGTTTCGTCAAACCATCTATCTCCTCTCCCATATTAGTGACAACCAGTCTGACGGCGCTGACCTCCTTTGACATGGCATCACAATTACCCTTTAATGCTACAGTTTCGCTATGGTATGCTTCTATCGTGGCATTAATTTCACCCTTGGCAGCTCCTAGTGCTGCATCAAATTTACTAAATCTCAGCCTCCAACCTGTTTACGGATCTCAGTTTTTACTGCTTCGCCGGCCGCTTCAGTCTGGAACCGCGCGACCGCTACAGCCGCAGGTGCGAATCCTGCCTCGGGCATGGATGTGTGTGATGTCCTTAGGTTAGTTAGGTCTAAGTTGTTCTAAGTTCTAAGAGACTGATGACCTCAGATGTCAAGTCCCATAGTGCTCAGAGCCATTCGAACCATTTTTTACTGCTTCGATTGGCCCACTTATTTCCGACTTGACCTCGCCCAATTGGGTATTCAGATCAGTTTTCAATTCGGTAGTTATTTCAGTTTTCATCACTTCAAATTTTTCATTTACCGCATCAGATTGTTTATTTAAATCGGTAAAAGATCGCATTAGTTCTTGTTTGTTTTCTTCCTCTCTTTCAGCTCTCTCTCTTGATTTTCGTTCCTTTTCTAACCGCAGTTGTTCCTTTTCTCTATCATTATTTGTCATCCAATTGTGGATCTGAAGGAGCATTGCATTCGTATCCACAGTCGGGTTGCTACCCGCGGGGATCGTTTGAATTGTTTGGTCTGTGTCAATCATATCACCGGCGTTAGCCTCCGCCTCCACTCGCATGCTAATTGCACGTGAGCGCAACGAATATTGAGTGCTGTTCATATCGTCACTGCCACCTGCTGTCGGGATTAATTTCTGTTTACCCTCCTCCATCTCGCGGTGTCTGTTTGTCAACTGTATTACGTCAGCTACACGTGCTCTGCAACGCGGTTCGTCTGTCCTTTGCTTGTGACGTCAGGTCACGTGCTGTCTGTCAAGTATGGGAGTTGCACTCGCCTAAGAAATGACTGTGAACTGAAGCGGAGAAGACAAGATGAAGACGGGCACACTAAACAACTGAATTAGCACACAGCGCTAGCATTTTACATGTAACACGACCCCATATTTACTCATTGAAACCAAGACTCAACAATGCGATTTAGACACTACATTGCAAATCCTACTAAATTTTGACTAAAAAAAAGAATTTTAAGCTGATTTTTTAAATGTGCAGATGGAAATAAAAGGAAGAATGGTAATGTAGCTGGAAAGACAACTGTACTACTGAAGCGTCTCGACTGCATATGAAAATTTTTTCGTAACTTACGTTTGATGTCTAGAAAGTTGGCAACTGGATGTACAATTTCTCCGCACGCAGCTCGAGGTCGTGCGGTAGCGTTCTCGCTTCCCATGCACGGGTTTCCGGGTTCGATTCCCGGGGGGGGGGGGGGGGGTCAGGGATTTTCTCTGCCTCGTGATGGCTGGGTGTTGTGTGATAAGCTATCGAAACAGATACTAGTAATGAAAACTCACCCTCACTAACTAGACACACACATAAACAGATATAAAGGGAACAGAATGAACAGACTTTAGTTTTCGGTATATACTTCGTTAGGATGGCAACGTGTTGATAAAGAAAAAATGGTTCAAATGGCTCTGACCACTATGGGACTCAACATCTGAGGTCATCAGTCCCCGAGAACTTAGAACTACTTAAACAACCTAAGTACATCACACACATCCATGCCCGAGGCAGGATTCTAACCTGCGACCGTAGCGGCCGCGCGGTTCCAGACTGAAGCGCCTAGAACCGCTCGATCAAACCGACCGGCAGATAATGTTATGTCCCTGTGTTTTATGACTGATTCCTCCAGAGCTTCAAAGAGTGTCTTTCAGTTAATATTGTCGAAACCTTTCTCTGAATATGGAAATGCTATGAACACAGGTTTTCCTTTCTCCAGTCTGTCTACTTAGCTGAGTGATAGGAACTGTATTGTCTCTCGTATTCAGACATTTCACAGGAATCTAACGTTGTGGTCATGTCAGTTTGTATAGCCCCTCCCCCTCTCCTCTCTACATATTCCTTCCACCTTCTAGTCTTCTCTTATTTGCTTAGTTCTGGCTTCCCAAATGAGAACTTGATAGTTGCTTCTCGTTTGAGCAAGATTTTCTTTTTTCTTTCTTATTTAATGTCGGCTCTTATGTTTTCCAAGTGTAAAATCGCTGTTGCCATTGTGGGCTCTCTGTCAACGGCATTTTTAGACATCTCTATTCCGCGTGGCCTAATTAATTTGCTGCGTTTTTATATTTTCTCCTGTCAATTAAATTAAACATATCTTGTTGTTTCCAAGGATTTATATTGCACCTTTTTTCGATTTACATCCTCTGCTGCATTCGTCACTTCTCCTCTCAAAGATATCCGTTCGTATTGTAATGGATTCATTCCTCTGTTTCAGTCAGTCGTTGTCTTATGGTGCCTTTAAGATTATCGACAAACTCTGGGTCTTAACTTACCGTTTACTGCCACTTTAGTTGCAAACTGCAGTTCGTAAACAAATTATTCTGTCTGCGTCTGCACCGGGAAATGGCTTACAGTTTAAAATCTGGTTTCGAAAACTGTTGCAGATATGTATTTTTTTTCATGATTCTTCAGCGAAGCGTTAGCGATGATTACGTTATCGTCTGTGCAAAATTCTATCAGGTGGCTTCGCCTTTCATCCCTTCCCCCAAGCCTACATTTTCTTACTATTCTCTCTTCCTATACCGGCTACCATATTCCAGTCTCTCGTCACATTTTAAATTTTTGTCTCGCTTAACTATATGAGTGATGTCTTTTATCGTCCATTCTTTCAATCTGTCCATCACCTGTGGTGTAGGTACGCATGTAAACTTGTGTGACTGTAGTGTTGGCTTTAACGTCGTCTCTCTCCTGGTAGTGATAATGTGAATGGCAGTTTAGTGATGGAGCTGAGTGATGTGACACTACTTCACTGGTAGTTTCAATAGCTGACACTCGCAGGGTGGTTAAAATACATGATCTCAACATAGCAAATACTGAGGATCAACTGTCAGGCATTTTTACTTATAAATAAATGACTATCAGATAAACACGTAATGTACTATCATTACAGTAGACTGCGTTTAGGTATTGCAATTTCGATTACTGACAGCTGTGATTAAAGTAACAATAAGTTTGTGTTCTGGGGTGACCGCTTTTCTGAATGAGACAGCGGACATTCAAGGACGGTGGTCATGGTGTCTGTTTATGGTCGAATAAGAAAACACGAATAATGAAAGGTGTGGAAGGGTACACCGTAGTGAGAATAAAAAAATTGCCATGTCTTGATCGGAGTTCGTCTTCCCTTCGTGTAGGTTGGTGGCTAAGTTAACGAGAGGCGCCGGCCGCTTCGGTGGGTCCCGCCCCGTGGCTCAGCGCCGGCCGCTTCCAAGGAGCCGCGGAAAAGCTTGCCGCTGCCTCGAGCCGAGCTGTCGTGGCGACCGGCCTTCAAGCTGCCGACGTTTCGTTGCGCCTGCGGCAACAGTCAGTCGCTGAGGCGGAGAATTCACGGAGAAATAAATCCGGCTTATCTAGTTATAGTATTTACACTTGTATTTCAGACATAATTATTTACAGCACTGTTATCAACGCAAAACGATAAAGATTTCTTTGTATCATAAAACGGCTCTACGTTTTCTGTCATCAGAGAGGCCGCACAGATCAGATTTGGCAACAGTAATTTCAAACTGGACAGCGGCTGCTCTACACAGCAGAGCGTGGAATCATTTACGCCCCGAAGTGTGGACGCGGCGTCGCAGACATCGACGTGTTCCCTGGCAGCACGACGACAGTGATACACGGTCCTCGGAAAAAAGAGGCGATGGCCATTTTCAAAATAATCTCGAACTGTTAGTAAAGCTTAACTCGGCGAGAACACGGACAGCGTCTGCTGCAAGAATGCCGTCGCGAGCAACTCCGTTCCCAGATGTAACGGAGTTTTCTGCCCACGGCTGTTTTCGCAGCAACGCGTCATCGTAATTGTGCGTTCATATGATACTGATTAATTGCGTTTACGATGGTGTGATGCAGGCCTTTTTAAAGCTGTAGATTAATGAAAGAACGTCACATTTCTTATCGTGTTTTCTGTGGATTAAGGGACACAACACAATGCAGTTTCAGTCTATTCTTCTAAGCAATCAAAGAAAAAAAGCGTTGGTCAAATCACTTCATCGCCTCGCTAGTAATGGTGACCTCATTTCATGGCGTCTCTGGTTTGGAAACGAAGATTCAGCTGTGGGCAAAAGTTTGCTACCGTCACTAACTACGTACTCACGTCCCAAAAGAAGCAGGTTTCTAGTATGGACTTTTCAGACAAGTCTGAGAGTGGGCATCAAACTTCGTACGAGCACCTACAAATGATAAACTTCTTCTCTGTTGTCACCAAGGCAACTTTCATACTGATTTGATGTGTGGCTTGAAAGTGTAAGAAATCACAGCAATACTTCGCAGAGGAGGACGCAAACTACAACGAAAACTCTTTGACAACAAACGTACCTTCCCGGGTTCGATTCCCGGCGGGGTCAGGGATTTTCTCTGCCTCGTGATGGCTGGGTGTTGTGTGCTGTACTTAGGTTAGTTAGGTTTAAGTAGTTCTAAGTTCTAGGGGACTTATGACCACAGCAGTTGAGTCCCATAGTGCTCAGAGCCATTTGAAACATTTTTTGAACAAAGGTACCACGATTCGATTGTCGATGCAGAAAACAAAGCGATGGAAATTTGTGCGTTTCTCAAATTAAACGCGCAGTGTTCCTAACGGTCGATTGAATGTACGCTCTTTGTACGTTTTGAGTGTATATTAAAGCTGTAGCAGAACAAATAGTACACCACTTGAATGCTAAAGCTTAGTAACCGAAGAAATCTTTTGGAATACTAAACGTATCGTCTTAGTAAGAAGACGGTAAGTCCAAGCTGTGTCGATGGTAGGGGCTGCATTGCATGTGTGGCGCTGCAGAGTCGGTCGTAATAAACAGGGCGAGGGTCTGCATGTAGCGATGACACGGTCGTGTGTGTCGGAACGAGTCCAGCCGCTATGGGTACGGAATATGCGTAAATTTACAAAAGTACGCGTCTACATCTTGATACCTGTTTCCAGGGCTGGGTTGACGGAGGTGGATTGTCGGCACTGCTTAAGATGCAAGTGCTTGCCGGCCACCACAAGCACACGAGAAACAAGAGTCTTTACAGTCAGCCAGTAACAGAACAGTGAGGAATGTTTGTACACCTTCTTCCAAAAATGAGAATTTTCAGCCAAATGACTGCACAAGCTACGCAGCGGACCTGTTTCAAAATCCTTGGATGAGTTGTGGAAGCTGCCAGTTAAATGATCTCCAGTCCAACAAGAAGAGGAATTCATAGAATGAGTGTAAGTCTGTCGTTGGTGGAAGTACGGAAGTGTCGGGACAGTGTTTAAACGTTTGCTGTCGTTCCACGTGGCCAGACGTAACAAGGATACTTATCGCAACACCACTGCGAGCTTCGGGGAGATAAGGTTATCTGAATTACTACACGTGTGTGACACTAATACAACAGGGAGATCAGTTGTTGAAACCAGAGCTTGGTTCCAGCTACAGATACTGTAACTGTCTAATCCACTCGGTTTCGAACCTTAACACGGCAAGGGTAGGGGCATGTGCCGTCTATGTGTGTATCGTCATGGTGTAAGGTAAGTTTCACATACGCCAAAGAGCAGTGGATGCAGCGGTCGAGCACCGTAAAATAAAGCTTTGCTGGGCTTTGTTCTCGCGATCGGCCGTAGCCAGCTACACGACAAAAAATATGGCTGACTTTTTTTTTTTTTTTTTGCTCTTATCGCCTTTTCATTAAATTAGTTGTTAGCTGAATGCGGTCCTCCTCCTCAAGTGTGCAGTGTAGGAATGCCATCCGTAGGAGCCGAAGGACAACACCTGCACACACTGCCACGAAGTATAACAGTTTCTCACCCTGCGATGATATTCCGTGTCGATACAAAACACACGATGCAGTCACCTTTTTTGTTACATTTTAACAATCGGTGGGTGGTGTCAGCACATCTGCTCATTCAATGTACGTGATTAAGATATCGCCTTGAGCCGAGAGGAATTTTTCTAGCCATTATACGTCTTCAAAGACACGAAGTGTAAATGCATTCCACCCCTTACCACTACGCATATTACGCATAACGCGTGTCATCCAGGTGAACATAATTACACAGAATCTCGTGCGTTAACTGGCTCGGACTGAACGTTTTGACCGTATGTTTTGACGTGTTTTCCGGAAGATTTTCTCCCACGGCCTCCCCCTTCTCAGGAGTGCAGGGTGACGCCTGCTGGAGGCTTGTGGGGCAGAAGGCCGTGCAGGGACGTGCCGAGTGCAGAACAGCTCTGTCCGGATGCATTAAAATGGCGCAACTGGACAGCGGCTAGGAGTGTGATCCACACGTGGGGGGGACACGCGGCTGGCATCTCGCGGGACACGCGGCCTTCTGCTGTGGGTGGATTTTAAAAATTAAGCCGTTGCGTCAAGTGGGAATTCACTCTCATTGCGACGATGAACACTGGGGTGTAAATTTCATTCTCCTCAGAAAACCGCCACGACTCGCGGGAGACTTCAAACTGCCAACGTTCCGCGGCGCTATACTCTGTTCGTCATAACAATAAACCTGATGTAAAGATTACGCCATCTATTCCTCCGCGTTTGCTCGAATCTCATTCCGCTGCTTGACCCGCTGCGACTCACATCGTCTCCGCACACGCAACGCCATGGCTGGGAAGCAGATTGCCGCCGCATTGAAAGTGCTCATCAACGCGATGGGTTTCACCGGCGGCCGCCAACGGCAGCCAAGGCGCAAGCGAACGCAGCGGAACGGGACGATGCTCCAGTGCTACGACTGTCGGCAGCTGGGGCGCACCGCGCGCGGGTGTACGAACGCCGTCGCGCGTTTGAAGTGCGCGGCGGCTCACGACACCCGCAGCTGCACGAAACCTCGTGGGGTGGCCTGCATCTGCGCGAACTGCGGAGGGCCACACGCCGCCAACTCGCGTAGCTGCGGCTGCCTCCTGCCCTGCGGTGACGTCAGGCGCCTCGACGGCCGCCCCGCCGCCCCGCTCCGGTGAGGGGTGCGAGCCGCGCCGACGTGAGGCCGCCACCGATGAAGCTCTGGCCGGCTTCCAAGCCGCCTTTGCGGCCGAAAGGGCCGCACTGAAGGAAGAGCTCGCAGCGGTCCATCGCCAGCTCCCACAGCTGCGCGATGAGCTGCGGGCTATCGAGAAGAAGCCGCCAGCTCCCGCCGCCGCCCCAACCGTGAGTCGACCGGTAGGGGTCGATGCGGCCACGCAAACAACCGCCGCTCCGCCCCCTGCAGCAATGCAGCACGTGGCCCCTATGGAAACCGACGATGTGACGCCACAGTCGTCACACTCCGCCAAGGCAGCTGCAAGCAAGGGTGCTGTGGCAGCGACCGACTCCTCCCATGTCGAGAAGTCTACCGCCAAGAAGTCACGGCTACGGAAGATGAAAATACCAGATTCGCACGAGCTGCAGCCGTTCCTCAAGAACATTGCGGGGTCGATACTGGACGGGTCATACCCATTCGAGCAACCGTACCCCCTCTCAATACCAGGTGCTAGCCCGCCCCCCCCCCCCCTCCCTCACCGCCCCCACCGCTTTAGCAAGTATGAGCTCAAGTGGCTAAATTTCATGATCAAGGAGGAGTTAACCCTAATTGACAAATACCCCATCTTTACGCCAGACGAATGGCAATTATTCGCAGGGCTAGCAGAAACACACGTGACGGGCCAGGTACCTTCCTACGTCTGGAACCTACGTATCAAAGCATGGAGAGCAACATAACAACTCGGCGTGAGTCATCCGAGCCTACCAGCCAGCCATTTAGGCCCTTAGTTTTCAGCGTCTCTTACGGTTCCTCTGACTATCCTTTAATCTTTCTTTCATTATTATATATAAAAAAAAAATGCACAAAGAGCCAAGCAGCACGATTAAGCCATGCAATTTCCCCAGCCAAACCGTCATGCCAGGAGGTGAAGCGCCCTGTTGCGCTAGTACTTCGCCCCCAGTCGAGGCTATCTTCCTCATTCAATTGTGCAGGTACGGCTCGAATCTCATTGGATTTCGTTTCACGTGGAGCGGAAGCCAAGCTGTGTCCAGTACAGTCAAGTCCGATCACAAGGACACGTTTTGTGCTGTGTTGCACACACACACACAGACTGAGCTATGACGCCGTACAACAGCTTCACCGGCGCATTAAACTTGGACAGCAGTGGCCAGCTAGCGGTCCAACTAACCTGCACTGCTGAGACCAGCTGCAGTTGAGACGCAGAAAGAGACGGCCAAAGAAACAATATAGCTTCAAATGTCACTTAATTTGTAAAACGAATGAAATAATATTTGGCAAAAGTCCGGCACTGCCGCTCGCTTCTTAGGCGGCGAGACGCAAAGCATAAAATGCTCTCGTTCTTACCTTACATAGGTTTCCGATTACAAACTAGCGTTATGAAAATTCCCAACTTATACACAGGGTAATTTTTCTGAGCGAGCCGTGTATGACACAAAAGCCTACCGCAGGGATTTCACCGTAATGTTGAATACTGAAGCTAATGAAGGTATTGATTGCAGTCAGTGGTCAGGTAGACTCTTAGCTCCTTCCCCATCCGTATCCGAGAAATTCACTACTCTGACGACGAGTCGATCAACAACAGAATCCACGAACCCAACCAGGCGCCGCACTTCTCCTCTTCTTTTCTGCCGTCCTGGATCCCTCCAGCGTTCGGCACTGACATGTGAAAAAGCTGCGTTTGTTAGTTCCAGTACGTCTGGCAGACTAACAGTGTTTTGTTATTTCTCGGGACAGATCCCTTAACTGGGCTGCAGATCAGCTCTGTTGGGTTCATACTGTGAAGGTACAGTGGAAAATGTTAAAAGGCAGCATTTGTATGGTGTGCTCGATGCTGTGAAAATGATTGTTTTCCTTGTTCCTACGGTACATATCTACAACTGTGTTATAAAACAATGCAGATAGTCCAAATAAAGAGTATTTGGCGTTTCATTTTTGCCTTAAAAATTACATTGTTATGATTTATTAACATTTATTAACAATGCTTCATAGAATATCGATAATTAATAATATGTATTTGAAATGAAAACAGGAATTTCGTGTGTAATAATGTAATTAGAAAGAATAAGGCGTGCATCATTCATAAAATATGACAATGAATTTTACAATTAAGAGATGTAGCTATTTCAAATTGAACAAGAAAAAAAAGTGACTTGGACGAGGCTTGAACCAGTGGACCATGATATACAGAGAATAATAATTACTAATCTGCTAGGTTACCGATATTTTTGATCTCATTTTGTTTGTTGTATTCGTTCGTGGCGGACGTTCCACGGCTCTTGTTCAAGTTCATCGTTTGTCCACTGACTCAGTTAATTTTATTACAGACGGCAGATACGACGCTCACCGAACACACTCTTTTTTTTTAATATCAGTTTGTTCGTTTTTGTTCGTTGTATCTGCTCGGGGCGTACGTCGCAAGACACCCGTTTCAGTTCGTCGTTGATCCATTGACTCAGTTTTTTTATTACAGGGGGCAGCTAACCCTTTGACCGAACACGCAGAGTTACCGTGCCGGCAACACGCTGAGCTACCATGCCGACATGGCTTTGAAACTGAACTGTATCTAATAGAGTATCTTGGATATCTTGGAAGCCTATTACTTCTGTAAATTTACGAAGATCATTGAGAACAGCCTATTTCTCGGCACTTTTTAACTGTGTCCCACACGCGTGTTTCACCACGGAACAGGAAGCAGCCTGAGCCACTAACAGCGCGGCAACCAGGGCTCCCCAGTACAGAGGCAGTGACTGTACACGGCTTGTGGAGTAAAACCTACGTAGCTGAAGCGTGAGTAACAAACACGTCGATGGCCGGTTAATACATTTGAATATCTCGAAAGTTTCATTTAACGTAACTTGGTAATAAGATACCTGATACATAAGTAGGAGCTACTTCCAAGAGCGTAACAACACCAGTGTATGCGTGCTACGGCTTCTGACCAGCCATCCCGTTTGTGTTTGTTTACATCAGGTTTATTCTTATGGTGGGGTACAGCAGCAACAAAGCTCTGTGGGCTGCAGGAGAAGGAGAATTAACTGAAAGGAGTTCAGCTTCTACAACTTTGTGCAAATGTGGTCAACGTCTAAATGTCCTCAAAATTAGTACAGTGCAATTATGCGGGTATGACGCTGGTTTCGTGATTCTGAGTGTCGCGTGCTGGCGTTCCTGTGACGTGGCAGAATATAGTCGGCCGACCGGGTTGGGAGCCATTCAGTGACATACAGGATGAGTCAGGAGCAAAGGTACCTGCTTTGAGGGGTCATAGTATTAGTCATACTGAATACTACTCCGAATGGTTTCCGTGGTAGAACACACTGTTATTTATTTTCTGTAGTACCATACATTGTCACTGTTCACAATGTACGACAGTAGTGTAGAGCAAGCTGAGGCGAACAGTTTGCTACGGGACACTTGTGGCCTATCAAGTCGGGAAACGGCCTCAAATTCGTCTACAAAAACTACATAAACTACAGCGCATGCGCGTCGAGCGACTTTTCCAACGTTCTGGCGCTCTCTTCGCACAAACCATTAGTTCTAGATAAAAAAATGAATAGGAAGTCTTCTGTAGGAAATTTAATATAGCTTAATTTTGTACTGCGACGCGTTTTCACTGGAGGGTGCGGTTTTCGAGTTATTCAGGAAAAATGTACAAAAGTGATATTAAACGTGTTCTATCTCGGAAACCATTCGCAATAGGGCATACGTCCGTATGAAGTTTTTTGTTGAGAATCACTAATACTGTCACACCTCAAAGCATGAACCTTTCCTCCTGACTCACCCTGTCTGTGTAGCGTACGTAAAAAATGAGTAATTTAAGCACCGCTGGTTGAGCGAGGTTTGCAATCCAGCTTCGTTATACAGGTTGCGGAGAAGCAATTTGACCAAAAGTGTAGGGTGAAAAGGCAGCGTGAAACATAGGAATTTGAGTAGAGCAACTAGGGCTAGCAACTGCGTATCTTCGGCGCTACGGGGACGTAATTCAAATCTCACACACGGACGTCTTTGCTGTAATTGATCGGTAATTTACAGAAAATGTGTGCGTAAACAGGCTGTTAGGACTGACCAACCGTCACGATGGCAACAATATAAACTTACGGCATTATTTACACGTGTATCGTACTAAGCTGACGTAACATGCAGCACTTCTTCACAGACGAAGAGAATCAAACCTCCATGTTTCATGTTTGAACATGTCTTTAAGAGGTCAAAATGAGTGAAAAACGAGCCAACACTTAATTAACATAGGTATGTGCAGCAAATGTTCACTGTGACCACCGTTTTCATGTTGGCATAGCGCCCTAAATATCCAGCTGCCACCTCAACTCGCAATGCCGAAACCCCTTCACTTGATGCTCTCTTTCTGCCCTGCACTTTTGGTCGAGTTCTTTTTCCTCTTCCTGTATCTACCAGACGTGACACGACAGACTAATTGTCGAATTCTCAGAGGTGTAATACACTTCGTCTGTGGTAGAAAGTGTCAAAAACAGCAAAATGACAGAATGTGTTGGTAGAGATTTATAACGTTGAGTTTCAGTAGACGGCAACTATGCAAAAGGAAATGGGATACATTTAGGCAAGCCGCCACGAAGTAAGGTGTAAAATACGTTTGTTGGTTACAAAAAGTCCTCTAGTAAAGAAGTGAGTGTCGTGACGAGGGTGTCGGTCCCGCTACGATGCGGCGACATCTGAGAGCCTACAGCATCGGTGTTAATGAGAGGAAAGACTGCGCTCCTTTGGTCAACTGTCTAAGCAGTGAAAATGAAGCGAAACTTTAGCTGGGTTGATCACATCGCTCTATAATCGGGAGTAAAGGTGAAATAATTTTATAGCGTCTGCGATGTGGAAGTGATGTCTGAGAGACTGACGGCTAGGCTGATATTAGCTGCTCTTTGTATCTCGTCATATACCTACGACACAGCAACCTATGGAAGCAAGTAGCCGTTATTTCTTCTCTTGACCGGAAGCAAACCATAGTCCACTTATTTACCTTTTGGCTGTAATGAAATAGTGACGCAAATTCTGGAAACCGTTTTTCTCTAAGTGACCTTGTTACATTAGTCGATTCCAGTAGGGTCAACAGACGTCCCGATCTTCATGATGTTGGCTCGCATGGTCTCTGCAATGCAGCTGTGCTTGACGAAGTGAACTCGCCAGTCTTCATGTAACACGGAGAGGAGACACAGACAGATAATGCAGAGCACGAATTCCTTACGGACTTCTCATCGAGTAAAGACACATTCCCAGCTGAGTGCAGAATTGCCACTGGCAGATCGGTTTGCAGAGACTGCCCCCTGTAGTCCCACTGCTTGACCTTCACAGAAACCGACTGAGGACCAGATACGCTTCCCTACGTACGTATATCACTGTGATCGGAAATTCGAATACTAGAGATCAATTGTATCATAGCAAATGTCTCGCTGATGTCTCGCACATGTCTTTCACTCATACTGAGAAATGATTTCGAAACAGTATGTAAACATACTTGTCGCGCCGAATTGTGGAACAAGTTTGCGAAGTATAGCACACTTTATAAGATGAAATAAAAATCGTTACTATCGTTTTTCGTGGTCATCAAACAAATTTCGGGATATTGTTTTATTATATATCAAGAATGTGAAACACACTACTGTGGAATTTCGAGATGGAAGACGCTACAGAAATGTTATTAGCATGTTGTGAAAAGAGCACACGTGATCCCTTTATCGAGGAGAAAACAAAGCGATAAAAAATCCAAGTTTCTCGTCTGATGCCCGGTCAGCTACACACGATCGCTTTCAAAGTGGATGAATAACTATACTCGAAAAAATGAGACGTATTAAATGGGCAAAAATTCTTCTCTTCAGAGAAGCACGGATCTTTTTAGGGTACTTATATTCTAATAAGAAGAACGTAAGGCCAGGCTTTTTCGATTACAGGGTGCTAGAGCCAAACAAAAGCGCGCCCTTCCTAAAACGAGGAAAGTTTTCGGGTGCTGAATGTATTTTCTTAGTGAGGCCAATAACTGACCAAGCTCTGTCGGTTCTAAAATATACGTGAACTTTCGTAAGTAGCTTTCTACGTAAGCAAATTCGTCTCCGATGCTGGTTTGACGGCTGTTGTCTTAGCGTTAACGGTCTACAGTCATTTCCAAGACTTGTTTACATTTCAAGCATGGTGGAAGCAGTGTCGCAGACGTAGACACCCTCTTTCGCAGCACGGCTGCAGTCAGCTGGTCCAGAAAGAGACGGCTGAGAGTTTCGTCCGGATCTTGATTCGTTGTTCACGTTTAACGCGGCAAGAACGCCGAAAGCGTGCGTCACAAGAATGTCGCTGCGAAATATTCCTTTTGCAGTTGTAACGGAATTTTGTGGCGCACTGCTGTTTTCACGGCGTTTTATAAATTGCACGTCTTATTAATTGTTCGTTTACGCACTGCTAAAGAACTGAAAACCCTTGAACTGAGGAAAAATGTAATTACAATGAAGAGCTGAGGAAACATTTAACTTTGCAGAGAGAAAAATTACTGCCGCTTACATCAGTAAGTATCATTTTCTGGTGACGAATAAGGCAGGTAGTTTCTGCTGGAATGAACGACCACTTTTGCGATACGCTTTCCACGTCTGCATACGAGCTCTAGCCGCTGTTTCACAATAATAAATCATTATCACGGCATGTGAACAAACCGCTGGTCGACGCTCACATAACACGTGTGAATGCTGACGTGATAATTAAGAAGCCAGGAGATGACAAGTTTTTATATCCCGTCCATGACTACTGCGAAAATAATGAACTGTTTTTATATGCCGACAGATTGCGTAATAGAGCACACAACTCTTTGCTGTAGGGAGGTGGAAGTGTTATGCAAACATGACGCCACAAGTGGTTAGTGGAACTCAGTGTCGTTTGTCAGTAAAGTATACAATACGTAACCTCATTTGGGAAGAAAGATAACTTTTGCGAATTTGTCTGTGGAGCCATACCTCTAAATGTGTCCTTATGCAGCCTAATCACAATTTTGTGTGCCCCACCGTCGTAATTTATTGTTTACAGGTTTACATGCTTATTACCGTGCTATATGTAAAGTCTCAATGCTGTTTGTACATATATTAACATTTTTTCACGTGTTCATTTACTTCATCAAACGGATATTGTTCCAGAGGAAGTTAAACTGCCGACATTCCGGAGCGCTAGCAGCAACAGTCAGTCGCTTGAGGCAGCGACAAAGCTCTGTGGGCTGCAGGGCAAGGAGAATTCACGCAAAAATAAATTCGTCTTCTTCATTACTGCGATCTGCTAGTTCAGTTAAATGTGCTGGAATTCAAAACAATGTCATTACGTTTGTAAGTCATTCAGTGATGTACCTGCAACTTATATAACTTGAGCAGTGCTGGTTGAGCGAGGTTTTGTCATCCAACACCGTTACACATGCCAGACGTGACGGGACAAAGGTGCTGACCGCATTCTCAGGAGTTCCATACTTAATCTTTGATAAAATGAATGTGCTTAAAACGGTAAAATGGTGGAATGCCGTCGTATTGATTTTTACCTTAAAAACACAGTAGGAAATTCGGCATCGGTAATCGCATTTCCAGAACCGATTTGATACTGTTTACAGGACGAACCAGAAGGGGTCCATGCACATGGGTTTATGAAGAGTGTGTTTATTAGCCGTATGTAGGACTGTTAAAAGTAGGTTTCATATTTCCGTTGAAGCAGTTACATTGAATATTAACATATCGTTCGTTTCCCAGAACGGGATGACAAAAAATATTTTTGCACTTCACGTTTCTTCTCTGTTCTATATTTATAATTTTATACGAAAAGCTATTAAAAGTCCTATCGCCATTATAATGTACTTCATCGTTGTGTGACACAATGGAGACGTATTACTCTGTTTATTCTTTTTAGCGTCTCATTGTTACAGAAATTCCAGAGCCAGTACTGCGTGAGTAGACCACAGCCCCCTGTGAGAGGCTGGCTGCAGTTGGTACTTGCCGCCGTCTCAGCAGTTGGCAGCACTGGCAGCGTGGCAGTCCCTGCGCCTTCTGTTGTCTGACGAATTTGTAGCGAGCTGTTTCCAGTGTGAAGACGTGCGTCCGCATTTTGTGCTGCAGCTTCCGAGTTGATATCTACTTCTCCGTTAATAAGGTAAAGGTGACCATTTCCATTCGTTCCCGCTATGTTGGATTATTTTCTTTTTTGTTTTTGCAATGCCGTAGTAGTTGTACGGTCTCAAGTGTTCTCCATCGAGGCTATTGCGTGTAAAGCAAACTATGAAGGTTACTATGCTCTCAAAATACTAGCGAATTTCGTATTAAAAATCTTATTTCTAAGCGCTATCGAAATTCCAGTTAAATCTGCTGTTTCACTGACTGTAGGCATGAATGAAAAGCACAGTCACCGACTAGATTTTTTTTGTCGTTTTCGCGCCATTTTGTTGAATTGTTTTTTCGAAATATTGGTTTGTATTCGTTACTTCTGTTGCATAAAACAACTACCATGCTTGTAGGTGGGGAATAATATAACGGAATGGTGGGACACAGATTTTGTCGTGGAATAAAAGGTTTTCCTTCTATCTTCAGCAGGTGCGATGCTAGGACAGAACTTAATCCACTCTTGAATTAAAGAACTACGTTCTGTCTGGTCGCTGCGTAGAACATGGGACAGTATGATACTAGATTAGTCGCGCGACATCAAACTATGTGGGACGCCTTTTGACAATGCCTTCGTGCGGCAGTGAATCGGATATTTCGGAAGCCCTCAGCTTTACGAAAGCAGCCGAATGCAGCACTTGAGCCTAACAATTATTTAGTCCAACGATTCTAATAGCTTGTTTCTCCCTGTCCTGTATTAGCAAACAGCAAGTTGATATTTTTACTTTTGTGGAGTCATGTTTTCGGCGACAATTCCGCCTGTTGCTCCATTTCGTCTTTAGTGTATTTGTGTACATGCAGAAATCAATGAATTCTTACGTTGACCTCAAAATGTTCGCCGTTATGGGTTTAGTACTGCATTCACGTAGGCAAATAATCGTGTATATTCAGACTGACTGTGGCTTATACTTATCAAACAGTACTCCCTTTTCTAACAAATAAGTATTTGAATGAGGAAAACAATACTGCACATTAAGCACCAATATTGAAAATATTTTTTGCTAAAACCAGTCGCCCTGAATGTATTTTCTGAAAAGTCATCATCATTGGTCAGAGCGATATAGAAAGACGTGGTGTGACGATTACAGATGTTACTGCAGTAAACTATTATCCATATTCGTGATGGAGCAGTGCACAGGCGAACTTCTGGTTCACAGTATGTCCGTTGGACTCACCAACTGGCAGTTCGCTCGTGGACTGATCGACAACAAAAGGTTGTGAAGTGTCTCTTCGGAAGGAGTCTTATTTATTTATATTTTTCTCATTTGTTCGGAGTCTTCAAAAAGACGCGTGAGCGTAATTGTGTGGTCCAAGATGCAAAAATTGTTGAATGTATTATTAGCCTCAGCGTATTTGTACTTGAAGAGCATGGACTCAACTATTGAAATTGTTGTGGACCCACGCAGCACTTGAAGAATACTCCTCTTACCATCATGTTCAGGCTGTTGTTGTTGTGGTCTTCAGTCTTGAGACTGGTTTGATGCAGCTCTCCATGCCACTCTATCCTGTGCAAGCTTCTTCATCTCCCAGTACCTACTGCAACCTGCATCCTTCTGAATCTGCTTGGTGTATTCATCTCTTGGTCTCCCTCTACGATTTTTACCCTCCACGCTGCCCTCCAGTGCTAAATTGGTGATCCCTTGATGCCTCAGAACATGTCCTACCAATCGATCGCTTCTTCTAGTCAAGTTGTGCCACAAACTTCTCTTCTCTCCAATCCTATTCAATACCTCCTCATTAGTTACGTGATCTACCCACCTTATCTTCAGCATTCTTCTGTAGCACCACATTTCGAAAGCTTCTATTCTCTTCTTGTCCAAACTAGTTATCGTCCATGTTTCACTTCCATACATGGCTACACTCCATACAAATACTTTCAGAAATGACTTCCTGACACTTAAATCAATACTCGATGTTAACAAATTTCTCTTCTTGAGAAACGCTTTCCTTGCCATTGCCAGTCTACATTTTATATCCTCTCTACTTCGACCATCAGTTATTTTGCTCCCCAAATAGCAAAACTCCTTTACTACTTTAAGTGTCTCATTTCCTAATCTAATACCCTCAGCATCTCCCGACTTAATCCGACTACATTCCATTATCCTCGTTTTGCTTTTGTTGATGTTCATCTTATATCCCCCTTTCAAGACGCTATCCATTCCGTTCAACTGCTCTTCCAAGTCCTTTGTTGTCTCTGACAGAATTGCAATGTCATCGGCGAACCTCAAGGTTTTTATTTCTTCTCCATGGACTTTAATACCTACTCCACATTTTTCTTTTGTTTCCTTCACTGCTTGCTCAATATACAGATGGAACAACATTGGGGAGAGGCTACAACCCTGTCTCACTCCCTTCCCAACCACTGCTTCCCTTTCATGCCCCTCAACTCTTATAACTGCCATTTGGTTTCTGTACAAATTGTAAATAGCCTTTCGTTGCCTGTATTTTACCCCTGCCACCTTCAGAATCTGAAAGAGTATTCCAGTCAACATTGTCAAAAGCTTTCTCTAAGTCTACAAATGCTAGAAACGTAGGTTTGCCTTTCCTTAATCTTTCTTCTAAGATAAGTCGTAGGGTCAGTATTGCCTCACGTGTTCCAATATTTCTACGGAATCCAAACTGATTTAACCCGAGGTCGGCTTCTACTAGTTTTTCCATTCGTCTGCCTGATAGTTCGGTAATTTTCACATCTGTCAACACCTGCTTTCTTTGGGAGTGGATATGGTAGTCGAATCCTGGCTCTTGGCGTAAGCTGGAAAGTAAAATCTCAAAACTAATGTTGCTCTCATCTGCAGCTGACTGCTGTGAAAAAATGTCTTAAATGTTAAAGCGGGCGATCTGATCTTCCGCTATCATTTTGCATTATAAGGCGATGCGCAATGGCGTCTCTTGAAGCAGAGGCCGCTAAAATTGTAGAGCTGTAAGCGTCTTAAGAAAAAATAATTCGATGCAGGGATCATGAGGGCTCACTGTACTTCGAAATAACGCACATTTAAATTTTAAGGTACTATATTAGCAACAACTAACGTACGTGGTACAGTATGTCTTCTACCTATTACTAGAAACAAGCGAAGAGAGGGAGAGAACAACAATCAAGGAGCGTTATTCTCCGGTATTAATTGTATAGAAGTTTACATTTAAGGAGTTTACTCCTTGATAGGAACATTAAATTTAATATTTACTATAAAATTTTACGCCGTCTTTGCGCTCGGTGATACACGAGGTTCGTGTACATTTACTTCGTCGCGAGATACATTTCTCGTTCCAAGTTTTTTAAATGTCTTTACGACACAATTGTCGCTTGGTAGAAACTGAGGATTCACATATATATTCTTGTTAAACAAAGGCACAGGAGTTGTTGAGTAACACTTTATTAGCTTAAATAAGGATTAATCAACTGCTAGTGCGGATTTAACGAGAATACATTCTTATAGCTGTAGTCGCCTATAATGTAAAGTGTATTGTTATTACGTAGAGCAAGCAATACAGTTTATATCACAGCAAGCGGATCTCTTGATACTAATACGCAAAGAGTAATTTCAACGTCTTTCGTTGAAGTAAACGAAAAAATTGGAATGCGAACAGTAGACAAACGTTCAGGATCAAGGAGTGATATAAGCTCCTCTCTACGTCCATGAAACCCTGGTTATGCTGATAGACAGGTCTGTAGCGTAAGGAGGTGGTCTAGGTTAGAGGTTGGAACAAGACGGTATGGTTGGAGACGGGTAATCCATTGGATGTGAATGGGCAACGGATTGGTATGCAGCAGCGGCTGATGTCCACTTTGCACTGTAATTAAGGCACTTTGCCATATACAGGGCGAGTGAGGAGGAAAGGTACATGCTTTCAGATGCGGTAGTATAAGTGATACTGAACAAACAACTTCATGTGGACATATGCCATATTGCGAATGGTTTCCGAGATAGAATGTTTGTTATTACTTCTGTACGTTATTCTTTAATAACTCGAAAACCGCACATTCCAAGGAAAACGTGTCTTAGTACACAATTAAACTAGATTTGCTACTAAAAAGTCCTATTTATTTTTTGTCTAGAACTAACAGTTTGCGCAGAGACATCGCGAGAATATTGAAAATCTCGCGCGTGCGCTGTAGCGTACGCGCTTTTTGTAAGCCAGTTTGAGGCAGTTTTCCTTCCTGATAGACCGAAAGCGCCCAGTAACCAAAACGCTCGTCTCCACTTCACTTCATGTGTGTTACTGTGGTAGGTTGTAAAAAAACAATAAAACAGAACGTAAATAGAAATGTACCTTAAGTGTTGTATCTGGGAAACCATTAGGAATAGGCCATACATCCACATCAAGTTTTTTGTTCAGAATCACTAATGCCATCACCCGTCAAAACACGTACCTTTCCTCCTGACTCACCCTGTGTATCGTACCTTCCAAATTAAAACCTAAAACTGCAAGGTAACTTCGCCAAACGTTAGAACGATGAAAGAATTCTCCCATGAGTGCCCTGCCGATGTCAGATATTTACTTTGACCTGTGTCGTAATTTCACGGGACGTCCTGCGTGCACAGACAGACCACATTTATTTTCCTCCTACATTCTTGGCTTAGGCACAGTGTGCTGATACTTTTAAGTACCTTAGACTGAAAGGGAGCTTTACTTAGCGAAGCATGTCTTATAAGGGGGAATAAATTAGTTTTTGTTGCTATAGGTATTTCACACATACTGCATTTTGGGAGTGGCTTATCCGGCATTTTGGTGATCGGTCAAACTAGATGGGTAGTGGTATTAACAGGTACCATATTTTTGAATTGCTAGTATCGACACACCTTGTAGAGTACTGCTGGTACATTTTGTTTCACGAAATTCGTGCATCAGTAATCATGTGCAGTTTAATGTGTTTTCTGTCTAAGTCGGAGAACAATATCTTTACTACTCGTTCGTTAGATGTTTCTAACCGTATGATCTTCGACTGCAAATGTGTAGTGTTATATGGAGGCCAGAATTTAGAGGAGAACGTTCACTGATCAGTATGTAAATGAATAGACGGTAATAAATTTGTCGTCGGGATGGAAATTTCATTGTTACCCACATACCGCACACGAAGCTGTACGGAGAATTTTCCCGTCATTAACAAATAATGTGACGTCAGTGCCTCATCTCGTGGCAACAGTTGTCCTGTGCTGTGATTGGCCGAAAACAGCAGTCGGAACTGAAGCCAGATTAGGCCTATATTCAATTTTAGCGAAGTTTAGGTGGCTTGTTTCGGAGTCATTGCTTATTAAATTGTACTCTACGAAATTAAGTTCGTGGGACGTTTTAATGGACATAGGTGCTGGAAAACGAAAGCCACCTTCGCTTCCAGGCACGCGGCACGAGCATAAGACAGGGTTTCCAGTACGTGGAACTGGAACAACGGTTCTGCTCACGTGGTCCGCTGTGTTGTGAAGACAAAAATAAATAAATAAAATAAAATAAAGGAAACCGCAGGAGAGAAGACTTGTTGTGACGTGAAGACTGTTTAATAGAACGACTCAGTGGCGTACCAACCATTTCTTTGGGTGTGGGGGGGGGGGGGGGGGTTCATGGAAACCCATTTGCTGAATTAGTCTTTCAGCCAAACCGTTAAGAATACATAAATACTGACCGTGTGGGAAGGTGTGTTAGTTACGCAGCGCTGTTCTACAGAAACAAGTCGTTAATAATAATATGGACCCAGCTTTAAGGTTCGTCCTCTGTAAAATTGTCTCGTTGCTTTAATTTTTAAAAAGACATTGGTCCTACTTTGTTTTTAGACCATTTACGAAAAGGAATACCTATTTACTGTAGACTGTGGCTAACAGTCGGGTAGACAAACCTTTTATTATTATTTTATAAACACTGTGCATCACATCATAATGGAAAAACAAAAACGTGTTTTGAAATAAAGACATTTATTTTGTTTTTATTTAGACAAAAAATTTTAGGTAATATTTCCAAATGTAGTTTTCCTTTCTACGGTTCGGGAATTTCCAGTCCCGTCTTGATGAATATGAAAGAGGAGTAAAGGGGTGAGTCTCGATTGAGTCAGCGTTCATCTGAGGCAAGTTTTAAATCGTATCAAAGCGCCGAATGACCTCTGAGGATGGTGACGGTCAGAACCAGAATGATGAGGCAAATAAATTCCTGGAGGAGTTCTTTAACCCTAACAGGTTCAGCGGTAAGTTTTCTTCCAATAGAGGGTACGTTATATGGTTGTATACCAGTCGCAATGGTTCGCATCATTTCGAGCTGTGCAGAAAACCTGTCCAGGTTGAAGTCTGTTGTATTTACTCGAAGCAATTCTTCCAAAGGTGTTGTAGATAGAGGACATATTTGGGAGAACGTTAATAACCGCCGCTTCAAGATGGGATAGTCTCTTTAATTCCTCTTGGTTGCCCTTCGATACTTTTTTTCAGAATGTGATCAAGAATTTGGAACGAATCCTTCCTAAATTTTCGTTCTGAAGGCAATTTTTTATCAGCAAATGGAGTTTCTGTGTGTTGCAATTTCGCTGGAATTTTTCTTGGCTGTTAGAAATTTGTGTGTTTCATATTTAGGCTTTTAGAATAATTTTTGGATTTCTCTAACAGCATATCAAATGGTTCTGTAGTTAGATTTGGAGAAGCTAGTTTCAGAACCTCTACAAAATGTTTCACTCTGACTGCTTTAAAATTTGTATTCCGTGCGGATCTGACCGGCTCTCTCACAATCCAGAAGCTTTAGTTGCTACTGCTACACTATGCGATCAAAGGTACCTTGACACCTGACCGAAAATGACTTAAAAGTCGGTCGCGCCCTCCATCGGTAATGCTGGAATTAGTGTAGTGTTGGCCCACCCTTAACCTTGATGACAGCTTCCACTCCCGTAGCCATAAGTTCAGTCAGGTGCTGGAAGGTTTGCTGGGGAATGGCAGCCCATTCTTCACGGAGTGCTGCACTGAGGAGAGGTAACAATGTCGGTCGGTGAGGCCTGTCACGAAGTCGGCCTTCCAAAACGTCCCAAAGGTGTTCTGTAGGATTCAGGTCAGGACTCTGTGCAGGCCAGTCCATAACAGGGATGTTACTGTCGTGTAACCACTCCGCCACCGGCCGTGTTCGATCGTGTTGAAAGATGCAGTCGTCATCCCCGAATTGCCCTTCAATAGTGGTAGGCAAGAAGGTGCTCAAACGACAATGTAGGGGTGTTCTGTGATAGTGCCACGCAAAACAAGGGGTGCCAGCCTCCTCCATGAGAAACACGACCACACCACAACACCGCCGCCTCCGAATTTCACTGTCGGCACTACACACGCTGGCAGATGACGTTCACCATACCCCGCTATCGGAACGCCTCATTGTGTACTGTGATTCGTCACTCCACACAACGTTTCCCCCTGTTCAATCGTCCAGTGTTTACGCTCCTTAACACCAAGCGAGGCGTCGTTTAGCATTTACCGGCGTGATGCGTGGCTTATGAGCTGCAGCTCGACCGTGAAATCAAAGTTTTCTCACCTCCCGCCTGTCATAGTACTTGCAGTGCATCCTGATGCAGTTCGGAATTCCTTTGTGATGGTCTGACAGATGTCTGCCTGTTACACATTACGACCCTCTGCAACTGTCGGCGGTCTGTCGGTCGACAGAAGAGGTCGGCCTGTATGCTTTTGTGCTGTCTGTGTCCCTTCACGTTTCCTCTTCACTATCACATCGGATACAGTGGACCTAGGGAGTGTAGAAATCTCGCGTGCAGACGTATGAGACAAGTGCTAACCAATCACCTGACCACGTTCGAAGTCCGTGAGCGCGAATTCTGCTCTCTCACAATGTCTGATGACGACTGAGGTCGCTGATACGGAGTACCTGGCGGTAGGTGGCAGCACAATGCACTTCACATGAGAAACGTATATTTGGGGGGGGGGGGGGGGCTGGTACTTTTGATCATTGTGTATATAAAAATAGTTTCGAACTCTTCGGGCCGCTTCGCATAGCCCCGCAGGACTGATCTTTTGTCTGTTAAGTGAGCTCGGTACATTCAATATTTCGGTCACTGTCTTCTGGACTCGCTGATAGTTTTCCCTCAAATATGTGAAAAATGTCACTCTTACAGCCCACAGCATCTGCATACACGTCTTTCGGTTTTGCTAGAATTATACGTGAGGCGTCTTTCACAGTTACCAGTACATCGCACAATGGATCACAACTTCTTGAAACAATGAATGCTGCAGTGGATGTAACAACGCTTTGGCCGGTCTTTACGGGTTTTCTTCCCCCCTTGTTCCGCCCAGACATATTAGCTGCACAATCGTAGCAGTGGGCGCGTAAAAACTGTTTTAGTGACAGCCCTAGAAGGGTGTATTTCATCGTAGTTACCAGCGTTTTTGCCTTGGAGTCCGACGGACTGCATGACCCCAGGAAAAGTTTTTATTTCAAGCGTCTCAGGGTCAACACTATGTACACGAAGAGTGCCAGCCAATTTCGTCGTTTATTCTGTTCTAATTCTGTAGAAAGGCGAATTTTTTATTTGCTGCACATTTCCTCGCTGGATCGTGTGAGCGATAATTTCCACTACTTCGTTTTGTATCGCCGACGGCAACCAAGGGTTATGACGTTTTCAGAAATATCTTCAGTTCTGGGACATCATTCTTCTGATCAAGAAATGTCGTGAAGTTCCCAGAGACTGTTTCAAGACCTCTGTGTTTTTCCCATTCGACCCAGGAACCTGAGTGAGCTGATAATTACTAGCAGAGCGGTTCTAGCTTCATCCTGATCGGTCAGCAGACATCTGACACGACCAGCAACAGGTGTCCTGTTTTCATGTTGCCGAGTAATTGCTCGAGACCCTCGTTGGAAAAGACTTTTCGTGTATCTTGAATTTTTCTCCGGTTTTTTCCAGTTACAGAAAACTTCTTTAAGAAAAGCTCTCCCTTTCTTTGGTCTTCTATTCTTCACTAAGTGGATGGACCGAATGCAGCATCGCCACTCTTTTCTCTGTAATGTAGCCACGGATAAGCCACAGACCATTCCGATTTACAATATCTTTTATTCCTTCGTGGAAAGTTACGCTTGTTTGCTGGATGAAATTTTGTTTCATGAACAGGTATACTTGAAGTAGAACCCACTGTTTCCATGTGAGAATGCGTGTTTGGCAGTCCTGCGCCACAACTTTTATGTCCATCGCCTCTACCTCATTGTATGTGTCGCAAGTAAGAGGGATCTTTGTAAACGTTATTGAACATCTTCACTGGTGTCCAATATCAAAGCAAGGAACGGAAATTTTTCAAGGTTGCGTTTATTTTGCCACAAAGCTGTGAAAAAAGATAGTAAAACAGTAACAATGCAAAGAACACAGGACGTAATCAACTGCAACACGCATAATAGACAGAAATGATTTTCGTTTTTTCCAACTTGACGGATTTGCACACATTCTGACAACTGGTTAACGTGCTGACCAGGGCGTGTGACCTCCTGTGGCACAAATACGGGCCTGACAAAGACGGACCGCTGTGAATGACGTCACCAATCTCGTGTTGAGGCGACAACGCCCTTTCCGCCTGCAGAGCTGCTCCCAAGTCTCCCAGAGTGGCCAGTGGATGCAGCCTGTTTCCTTACTGCGTCCCAGACTCGAGTCGGGAGAGCGAACTGGCCGCGGCACGCGTGCAGCATCTTCAGTTTCCGTAAGAAACACCAGCCACGTGTGCTGAGAGAGGTCGGCCATCATCGCTCGTCGAGACAGTCTGGGCACACCGCAGCTCGCAGCAGCCTCGCCTGACATTCCGAGCTCTCCTCACAGCAGCTACGCCGTGCTGGTTCAGCCGTACGAGTTCCTGAAGAGGTGTTCGAATGGTCGACACAGTCCCTGCCCACACCACCAGGGATCTCTTTCCACAAGGTTTGGAGCCCAGCACCGTGTTCCACGTGCCCCCCACATGCGAATCCGCCGAGAATCTCTCTCCACCAAATCGGGACTCGTGTGTGGAAAGAACATTCGCCCACTGTTCTACGTCTAGGTGGCGTGTTGACGGCTCCACTCTAGACGTTCCCTTCTGTGAAGACACGCAGGAGGAAACTCACGTGGTAAATAAAATGTTTTCTGTGTGTTCAATGAGGAACTGCCGAGTAAAGCACTGTATTTGTGTGTTTGGCATTCAGCTTTCAGTTGTTAAATCAATTCAAGATAAACTGAACAGTGTTCGTACCGTTAAATGTAACATTTGTCATGAAACGTGTATGAAATTACAGAGAACTCAAATCTCGTCTAATATGTACGAATGCTTCTCAATGGCTGTTTAACGTGCAAGAATGAAGCCGCTTCGCAGTATGTTAGGACTTCTTGCCGGAAGCGACTGTATATTAATTGCTTCTGTTTTTGCGGCAAGTTTTATTCTAAACATTGACTTGCATTATAGCACTGTATTTTCCTTTCATAAGCTAACGATTGGCATTAATATACGGCGCATATCAAAAAGAATCGTCCGATTTAAAAAATCATAGCCATTATGTTATTTGAGACGTGTGTGTGAACAACGTACTGTTGCAGAGAGCAAACTCGTAGTTTTACATGGTTCCCGCCAGGTAGCAGCAGAGCGCGCCGAGTTCAGTTCAAATATAAATGGTGTCCGGATAACAGAAAGCGTTTCGTGTTCAGCAATGTTGTGGATCCTCCTACAGCACAGAGCGTTAGACGATGCCGTGAACAATTCCGAGGAACAGGTTGCTTGTGTCGCAGCAAATCGCCGGATCGTCCCCGAATGTCTTTGACAAGGACGTCGAACGCATCCGCCATAGCTTCACAGGGAGTCCGCAGAAATCCGTTCGCCGTGCAGTTCGACAGCTAAACGTGGCCCCGATCTACGTCTGGCGTTTGTTGCGCCGACGTCTACGCATGAAACCACACAAAAGTCAGCTGCTGCAAGCTCTTCGTGAAGGTGATTTCTAAATCTGAGGTTCACAGACCGATGGATTCGCTCCCACTGGACCACATGATTCAGCCTTGCTTCACTGGCCTCCAACGTCACCGAACCTGACCTCATGTGATAATTTCTTTTTTTTTTTTTTTTGGGGGGGGGGGGGCTTTCAGTGCCTCCGTTACCAATAACAATGAAAGAAGTGAGACATTGCATAACAGCAGCTGTGGAAGCGGCAACTCGACACATGGTCGCCGCAGTGTGGAAACAATTTGAATAGCGCATTGATGTATGACGTGCAGCTCAAAAAGGCATATTCAACACCTATGGAAAGGTATGGAAAAACTTTTAGAGTTTCCCGTTCACCAAGAAACTAAATTCATTGTATGTGTGCAACAGTTTCAGACATGGCAAATAGGATGATTGTTTTCAGTACACCCTGTAAACTTCGAGCCTGTGTACTTCCACATTATGGTAGATAAAAACATCTCAGTATTTTTTGTACAGAGAACTACTAATTTCTCTGCGCGCAATTTCCTGAAGTGTTTGGGTAGTAATTTGTCACGCTCAACTCTGTTACCTATAATGCCTTAACGGGACCACACCCTGCCTATCTAACCCATGCTAATTTAGGCAAGTATTTGACTCATTTCTGAAAAAAAAAATTATTTGATGCAGGACCGTAATATTTTTACTGTATGTTACGTGATGCTAATAGAGCCAACTGTATTAAAAACTACTTGATTAATTTAATAGTTTTTAAGAAATACTTTTTTAAATTTATTAACAAAAAATATTAACTTTTTCTGCAGAAAATATTTTTGTGAACTTCCTAATGGAGTATTAATGAATGTAGTACCAGAGGTGGCCTTTTATGTTACGCAGAGTCTCTGGAAACGTCATTCATTTATCTATGATAGTTCGATATAATAAGGCATGTGTACTGAAAATTTTATTTTGAGGGAAATTGACTTTAAAGCAAAACCCTTTGAAATTTGTTACTTACAGTCAATTAAAACTGTGCTGCCGCATATGATGGCCCTTCTTTGGCCTCTAGCAGGTCTTCCAGCCTCTCTTTCACCTTCCTGCATGTTTGTCTTGCTTTCTTGGCCATTTTGGATGCAGACCTGTCTGCATCGGCTATCCTCGCTTTATTGCAATGTTGCAGCCCAGTGATCATACTTTCACCAGGGTTAATTCCCAGCTTTTTCAGTACGCAAAACTTTCCAATATTACCACAATTGAATGTAATAACAGCATCATGGACTCGTAGTTTCATTGGATGCATGCCTACAAATACAGTTTTAGGAAGGCGGTTCCAAGTTACGCTGTTGAAACATTCATTTGGGTTCTGTGTCTGCCCACGCAGACATTTCCGTATAAGTTCAGGATGAGCCAGTTCTCTGAAAATTGGTTTAATTTCTGTAATCAGAGCAGCAGGAAGAGAATGCTGGTGGGAATAAGATTCTCCAGTTGCCTAAACCCTATTGTATTTGCACCACGAAGTTTCTCCTGATGGACACAATCCATGACATGGCTTATTGTCAGTAGAGGACATCTCTCTTCATTGCCTCCAGATTTCCTTTATTTGTCCTAATTGCCTGCCGTAGTATACCTGCAAGTTTTCTATTTCAGTTTTAGTTAATCGACCCTGTCCGGTCTACAATTTTCCATCTTCTAATTTTTTCCACTCGTATCAACAGTTTTCTCAACCTTGTTCCCAAACGTTTTTGAACATGGCCTACACATTTTGCTAATAATGGCATCTCCATATGGCTTAGTTGACAGTGGGTGACAAAAGTGGGCGTGGCACATAAACACATGTGGTAGGAAAATGCTCTTTCAGGGTGTATACGACCTGGGACAACCCGGAGATTCGGGAATTTTTTGGAATTCCGGGAATTTTTCATTTTTCCAGTTTTCAGTTAAATTTTTGTAATTTTGACTGGTAAGAACCGACACTCTGACGAAGGATATTACTGTATCCGCTACTGCAGAATAATACAATAAAACATAAACGAGATAAGGAAGACGAAAATGCAGCTAAGTTGCAAAGGACAAACCAGTGCTCATACAAGCGTCTGTCAACAGTAAAACGTGTCAAAGGCTTCAGGAAGACTATGCAATGTTTCAGAACGACAAATTGCCTCCGATGAGCGTGAAGTCTCAACTATTTACATTACATTAGTTGCAGCAATTACGAGCGGGCTCATGCGCATGCGCAGTGCAGTCGGGTTCGAGTTGTAGATTCTCCCGCTTCTGGCTACAGAAATGTGGCTGTCGGCTGTGCAAGCAGTCGCAGCAAGCAGCTAGATGCTACCGGGAAAAGGGGGCGCCAAATTCATACTCCTGGGCAAGAAAACGTTTCACGAAACGCCTAGCATCTAGCTCTCGTTGGTCTCTAGATTATTCATATGATTTTGAAACTCGTCCCTGTTGGTCTTTGAACATTTCTGAACACCTTTTAAATTGATTTATGAATGAGTCATAAGTTGATTTTTGAGTGTGTGCATAGTGTATGTGATGTGTGTCTCAGGAGAATCCCCGTCGCATCTAGAAATAAAGTTTCCGCAGACAACAGGGGATGGGGCTATACGAGCTGAACGGAGTAAAGCGGAACGGATGAATGCCAATCGCTGTCTGATTATGTGGTTGATAGCGTTTGCGAATGACCAGTGTTGTCACAATTACTAGCGAAATCCATAGATTCAGAGTACCAGAATGGTAATAAACGACTGACAGGAATAACCGATGAGAAATATTACGTATTATCTTCTCGGTGTATCCAAGAAAATGAAATTTGGACAGAAAATTTTTGTCCAGATCGCTACACCATTAAGGACCGTTGTACAGTCCCCGACTAGCAGCCGCTTAAGTTCTATTCTGGAAGTAACGCAGAAAACGTAAAACGCCTAACTGGAAAATAATCGCGGTATAACTAAATCTGTGATTCTAGCGGGGTTAGTGAAGTTAATCGGCGAACAAATTTTGACAATGGCAGGAGTAGCTACAGAATTGGTGATGACAGGATTGATTGTTAGAACGTGGAACGAGAAGAAACGGGGACATCACACAATTTTAGAAGAATAAGACGAATCCAGATTTATATAAAAACTTAGTAATACTACTTTTCGATCTCGTGCTTGAGAACCTGGTGCGTATAAATAAAATTTGAAACTATTTCCTAACAAAATTTTTTGCTTGTAGTAGGTCTAATAGCCATGTGATATTGGTACTTTGTGAATTAATTCTGTCGTGTTATAAAAATGGCCATCTGTGCCAAAACAGTCACGTTTATTTGATGTGTGTTACAAAATTGCTGCAATATTAGAAAGGCCTATTTTATCTAGCAGACAATGACAAAATAGACGTAAACAGATCGAAAAGCCACACCAGTCTTGGATATTATTTGTGTTAAAAGCTTTTTCAGTATTAGCTAACGACATTTCGATTTTTCATGTAGCAAAACGTTTGACGAACTTTGAGGTTATAGATTCTTTCGCAGAAAGGAAACCATGCCATGTAAAGCTGGAGCAAGATTAGAGAGAAAAAAATGCTACGAGCTAAGGATTGAATAAATGTGTAATTTCTTGCTTATCTCTTGTTTATTCGTTTTATGTATCCTATATTTAATTTTATGCCACAGAAAACAGCAAGTTATTAGCTAATAGGCAATAAAGAGTGCAAATTTTCTGGAGAGTTCTTGTTCTCCGTATTACAAATATTCCCATCCTCTATTAATTGCGAGATTTTTTTAAATAGGGGCAGGCTGGCAAACTGGGAGCAGAAGTGGCACCAGAGGACATTTCAGTTTCCACTGTCCTGAATATAGTTTGGTGGCATCCATTACAAAATGTACACGTTTCAATTCCACAGAGCGAAATACAGTGACGTGCGGTAGAAGAATGCCTTATGAAGAGGCGTGGCACTGCACTCTGGCACACTTCAGACCAAATAATATCTTACATTTCCTCGAACACGTATGTTTCAGACTTTTCAGAAAGACGTGCGCTACAAGATGAACATATTTTTGGAAAACTGGATTTTTTTAGTATTATCGTAGATCCGGTGCTGATGCGCAGAGCAGTCTCAAGGTGGGCAGTCTCCACGTGACCCGTGTTTACATTTACTGATTTTGCTGTTTCCCCTTAGTTTACATAATTGCGGAAGCCAAAATTTTTCATCAGTTTGAGATTTTATTTTATTTCCATCTTTCTGACAGTCAAGCATTAATCGCCTTGCGGAACAATGAAGAACAAATAAGCCCTCGGTCACAAATATTAAGTCAAAATTGACCAGGTTTCGACGCTACTATGAGCGTCGTCTTCAGAATTAAACTAACTGTTCTAAAACATAATAGGTATATAAGACATTAATAAACTAAAGTGTGTACTGACTGGAAAGAGATGCAGTACTTACAAGTCACATTCTAAAATAATCTAAGCCGGAAAGGCGACGTCGTGAAAAGTTGTAAATATGATAAGATGGCGAGCCGCTAAGGGCTGCTCGTACCCGAGTGAACACGGGTTGCAACCAAACTGCGGTGCCCACGTTAGGAAGTGTGGCCAAGTAAACACGGGGTTGCTACGAGCGCCACCTAGTAACCGCAGAAACAACTACGCTACTGCACATTCAAAATCAGACAAATGAAATTGTAATGAAGCTTATTCAGGCATAACGTAAGCACTAATAAAGCGCTAATAATAAGATGAAGTTACGTATTTATCTGCTTTAAACATATACATTTTGTAACGTAAAAAAAACGTCAGTTATGACATACAAGAAAACAGCAAAGACGTAACAGGAAAACAACATTTCGGCAAACTGCATGAGGAAATTGAATCAAAGATCAAGCAACGGCTTTATACAGTGGAAAAAGTTTTTATTTCCCAGCTGCAGCTGTTCGCTGAGAATGAGGCCATCATGACGAGATAGATGTTTGAAAATCTCCAATTCCTCTAAAACATCTAACCTACGCCCCTTCTTTTCGGTATGCAAAAATTGTTATCGCCAATGGCTTTAGGCACGTGTCCAGTAATTACGAGATGATCGGCAAAGGATGAATTTAGGGGACTGGTGCCGTTTTTTCTCGAAAGATGTTCCTTATATCTGATGGTGAAAGTACATCCAGTTTGCCCTGTATAATAGGAGGAGCAGGTATCACAGGTGATATTATAAACGCCAGAAGTTTCTGTAGGGGAGCGAATGGATTTCAAATTATGAATGAAGTTTCTCTTCAGATTATTATCAGAGAAGGCAACATTGCAGTTGTATTTGTTGCGAAGCAGGCGCTGAATCTGATAGGAAATGGGTCCTGCGAAAGGAATAGAAGAACGTTTAGTTGGTTAACTTCAGCGCGTGAGGTGTTGAGCGTAGTAATTCTTGCAATTTTCTTTTTGAGGATATCGTCCACTATGTTAGGCGTATATTCATTATTGACTGCTATGGCTTTAAGTAAATTTATGTCCTCATTGAACTTTTCCGTTTAAAGTGGTATAGAGGTGGCTCGGTGGACGGCAGAGTGAAAAGAGGAAGCAGGCACGATTTGGTCAGGATACTTTTCTTTTCGAAAAATATTGAAAGTGATGTTATTGCCTTCTATTGTAAGGGGCAAGTCCAAATAATGTAATTGGCGGTTTTCGTTTTCGAGTTGAATAGTGAAAGAAATTTTTTCATGGAGGTTGTTAAGAAGTTTAAATAAATGATCAATGCTATCGGCGGGTCCGTATAGATGACTAGAATATCATCAACGTATCTTGTGTAAGAAAGGATACCTAGTGAAGCGTCTGAGAAACGGTTAAACAATTTTTTTTCCCAAAGAATTGATAAAGATGTCGACAAGGATGCCGGCTAAAGGGTTGCCCATAGCGAGCCCATCAGACTGCTGCTACAGTTGTCCGTTTAGTTCCAAGAAGTTGTACGTGACAACGACAATGAGATTCATAAAATCGGTAATCTGTTCATCTGATGGATCTTTTTTAAAGTGACGTACGGTAGGGCGACAGACAGGCAGACACTAACTGCCTAACAAATGCGGACGGGAGACAGACGAGCAAGCTGGGGGACGAGAGACTGACCAAGAAAACAAGTGGAATTTAACAAGGAAATGAAACAACATATCACGAATCTCTCAACTTCTAATAAACTGCGATGTCTGGCAAAGACCTCTCCCGAACCGTCCGTTGCCAGCCGCTTCAACGGACGCAGGAGGGCGCGCCCATCTCCCGCCTCACGGCGTCGCAGCTCGCACCGGCCAGACCGATGTCGTGGTTTGACTCCTGCTGCTCTCGTGTCGGCCGCGAAGCCACTACCCCTCGCTATACGGCGCGGCCCACTGGACTCACGTGGCGACCTCACACGCGCCGACGCTCAAGACGGACAAGTCGTCTCGTGTCTCAGTGCGCGACCGACCAACCGATCTATCGATCCTACCGCCAACGACCGTTGGCTGAGCAGACGGGCGGCCTGACACACACTGGCACTCCGGACGACAGACAGACACTGAGGGCCCCACACTGACCCGGCTGACCGACTGACCGACTGGCGAGCTCGTAGCGCCCCTTACATGCACGTGAACAGGCAACCTTTCCCTTTTCCCACCAGAGGGAGACACCAAAGCTGCTGTTGCCACAAACGGAGGGCGACTGCTTCACACTACGCGCTGCGGCGCGCTCTTCCAAACAGCAAATTTTACCTCGGCTCACTGCCGCTAAGTTTACATGCGACACATCTTCCGAAAGGCGCGAACCGAATTTCGGAATCAGTTTTTCGCAGTCGTGTTTACATGTTAAGGTCTGAAGCGGATTTGCCATCCCAGTTACCCAGATACGATGATAGGAAAACAGCCGTTAGTTTCCGATTTACTCAGCACAGTCGCTATTTCTCTCCAGTTAGAGCATGTGCAAATAGCTTTAGTCTAATATTCCTGCTTGTCCTTCACTGTACAGGATGCCACTCCGTCCATATTAGTCTAAAACTTTTAAAAACGAGTTCAAACCTGGTAGCCCAAGCATTTTTGCGTTTACTTGGGAGTGAGAACTGAATGCGCAGTTCGGAAAATCGGCAACTGGAGGCGGATTTCCAGAATAGATTTACGTGACTACCCAGAAGCGATATTCGGAAATGTGATTACGGTATCCTGTGTTTGGAGTCCCGTGTAAACGGGGACGGGGTTCGTGCTGCCAGCTGTATACGGCAGTGCGAGACAAACCGGTGTGGGTGGAGGCAGGCGGTCCGGTCCGGTCCGGCAGTGCGGACACCGACGTAGACGCCTCGCCGGCTCTGCAGCAGCCGCTCCCTCGCCTGCCGGGGGCCGACCTGGCAACGCCGCGCCGTGACGTCAGCCGCACGGTTGCACGGTTTGTGCGGGTCAGTCGTGGAGTGTCGGACGGGGGGGACGGGGGGGGGGGGGGGCAGGCGACCAGTGTCAGCAGGTCCTCAGGGCATCTCTTCTGCGCGTGAGTACAGGGGGAGGCGGGCAGCTGGCCCCGACTGCAGTTTCCGGAAGCCGCGGCTGTTACGCCGTTCTGCACGATTTGTGTCGTCCGTCGCCAAACTCACGACAGAGCAACGTCAGAAAACTTCTCCTCTATAATACATTGTCTTACTTTGAAAACAGAAAATAGCGTCGCTACGAATGGCGAATAGTCTGTTTAATTACCGTGCCGAGTGTGTAATAATTTTTTGCTCGTTACTTCCTGTCTTTCTACTCATTTAATCGCTGTCAGTCTAGATTCCCTCAGAATTCTCTTACCACACACACTTCAAGTGAAAACGACGCGTTATTATGTCACAGTGCATCGAAATAAGACACGCTAGTAGGACAGAGTTTCAGGGAGAGCATAAGGCAACAATTGACAGGAATGGGGGAAAGAAATACAGTAGAAGAAGAATGGGTAGCTTTGAGGGATGAAGTAGTGAACGCAGCAGAGGATCAAGTAGGTAAAAAGACGAGGGCTAGTAGAAATCCTTGGGTAACAGAAGAAATATTGAATTTAATTGATGAAAGGAGAAAATATAAAAATGCAGTAAATGAAGCAGGCAAAAAGGAACACAAACGTCTCAAAAATGATATCGACAGGAAGTGCAAAATGGCTAAGCAGGGATGGCTAGAGGACAAATGTAAGGATGTAGAGGCTTGTCTCACTAGGGGTAAGATAGATACTGCCTACAGGAAAATTAGAGAGACCTTTGGAGATAAGAGAACGACTTGTATGAATATCAAGGGCACAGATGGAAACCCAGTTCTAAGCAAAGAAGGGAAAGCAGAAAGGTGGTAGGAGTATATAGAGGGTCTATACAAGGGCGATGTACTTGAGGACAATATTATGGAAATGGAAGAGGATGTAGATGAAGATGAAATGGGAGATACGATACTGCGTGAAGAGTTTGACAGAGCACTGAAAGACCTGAGTCGAAACAAGGCCCCCGGAGTAGACAACATTCCATTGGAACTACTGACGGCCTTGGCAGAGCCAGTCCTGACAAAACTCTACCATCTGGTGAGCAAGATGTATGAGACAGGCGAAATACCCTCAGACTTCAAGAAGAATATAATAATTCCAATCCCAAAGAAAGCAGGTGTTGACAGATGTGAGAATTACCGAACAAGCAGTTTAATAAGCCACAGCTGCAAAATACTAACACGAATTCTTTCCAGACGAATAGAAAAACTAGTAGAAGCCGACCTCGGGGAAGATCAGTTTGGATTCCGTAGAAATACTGGAACACGTGAGGCAATACTGACCTTACAACTTATCTTAGAGGAAAGATTAAGGAAAGGCAAACCTACGTTTCTAGCATTTGTAGACTTAGAGAAAGCTTTTGACAATATTGACTGGAATACTTTCTTCAAATTCTGAAGGTGCCGGGGGCAAAATACAGGGAGCGAAAGGCTATTTACAATTTGTACAGAAACCAGATGGCAGTTATAAGAGTTGAGGGGCATGAAAGGGAAGCAGTGGTTGGGAAAGGGAGTAAGACAGGGTTGTAGCCTCTCCCCGATGTTATTCAATCTGTATATTGAGCAAGCAGTAAAGGAAACAAAAGAAAAATTCGGAGTAGGTATTAAAATCCATGGAGAAGAAATAAAAACTTTGAGGTTCGCCGATGACATCGTAATTCTGTCAGAGACAGCAAAGGACTTGGAAGAGCCGTTGAACGGAATGGACAGTGTCTTGAAAGGAGGATATAAGATGAACATCAACAAAAGCAAAACGGGGATAATGGAATGTAGTCAAATTAAGTCGGGTGATGTTGAGGGTATTAGATTAGGAAAAGAGACACTTAAAGTAGTAAAGGAGTTTTGCTATTTGGGGAGCAAAATAACTGATGATGGTCGAAGTAGAGAGGATATAAAATGTAGACTGTCAATGGCAAGGAAAGCGTTTCTCAAGAAGAGAAATTTGTTAACATCGAGTATAGATTTAAGTGTCAGGAAGTCGTTTCTGAAAGTATTTGTATGGAGTGTAGCCATGTATGGAAGTGAAACATGGACGATAAGTAGTTTGGACAAGAAGAGAATAGAAGCTTTCGAAATGTGGTGCTACAGAAGAATGCTGTAGATAAGGTGGGTAGATCACGTAACTAATGAGGAGGTATTGAGTAGGATTGGGGAGAAGAGAAGTTTGTGGCACAACTTGACTAGAAGAAGGGATCGGTTGGTAGGACATGTTTTGAGGCATCAAGGGATCACTAATTTAGCATTGGAGGGCACCGGGGAGGGTAAAAATCGTAGAGGGAGACCAAGAGATGAATACACTAAGCAGATTCAGAAGGATGTAGGTTGCAGCAGGTACTGGGAGATGATGAAGCTTGCACAGGATAGAGTAGCATGGAGAGCTGCATCAAACCAGTCTCATGACTGAAGACCACAACAACAACATACACTACTGGCCATTAAAATTGCTACACTACGAAGATGACGTGCTACAGACGCGAAATTTAACCGACAGGAAGCAGATGCTGTGATATGCAAATGATTAGCTTTTCAGAGTATACAGGCAAGGTTGGCGCCGGTAGTGGCACCTACAATGTGCTGACATGAGGAAAGTTTCCAATACACAAACAGCAGTTGACCGGCGTTGCCTGGTGAAACGTTATTGTGTTGCCTAGTGTAAGGAGGAGAAATGCGTACCATCACGTTTCCGACTTTGATAAAGGGCGGATTGTAGCCTATCGCGATTGCGGTTTATCGTATCGCGACATTGCTGCTCGTGTTGGTCGAGATCCAATGACTGTTAGCAGAATATGGAATCGGTGGGTTCCGGAGGGTAATACGGAACGCCGTGCTGGATCCTAACGGCCTCGTATCACTAGCAGTCGAGATGACAGGCATCTTGTCCGGATGGCTGTAACAGATCGTGCAGCTACGTCTCGATCCTTGAGTCAACAGATGGGGACGTTTGCAAGACGACAACCATCTGCACGAACAGTTCGACGACGTTTGCAGCAGCATGGACTATCAGCTCGGAGACCGTGGCTGCGGTTACCCTTGACGCTGCATCAAAGACAGGAGTGCCTGCGGTGATGTACTCAACGACGAACCTGGGTGCACGAATGACAAAACGTCATTTTTCTTTCGGATAAATCCAGGTTCTGTTTACAGCATCGTGATGATCGCGGTGAACGCACACTGGAAGTGTGTATTCGCCATCGTCATACTGGCGTATCACCCGGCGTGATGGTATGGGGTGCCATTGGTTACACGTCTCGGTCACCTCTTGTTCGCATTGACGGCACTTTGAACAGTGGGCGTTACATTTCATATGTGTTACGACCCGTGGCTCGACCCTTCATTCGATCCCTGCGAAACCCTACATTTCAGCAGGATAATTCATGACCGCATGTTGCAGGTCCTGTACGGGCCTTTCTGGATAAGGAAAATGTTCGACTGCAGTCCTGGCCAGCGCATTCTCCAGATGTCTCACCAATTGAAAACGTCTGGTGGCCGAGGAACTGGCTCGTCGCAATACGCCAGTCACTACTCTTGATGAACTGTGGTATCGTGTTGAAGCTGCATGGGCAGCTGTACCTGTACACGCCATCCAAGCTCTCTTTGCCTCAATGCCCAGGCGTATGAAGGGCGTTATTACGGCCAGAGGTGGTTGTTGTGGGTACTGACTTCTCAGGATCTATGCACCCATATTGCGTGAGAACGTAATCAGATGTCAGTTCTAGTATATTTGTCCAATGAATACCCGTTTATCATCTGCATTTCTCCTTGGTGTAGCAATTTTAATGGCCGGTACTGTTTTTTATCATCACGTAATAAGACATTAAAAACTTTATTAAACATTAAAAAACTACACTACTAATTTTCAGGTTTTAATTTTCTTCTCAGAGGTTTCCTGTGGACTAGCTGGGATTTTTTCGGAGAAATCTAGCTAGATTGGCTTCTTGTAGGAATGGCAAACATAAGAAGTCTGTCTCTTCTTTTTTGGGTGACAGATGGAGCGTGTTTTGCGTTTCTCCAATCGTTGTACCACTACTTGTACGTCCGGTTCTGGTAGGCGCAAAACAAGATGAATCGACACACAAAGTTCGCGGCCTATGCGGTAATGGTTGACTCGCTCTTTATTGTGCTGTGAGCAACGAGTTTGCAGGATTCATCAAAAAATCAAAGCGGCTCATCTGAGTACAGTTTCTGTAGGAATTGTGAAGGACAAACGCGTTCACACCACTTACGTCCAACACGCGGAAAAGTATTATCGTTTGCCACCGCTGGAAGAGGCTTCGGTCACCTCCGACATTTGTTTCAATGAAACATATATGTAGCAGGACCCTAAGCTAAAGATGGGGCTCTACAATTGTCTTTACCACTTCGATAACTGTCATCATTTAAGGATGTCCCAGGTGGCGAAACAAATTCGTCTGCGCTGTTCCTGTAGCGAAATATATCTTCCCTTCCAATTTCGTTGTGACTATCTAATCAAACACGATAAAACAGTGCCGGCCGGTGTGGCCGTGCGGTTCTAGGCGCTTCAGTCAGGAACCGCGTGACCGCTACGGTCGCAGGTTCGAATCCTGCCTCTGGCATGGATGTGTGTGATGTCCTTAGGTTAGTTAGGTTTAAGTAGTTCTAAGTTCTAGGGGACTGATGACCTCAGATGTTAAGTCCCATAGTGCTCAGAGCCATTTTTGAACGATAAAACAGTATTCTCAAAGTGAAGGAGCATAACACGGATAGCAGAGGGAGACTCGGCTACTGAATCCGTAGCGCAGAGTCCACAGAGGGGGGCCTCGGAGAGCGCTGGCACGAAAGCAGCATTGGTGGTGTAGCTTCAGGCCAGACTGCAGAGAACAGCCCCGCCCGTACGCATCAGCAGCAGAGTGGCAGCAAACGCTGGGTCGTTACGGCGTAGCTGTCAAAATGGCGCTGAGAGGGGCTGAGCGGACGTACAGGGAGTTGGTTTATTCGGAATGCAGTGTTCTGTCGCGGGAAGCGTGGAGACTGCTCCGTTCTCGGAGAGAGAGAGAGAATAATAGTGCACGAGGCGCGGACGTGACGGCTCGCTGCGTCAGCTGCTGGTGTTGGGGGGGGGGGGGGGAAGGGGTCACGTGACGTCGCAGCCGCCGCCCCTCCTCTTCTAGAACAGTCTCTTGCGAGGCGGCGCTCAGTCGCTTTCCTACAGCAGGGCAGGCGTGTTCGTGGACGCAACAGGTAGGACTAGTTACGTAAACTTCGATAAACTAAAGATCAATTATTAGCCTCTGCACTATCGGTAGTCTGGTTTCACTATCGATAGTCATATCGTTTATAATGAAATCGTCTTCTATAGACGCGCGAATGTTTTCGGATGTTGTTTTACTGGATTCCTAATATGCACGGTACACTCGTGAAATTGTCGTTCGGGGAAAACCCCACTTGATCGCTACCTCTGAGATGCTTTGTCCCGTGGCTAGTCCGCCGACTGTCACACCAAGTTCCAACTCACTTTACTGTTGTTAGCAGCAGTAACCGATGTGAGGCTAAGCGAAAATTGACTTCCTTTTTTTTCACTCCACTCACTAATTTTTTAAGAGTTATCGACAGCCATAGTGCACGTCATTTACGACGGCGGCCGAGTTTAGGTTCGTTCTGCGCATCTGACGCCACAAAACACAGTCAGCCAATGAACAGAGAACGACGTTGCCAGAGCTCGACTGCAGTGCAGAGCACGGACGAGTGTCTTCAGTTTTAGAAACGTTCAGTCATAAATAAAGTAATTGAACAAAAGCAATGTAGCAGCAGTAACCGATGTGAGGCTAAGCGAAAATTGACTTCCTTTTTTTTCACTCCACTCACTAATTTTTTAAGAGTTATCGACAGCCATAGTGCGCGTCATTTACGACGGCGGCCGAGTTTAGGTTCGTTCTGCGCATCTGACGCCACAAAACACAGTCAGCCAATGAACAGAGAACGACGTTGCCAGAGCTCGACTGCAGTGCAGAGCACGGACGAGTGTCTTCAGTTTTAGAAACGTTCAGTCATAAATAAAGTAATTGAACAAAAGCAATGTAGCAGCAGTAACCGATGTGAGGCTAAGCGAAAATTGACTTCCTTTTTTTTCACTCCACTCACTAATTTTTTAAAAGTTATCGACAGCCATAGTGCGCGTCATTTACGACGGCGGCCGAGTTTAGGTTCGTTCTGCGCATCTGACGTCACAAAACACAGTCAGCCAATGAACAGAGAACGACGTTGCCAGAGCTCGACTGCAGTGCAGAGCACGGACGAGTGTCTTCAGTTTTAGAAACGTTCAGTCATAAATAAAGTAATTGAACAAAAGCAATGTAGCAGCAGTAACCGATGTGAGGCTAAGCGAAAATTGACTTCCTTTTTTTTCACTCCACTCACTAATTTTTTAAGAGTTATCGACAGCCATAGTGCGCGTCATTTACGACGGCGGCCGAGTTTAGGTTCGTTCTGCGCATCTGACGCCACAAAACACAGTCAGCCAATGAACAGAGAACGACGTTGCCAGAGCTCGACTGCAGTGCAGAGCACGGACGAGTGTCTTCAGTTTTAGAAACGTTCAGTCATAAATAAAGTAATTGAACAAAAGCAATGTAGCAGCAGTAACCGATGTGAGGCTAAGCGAAAATTGACTTCCTTTTTTTTCACTCCACTCACTAATTTTTTAAGAGTTATCGACAGCCATAGTGCGCGTCATTTACGACGGCGGCCGAGTTTAGGTTCGTTCTGCGCATCTGACGCCACAAAACACAGTCAGCCAATGAACAGAGAACGACGTTGCCAGAGCTCGACTGCAGTGCAGAGCACGGACGAGTGTCTTCAGTTTTAGAAACGTTCAGTCATAAATAAAGTAATTGAACAAAAGCAATGTAGCAGCAGTAACCGATGTGAGGCTAAGCGAAAATTGACTTCCTTTTTTTTCACTCCACTCACTAATTTTTTAAGAGTTATCGACAGCCATAGTGCGCGTCATTTACGACGGCGGCCGAGTTTAGGTTCGTTCTGCGCATCTGACGCCACAAAACACAGTCAGCCAATGAACAGAGAACGACGTTGCCAGAGCTCGACTGCAGTGCAGAGCACGGACGAGTGTCTTCAGTTTTAGAAACGTTCAGTCATAAATAAAGTAATTGAACAAAAGCAATGTAGCAGCAGTAACCGATGTGAGGCTAAGCGAAAATTGACTTCCTTTTTTTTCACTCCACTCACTAATTTTTTAAGAGTTATCGACAGCCATAGTGCGCGTCATTTACGACGGCGGCCGAGTTTAGGTTCGTTCTGCGCATCTGACGCCACAAAACACAGTCAGCCAATGAACAGAGAACGACGTTGCCAGAGCTCGACTGCAGTGCAGAGCACGGACGAGTGTCTTCAGTTTTAGAAACGTTCAGTCATAAATAAAGTAATTGAACAAAAGCAATGTAGCAGCAGTAACCGATGTGAGGCTAAGCGAAAATTGACTTCCTTTTTTTTCACTCCACTCACTAATTTTTTAAGAGTTATCGACAGCCATAGTGCGCGTCATTTACGACGGCGGCCGAGTTTAGGTTCGTTCTGCGCATCTGACGCCACAAAACACAGTCAGCCAATGAACAGAGAACGACGTTGCCAGAGCTCGACTGCAGTGCAGAGCACGGACGAGTGTCTTCAGTTTTAGAAACGTTCAGTCATAAATAAAGTAATTGAACAAAAGCAATGTAGCAGCAGTAACCGATGTGAGGCTAAGCGAAAATTGACTTCCTTTTTTTTCACTCCACTCACTAATTTTTTAAGAGTTATCGACAGCCATAGTGCGCGTCATTTACGACGGCGGCCGAGTTTAGGTTCGTTCTGCGCATCTGACGCCACAAAACACAGTCAGCCAATGAACAGAGAACGACGTTGCCAGAGCTCGACTGCAGTGCAGAGCACGGACGAGTGTCTTCAGTTTTAGAAACGTTCAGTCATAAATAAAGTAATTGAACAAAAGCAATGTAGCAGCAGTAACCGATGTGAGGCTAAGCGAAAATTGACTTCCTTTTTTTTCACTCCACTCACTAATTTTTTAAGAGTTATCGACAGCCATAGTGCGCGTCATTTACGACGGCGGCCGAGTTTAGGTTCGTTCTGCGCATCTGACGTCACAAAACACAGTCAGCCAATGAACAGAGAACGACGTTGCCAGAGCTCGACTGCAGTGCAGAGCACGGACGAGTGTCTTCAGTTTTAGAAACGTTCAGTCATAAATAAAGTAATTGAACAAAAGCAATGTAGCAGCAGTAACCGATGTGAGGCTAAGCGAAAATTGACTTCCTTTTTTTTCACTCCACTCACTAATTTTTTAAGAGTTATCGACAGCCATAGTGCGCGTCATTTACGACGGCGGCCGAGTTTAGGTTCGTTCTGCGCATCTGACGCCACAAAACACAGTCAGCCAATGAACAGAGAACGACGTTGCCAGAGCTCGACTGCAGTGCAGAGCACGGACGAGTGTCTTCAGTTTTAGAAACGTTCAGTCATAAATAAAGTAATTGAACAAAAGCAATGTAGCAGCAGTAACCGATGTGAGGCTAAGCGAAAATTGACTTCCTTTTTTTTCACTCCACTCACTAATTTTTTAAGAGTTATCGACAGCCATAGTGCGCGTCATTTACGACGGCGGCCGAGTTTAGGTTCGTTCTGCGCATCTGACGCCACAAAACACAGTCAGCCAATGAACAGAGAACGACGTTGCCAGAGCTCGACTGCAGTGCAGAGCACGGACGAGTGTCTTCAGTTTTAGAAACGTTCAGTCATAAATAAAGTAATTGAACAAAAGCAATGTAGCAGCAGTAACCGATGTGAGGCTAAGCGAAAATTGACTTCCTTTTTTTTCACTCCACTCACTAATTTTTTAAGAGTTATCGACAGCCATAGTGCGCGTCATTTACGACGGCGGCCGAGTTTAGGTTCGTTCTGCGCATCTGACGCCACAAAACACAGTCAGCCAATGAACAGAGAACGACGTTGCCAGAGCTCGACTGCAGTGCAGAGCACGGACGAGTGTCTTCAGTTTTAGAAACGTTCAGTCATAAATAAAGTAATTGAACAAAAGCAATGTAGCAGCAGTAACCGATGTGAGGCTAAGCGAAAATTGACTTCCTTTTTTTTCACTCCACTCACTAATTTTTTAAGAGTTATCGACAGCCATAGTGCGCGTCATTTACGACGGCGGCCGAGTTTAGGTTCGTTCTGCGCATCTGACGCCACAAAACACAGTCAGCCAATGAACAGAGAACGACGTTGCCAGAGCTCGACTGCAGTGCAGAGCACGGACGAGTGTCTTCAGTTTTAGAAACGTTCAGTCATAAATAAAGTAATTGAACAAAAGCAATGTAGCAGCAGTAACCGATGTGAGGCTAAGCGAAAATTGACTTCCTTTTTTTTCACTCCACTCACTAATTTTTTAAGAGTTATCGACAGCCATAGTGCGCGTCATTTACGACGGCGGCCGAGTTTAGGTTCGTTCTGCGCATCTGACGCCACAAAACACAGTCAGCCAATGAACAGAGAACGACGTTGCCAGAGCTCGACTGCAGTGCAGAGCACGGACGAGTGTCTTCAGTTTTAGAAACGTTCAGTCATAAATAAAGTAATTGAACAAAAGCAATGTAGCAGCAGTAACCGATGTGAGGCTAAGCGAAAATTGACTTCCTTTTTTTTCACTCCACTCACTAATTTTTTAAGAGTTATCGACAGCCATAGTGCGCGTCATTTACGACGGCGGCCGAGTTTAGGTTCGTTCTGCGCATCTGACGCCACAAAACACAGTCAGCCAATGAACAGAGAACGACGTTGCCAGAGCTCGACTGCAGTGCAGAGCACGGACGAGTGTCTTCAGTTTTAGAAACGTTCAGTCATAAATAAAGTAATTGAACAAAAGCAATGTAGCAGCAGTAACCGATGTGAGGCTAAGCGAAAATTGACTTCCTTTTTTTTCACTCCACTCACTAATTTTTTAAGAGTTATCGACAGCCATAGTGCGCGTCATTTACGACGGCGGCCGAGTTTAGGTTCGTTCTGCGCATCTGACGCCACAAAACACAGTCAGCCAATGAACAGAGAACGACGTTGCCAGAGCTCGACTGCAGTGCAGAGCACGGACGAGTGTCTTCAGTTTTAGAAACGTTCAGTCATAAATAAAGTAATTGAACAAAAGCAATGTAGCAGCAGTAACCGATGTGAGGCTAAGCGAAAATTGACTTCCTTTTTTTTCACTCCACTCACTAATTTTTTAAGAGTTATCGACAGCCATAGTGCGCGTCATTTACGACGGCGGCCGAGTTTAGGTTCGTTCTGCGCATCTGACGCCACAAAACACAGTCAGCCAATGAACAGAGAACGACGTTGCCAGAGCTCGACTGCAGTGCAGAGCACGGACGAGTGTCTTCAGTTTTAGAAACGTTCAGTCATAAATAAAGTAATTGAACAAAAGCAATGTAGCAGCAGTAACCGATGTGAGGCTAAGCGAAAATTGACTTCCTTTTTTTTCACTCCACTCACAAATTTTTTAAGAGTTATCGACAGCCATAGTGCGCGTCATTTACGACGGCGGCCGAGTTTAGGTTCGTTCTGCGCATCTGACGCCACAAAACACAGTCAGCCAATGAACAGAGAACGACGTTGCCAGAGCTCGACTGCAGTGCAGAGCACGGACGAGTGTCTTCAGTTTTAGAAACGTTCAGTCATAAATAAAGTAATTGAACAAAAGCAATGTAGCAGCAGTAACCGATGTGAGGCTAAGCGAAAATTGACTTCCTTTTTTTTCACTCCACTCACTAATTTTTTAAGAGTTATCGACAGCCATAGTGCGCGTCATTTACGACGGCGGCCGAGTTTAGGTTCGTTCTGCGCATCTGACGCCACAAAACACAGTCAGCCAATGAACAGAGAACGACGTTGCCAGAGCTCGACTGCAGTGCAGAGCACGGACGAGTGTCTTCAGTTTTAGAAACGTTCAGTCATAAATAAAGTAATTGAACAAAAGCAATGTAGCAGCAGTAACCGATGTGAGGCTAAGCGAAAATTGACTTCCTTTTTTTTCACTCCACTCACTAATTTTTTAAGAGTTATCGACAGCCATAGTGCGCGTCATTTACGACGGCGGCCGAGTTTAGGTTCGTTCTGCGCATCTGACGTCACAAAACACAGTCAGCCAATGAACAGAGAACGACGTTGCCAGAGCTCGACTGCAGTGCAGAGCACGGACGAGTGTCTTCAGTTTTAGAAACGTTCAGTCATAAATAAAGTAATTGAACAAAAGCAATGTAGCAGCAGTAACTGATGTGAGGCTAAGCGAAAATTGACTTCCTTTTTTTTCACTCCACTCACTAATTTTTTAAGAGTTATCGACAGCCATAGTGCGCGTCATTTACGACGGCGGCCGAGTTTAGGTTCGTTCTGCGCATCTGACGCCACAAAACACAGTCAGCCAATGAACAGAGAACGACGTTGCCAGAGCTCGACTGCAGTGCAGAGCACGGACGAGTGTCTTCAGTTTTAGAAACGTTCAGTCATAAATAAAGTAATTGAACAAAAGCAATGTAGCAGCAGTAACCGATGTGAGGCTAAGCGAAAATTGACTTCCTTTTTTTTCACTCCACTCACTAATTTTTTAAGAGTTATCGACAGCCATAGTGCGCGTCATTTACGACGGCGGCCGAGTTTAGGTTCGTTCTGCGCATCTGACGCCACAAAACACAGTCAGCCAATGAACAGAGAACGACGTTGCCAGAGCTCGACTGCAGTGCAGAGCACGGACGAGTGTCTTCAGTTTTAGAAACGTTCAGTCATAAATAAAGTAATTGAACAAAAGCAATGTAGCAGCAGTAACCGATGTGAGGCTAAGCGAAAATTGACTTCCTTTTTTTTCACTCCACTCACTAATTTTTTAAGAGTTATCGACAGCCATAGTGCGCGTCATTTACGACGGCGGCCGAGTTTAGGTTCGTTCTGCGCATCTGACGCCACAAAACACAGTCAGCCAATGAACAGAGAACGACGTTGCCAGAGCTCGACTGCAGTGCAGAGCACGGACGAGTGTCTTCAGTTTTAGAAACGTTCAGTCATAAATAAAGTAATTGAACAAAAGCAATGTAGCAGCAGTAACCGATGTGAGGCTAAGCGAAAATTGACTTCCTTTTTTTTCACTCCACTCACTAATTTTTTAAGAGTTATCGACAGCCATAGTGCGCGTCATTTACGACGGCGGCCGAGTTTAGGTTCGTTCTGCGCATCTGACGCCACAAAACACAGTCAGCCAATGAACAGAGAACGACGTTGCCAGAGCTCGACTGCAGTGCAGAGCACGGACGAGTGTCTTCAGTTTTAGAAACGTTCAGTCATAAATAAAGTAATTGAACAAAAGCAATGTAGCAGCAGTAACCGATGTGAGGCTAAGCGAAAATTGACTTCCTTTTTTTTCACTCCACTCACTAATTTTTTAAGAGTTATCGACAGCCATAGTGCGCGTCATTTACGACGGCGGCCGAGTTTAGGTTCGTTCTGCGCATCTGACGCCACAAAACACAGTCAGCCAATGAACAGAGAACGACGTTGCCAGAGCTCGACTGCAGTGCAGAGCACGGACGAGTGTCTTCAGTTTTAGAAACGTTCAGTCATAAATAAAGTAATTGAACAAAAGCAATGTAGCAGCAGTAACCGATGTGAGGCTAAGCGAAAATTGACTTCCTTTTTTTTCACTCCACTCACTAATTTTTTAAGAGTTATCGACAGCCATAGTGCGCGTCATTTACGACGGCGGCCGAGTTTAGGTTCGTTCTGCGCATCTGACGCCACAAAACACAGTCAGCCAATGAACAGAGAACGACGTTGCCAGAGCTCGACTGCAGTGCAGAGCACGGACGAGTGTCTTCAGTTTTAGAAACGTTCAGTCATAAATAAAGTAATTGAACAAAAGCAATGTAGCAGCAGTAACCGATGTGAGGCTAAGCGAAAATTGACTTCCTTTTTTTTCACTCCACTCACTAATTTTTAAGAGTTATCGACAGCCATAGTGCGCGTCATTTACGACGGCGGCCGAGTTTAGGTTCGTTCTGCGCATCTGACGCCACAAAACACAGTCAGCCAATGAACAGAGAACGACGTTGCCAGAGCTCGACTGCAGTGCAGAGCACGGACGAGTGTCTTCAGTTTTAGAAACGTTCAGTCATAAATAAAGTAATTGAACAAAAGCAATGTAGCAGCAGTAACCGATGTGAGGCTAAGCGAAAATTGACTTCCTTTTTTTTCACTCCACTCACTAATTTTTTAAGAGTTATCGACAGCCATAGTGCGCGTCATTTACGACGGCGGCCGAGTTTAGGTTCGTTCTGCGCATCTGACGCCACAAAACACAGTCAGCCAATGAACAGAGAACGACGTTGCCAGAGCTCGACTGCAGTGCAGAGCACGGACGAGTGTCTTCAGTTTTAGAAACGTTCAGTCATAAATAAAGTAATTGAACAAAAGCAATGTAGCAGCAGTAACCGATGTGAGGCTAAGCGAAAATTGACTTCCTTTTTTTTCACTCCACTCACTAATTTTTTAAGAGTTATCGACAGCCATAGTGCGCGTCATTTACGACGGCGGCCGAGTTTAGGTTCGTTCTGCGCATCTGACGCCACAAAACACAGTCAGCCAATGAACAGAGAACGACGTTGCCAGAGCTCGACTGCAGTGCAGAGCACGGACGAGTGTCTTCAGTTTTAGAAACGTTCAGTCATAAATAAAGTAATTGAACAAAAGCAATGTAGCAGCAGTAACCGATGTGAGGCTAAGCGAAAATTCACTTCCTTTTTTTTCACTCCACTCACTAATTTTTTAAGAGTTATCGACAGCCATAGTGCGCGTCATTTACGACGGCGGCCGAGTTTAGGTTCGTTCTGCGCATCTGACGCCACAAAACACAGTCAGCCAATGAACAGAGAACGACGTTGCCAGAGCTCGACTGCAGTGCAGAGCACGGTCGAGTGTCTTCAGTTTTAGAAACGTTCAGTCATAAATAAAGTAATTGAACAAAAGCAATGTAGCAGCAGTAACCGATGTGAGGCTAAGCGAAAATTGACTTCCTTTTTTTTCACTCCACTCACTAATTTTTTAAGAGTTATCGACAGCCATAGTGCGCGTCATTTACGACGGCGGCCGAGTTTAGGTTCGTTCTGCGCATCTGACGCCACAAAACACAGTCAGCCAATGAACAGAGAACGACGTTGCCAGAGCTCGACTGCAGTGCAGAGCACGGACGAGTGTCTTCAGTTTTAGAAACGTTCAGTCATAAATAAAGTAATTGAACAAAAGCAATGTAGCAGCAGTAACCGATGTGAGGCTAAGCGAAAATTGACTTCCTTTTTTTTCACTCCACTCACAAATTTTTTAAGAGTTATCGACAGCCATAGTGCGCGTCATTTACGACGGCGGCCGAGTTTAGGTTCGTTCTGCGCATCTGATGCCACAAAACACAGTCAGCCAATGAACAGAGAACGACGTTGCCAGAGCTCGACTGCAGTGCAGAGCACGGACGAGTGTCTTCAGTTTTAGAAACGTTCAGTCATAAATAAAGTAATTGAACAAAAGCAATGTAGCAGCAGTAACCGATGTGAGGCTAAGCGAAAATTGACTTCCTTTTTTTTCACTCCACTCACTAATTTTTTAAGAGTTATCGACAGCCATAGTGCGCGTCATTTACGACGGCGGCCGAGTTTAGGTTCGTTCTGCGCATCTGACGTCACAAAACACAGTCAGCCAATGAACAGAGAACGACGTTGCCAGAGCTCGACTGCAGTGCAGAGCACGGACGAGTGTCTTCAGTTTTAGAAACGTTCAGTCATAAATAAAGTAATTGAACAAAAGCAATGTAGCAGCAGTAACCGATGTGAGGCTAAGCGAAAATTCACTTCCTTTTTTTTCACTCCACTCACTAATTTTTTAAGAGTTATCGACAGCCATAGTGCGCGTCATTTACGACGGCGGCCGAGTTTAGGTTCGTTCTGCGCATCTGACGCCACAAAACACAGTCAGCCAATGAACAGAGAACGACGTTGCCAGAGCTCGACTGCAGTGCAGAGCACGGACGAGTGTCTTCAGTTTTAGAAACGTTCAGTCATAAATAAAGTAATTGAACAAAAGCAATGTAGCAGCAGTAACCGATGTGAGGCTAAGCGAAAATTGACTTCCTTTTTTTTCACTCCACTCACTAATTTTTTAAGAGTTATCGACAGCCATAGTGCGCGTCATTTACGACGGCGGCCGAGTTTAGGTTCGTTCTGCGCATCTGACGCCACAAAACACAGTCAGCCAATGAACAGAGAACGACGTTGCCAGAGCTCGACTGCAGTGCAGAGCACGGACGAGTGTCTTCAGTTTTAGAAACGTTCAGTCATAAATAAAGTAATTGAACAAAAGCAATGTAGCAGCAGTAACCGATGTGAGGCTAAGCGAAAATTGACTTCCTTTTTTTTCACTCCACTCACAAATTTTTTAAGAGTTATCGACAGCCATAGTGCGCGTCATTTACGACGGCGGCCGAGTTTAGGTTCGTTCTGCGCATCTGATGCCACAAAACACAGTCAGCCAATGAACAGAGAACGACGTTGCCAGAGCTCGACTGCAGTGCAGAGCACGGACGAGTGTCTTCAGTTTTAGAAACGTTCAGTCATAAATAAAGTAATTGAACAAAAGCAATGTAGCAGCAGTAACCGATGTGAGGCTAAGCGAAAATTGACTTCCTTTTTTTTCACTCCACTCACAAATTTTTTAAGAGTTATCGACAGCCATAGTGCGCGTCATTTACGACGGCGGCCGAGTTTAGGTTCGTTCTGCGCATCTGATGCCACAAAACACAGTCAGCCAATGAACAGAGAACGACGTTGCCAGAGCTCGACTGCAGTGCAGAGCACGGACGAGTGTCTTCAGTTTTAGAAACGTTCAGTCATAAATAAAGTAATTGAACAAAAGCAATGTAGCAGCAGTAACCGATGTGAGGCTAAGCGAAAATTGACTTCCTTTTTTTTCACTCCACTCACTAATTTTTTAAGAGTTATCGACAGCCATAGTGCGCGTCATTTACGACGGCGGCCGAGTTTAGGTTCGTTCTGCGCATCTGACGTCACAAAACACAGTCAGCCAATGAACAGAGAACGACGTTGCCAGAGCTCGACTGCAGTGCAGAGCACGGACGAGTGTCTTCAGTTTTAGAAACGTTCAGTCATAAATAAAGTAATTGAACAAAAGCAATGTAGCAGCAGTAACCGATGTGAGGCTAAGCGAAAATTGACTTCCTTTTTTTTCACTCCACTCACTAATTTTTTAAGAGTTATCGACAGCCATAGTGCGCGTCATTTACGACGGCGGCCGAGTTTAGGTTCGTTCTGCGCATCTGACGCCACAAAACACAGTCAGCCAATGAACAGAGAACGACGTTGCCAGAGCTCGACTGCAGTGCAGAGCACGGACGAGTGTCTTCAGTTTTAGAAACGTTCAGTCATAAATAAAGTAATTGAACAAAAGCAATGTAGCAGCAGTAACCGATGTGAGGCTAAGCGAAAATTGACTTCCTTTTTTTTCACTCCACTCACTAATTTTTTAAGAGTTATCGACAGCCATAGTGCGCGTCATTTACGACGGCGGCCGAGTTTAGGTTCGTTCTGCGCATCTGACGCCACAAAACACAGTCAGCCAATGAACAGAGAACGACGTTGCCAGAGCTCGACTGCAGTGCAGAGCACGGACGAGTGTCTTCAGTTTTAGAAACGTTCAGTCATAAATAAGGTAATTGAACAAAAGCAATGTCATGATAGCAGACTTTCTTTTATAGAATGTTTGGAAAAAGCATTCTTTATACCAATTGCTTCATATTCTATTAATTAAACCAAACAAGCAATAAGCCTACTAATTCAGGCGATAGCAAGGAAAGGTGTTTGTATCATTATCGCGAACCGCTTTTTTCGCAATAAACAACAGCGGTAATTGTTTATTTCCTATTGTACTTCGACGAAACGGGAGTAATTAATAGTCATACCAACAGCGATTGTCGGTATTTTGCGTCCTTTTTAGAGTCCTCCAGGAGTTCTGTCCACCGACGAGCGGCGTTGGCATAATGGTTAAGGTGCATAGGGGCTACGCAAAAGGCGCCGACTTCAAACCTTCATGCCGGCACGGTTAACTCAGCGTGTTCGGTCAGAGGGTTATCTGCCCTCTGTAATAAAAAAAAAACTGAGTTAATTGATCAACGACGAACCGAAACTGGTGTCTTGCGACGTATGTCACGAGCAGATGCAACTAACAAACACGAACAAAATGAGATTAAAAAAAAAAACCTTGTTCAGAGCTTGATATTTTCTTTAATTATAAACAATATCAAAGTATCCAACTGCATGAATTTAGAATTTTTTGAAATTCTAGTGCTTTGTCTCTTCATTATAATCATAAGTTCTCGGTTTTTCTAATTTCGTCCTCCAGTATTTCTTTTCACATCAATTAAAAACAATGAAAAGGCACACATACAAAATTCATGTTATCTGTTTTGTTTGTATATCTTCTCTTCCGCAGTCGCTGTTTTACTGTTCATACTGAGATATTTTCTTTCGCGACAGTATTAAAAGTATTATTGAGAGCAGAATTTCGGCTCGTACGTTGCCGAGCTACTTGATTGTCTGACACAATTCTTTGCTTCGCTGCTTTGGCAACGTCATATTCAATGTTTTCGTCGACTGATATATGTTTTGGCAAGTATTTGCTATCCGTTGTGACAAACACAAATTGTTTGCGCACTGTGCCTCACTCACAATATATTTTAGTTCTATGTTTTATACATCCACAATTCAGTTTTGTGTAGTTCGCCAACTTTGTTTTAATCAGAACGTTTTGGAAAAAAGCGAAATGACTGTGGTATAAATAAAAGTTTTATTACAGTCGCTAAAGATGGAATATTTCCCAGTTTATAAACACTGTTTATGTTTTAAAGGATGTTCATTTTAACTGGGGACATGCTTTTGTAAGTCCACAGTTTTGTTTAATGTAATTTGTCCTGCCTCGTGAAGACTGGGTGTTGTGTGATGTCCTTAGGTTAGGTAGGTTTAAGTAGTTCTAAGTTCTAGGGGACTGATGACCATAGATGTCAAGTCCCATAGTCCTCAGAGCCATTTGACCCATTTTTTGTAATTTGTCTACTTCCTTTTGATTGACTGAAGTCCTTTGAAATACAGTCAAATGCGCCCGGTGTAAATAAAACTTTTATTACAGTCGCGAAAGACGGAATATTTCTCAGTATTACATACGACACCTATCAGGTGCTTAAATTAAATGAGATATTGTTATACAGTAAATTTTATATGAAATTTAGATATCTTGTCCACATTTCATTCTCAACACTGTGGCAACTATAATCGACCATACGGAAAGTATACGCTATGGACTTTTACCTCTGCAAAGTCTTCAAACTTTCGTGCAATGGTTTACTACATTTAATGCTGCACATCGAAACAAAATTAAGTCATTTATGGGGGGAAGGTATCAGTCAAGAACATGTGTAAGAACCAAATTTTGGGGCCAAACAGTTTTTGTGAAATAGAATGATACGTGTGTCAAAGCAGTGGGAACACCATGTGTCTGCACAGGCGAGCAGTGCAGTGATGACAAAATCGCGCACAGCGCGGAATGCGGGGAGCACGTCTGTGCAGCAGCGAAAGGGTCAATGCGGCCGTGGTGGCTTTACTTCATAAACTGCGCGCTGCCCCCTAAACGTAAGTTTGCGAACTGTAGTATACTATGGCGCTGCTTGTCTTGGCGCGTACAACTGGCAACGCAGCAATCTCCCGCGTCTGGGCGGGCATGCGCGAGCCGCCGAGATAAAAGAATTGGTATAGTGAAACAAGGTTTCCCTCGTATGAAAATAAACATCAAATTTCTTCTCTTATGTTACTCCAAAGTTTCGTAAGCTATTGAGGTCTTTGTTGCCAATTACTTGTTTAATGAGGGTCTCTGTTTCAGAATTCTGTCGCAGTAGTTGCTGTGAGATGAGTTTGTGCTAATTACGCTTTGTTTTGACAATGGAAGTACTATTAAACCTGTCAACAAGAAATGTGGACGCTACTCATAAATGGTGATGTTTCTTCGAATCAGAAAACTTTAACAACACACAAAGACTGCCAATTCTGTTGGAATTTTGGTTGAATCCCCATAACCCATCGGTATTTTTGACACTGAGCGACTGGAATAAAAACTTGCCAAAGGATTTTATTCCTTCTCTTGATCTGAGTATGATTTTAATTAATTACGAGCGTTCTTTCAGGTGGAATGATAGGAACATGCCAGGTGCTGGTTACTCACATACGGCTTGCAAAACTGACAGTGTGCAGTTCGCGAATAAAATAGTTCTTACTGAGAAAAATAAAAAAATGATCTGTCGCACAACACAATGGTCAGTGCATTGTCAGCAGCTGAGCATAATGCGCACGAAAGTAATGCGGAAGGTAGCCATTTGTGCCTCGTGAGCGATAGTTCGAAAAACATTGTCATGAAAGTAGAGCTGCCTTTGTCAGCAATACATTTCAACAAATTAAATATATTTAATTACCACACTCTTTCAGGAAACTCCTACTTTCGTAATAATACCGACATTTTTTTTATGTATGTAGCCTGTTGTATAATTAGTTTATTAATGCTCACACTGTGTATGCAACAATTGAAATCGTTTCTCTCAACATGGCGAGCCAATTAAAAGATGATTATTTGTGACTGTTTTTCGACTGTTTCTAGCTTACAATGGAAATGTGATGTCCACCTGTACATAGTGTAATGTCTCTTATTACATCAATATCCAAATAACGATAGTGGAACTTACGTACTACATTCCTTTGGACGATTTTTTCCAGATGCACAATGGGGTCATATCTGTGGAAGTTACACGTTTTCGACTTTTTGCAACAGATCGTAGAGATACGTCAGCATAACAGGCAACGAGTAGATAACCATGTTTAACTTTCCTGCCTTGCCTCGAAATCACGTGATTTTATAATATTCCTTACTTCCTTAATCACCACCTTCAGGATGAATCGTCTGCCTGTTCTTACGGTCTGAAAACATTGTGGAGACAGAAAATATAATCAGAATTGCTAATGGCTCACCAGTTATCGAACTGTGCATTGTTCTTGATGAAAGAATAAACAAAACGAAAGAACTGTACAGATGTATGTAACTGAAAACTTATGTACTAACGAAAATAGATGGAGTGCTTAAACGGCGCAAAACGAAACATTACTCAGTGACAGTAAAATACAGTATACAGCAAGGCCGTATTTTTCGGATGGGCAGTACTTTCACTGGCCATATGCGCCATGCCAAGTGGACATACGGCAGGACTGCCTCCCCCCTCCATCCCTGCCTCAGGGCTCGCGCGGCGCGAGAAACTGTGCCGCAACCGGAGCGCCGCGCGACCTGGCGCAGACGCGCGTCGCGTCCCAGTCGCGTCGCGTCGCAGTTCGAGCAGTCCCATTTGAACCTGTGAAGTTACGAAAACGCGCGCTGGACTGGGTCGCGCTATACGCGTCTTAATTTGCGTCTAGCTTAACAACTGCGCCACTTTTGTGTTACACAGGCGATGCCGACCGCAGCGCCATATTCTGCATGTTTATATCTGTGTCTGAATACGTATAGCTATACCAGTTTCTTTGGCGCGTATCAATAGTTTTGAAGAACACCGTCAGTAGTGTGTCGGCTATCGATGCTTAAGTAACACTAAGTAGTGGCCTTCCTCTGTTGCGGGGGCGTGAGGCCGTGGGGCGGCACGCGGGGGTAGCGGCTGTGGCCGGCCCGCCTCCCCTACCTACGCCCCCGCCGCCCACAAAGCGGCAGGGCGGCGCGCCTCCCACGCTGGCCTTCTGCCCTAGTGTGAACCACTGCAGACGTGAGCGCGTGCGTGAATTACGTCACCCGGTCGCGACTGACGTGAGGTGGCCATTCTGTGCCGCCACAGAGGCGAGGACGACTTTTCCGCTACTGGAGACCTGCCAGTTTAGCAGTGCGGAAGTACACTTCTCGGCCAGTTGCTCTGACGAATTCTTCCGAGAAAGGTTGCCAGAAGACGGTGTACAAGTGTTGCCGGAACATCGCTCCGAGACGAACGCATTACTCGGGGGCTTCGACGTCGAGAAACGGTGAGTGTCTGTTCCTTAGTTTAGCTGTTAAGTCCCACAGTGCTCAAAGCCATTTGTTCCTTAGTTTCTGTCGCCTAGTGTAAAGTACCTTTTCGGCTCGCTAGATGGCGGTGCCATAGGTCCAACGGATATCAACTGCGTTTTTTTAAATAGGAACACTCATTTAGCCAGATGGCGCTACGGTTGGCCCGCTAGATGGCGCTGCCATAGGTCAAAGGGATATCGACTGCGTTTTTTTTAAAAATAGGAACCCCCCTTTTTTATTACATATTCGTGTAGTACGTAGAGAAATTTGAATGTTTTAGGTGGGCCACTTTTTCCGCTTTGTGATTCATGGCGCTATAATGGTCACAAACGTATAAGTGGTATCACGTAACATTCCGCCAGTGCGGACGGTATTTGCTTCGTGATACATTACCCGTGTTAAAATGGACCGTTTACCAATTGCGGAAAAGGTCGATATCGTGTTGATGTATGGCTATTGTGCCGGCCGCGGTGGTCTCGCGGTTCTAGGCGCTCAGTCCGGAGCTGCGCGACTGCTACGGTCGCAGGTTCGAATCCTGCCTCGGGCATGGATGTGTGTGATGTCCTTAGGTTGGTTAGGTTTAAGTAGTTCTAAGTTCTAGGGGACTGATGACCACTGATGTTAAGTCCCATAGTGCTCAGAGCCATTTTATGGCTATCGTGAACAAAATGCCCAACGGGCGCGGCTAAGTATGCTGCACGGTATCCTGGACGACATCATCCAAGTGTCTGGACCGTTCGCCGGATAGTTACGTTATTTAAGGAAACAGGAAGTGTCCAGCCACATGTGAAACGTCAACCACAACTTCCAACAAATGATGATGCCCAAGTAGGCGTTTTAGCTGGTGTCGCGGCTAATCCGCACATCAGTAGCAGACAAATTGCGCGGGAATCGGGAATCTCAAAAACGTCGGTGTTGAGAATGCTACATCAACATCGATTGCACCCGTACCATATTTCTGCGCACCGGGAATTGCATGGCGACGACTTTGAGCGTCATGTACAGTTCTGCCACTGGGCACAAGAGAAATTACGGGACGATGACAGATTTTTTGCACGCGTTCTACTTAGCGTCATTCACCGACAGCGGTAACGTAAACCGGCATAATATGCACTACTGGGCAACGGAAAATCCACGATGGCTGCGACAAGTGGAACATGAGCGACCTTGGCGGGTTAATGTACGGTGCGGCATTATGGGAGGAAGGATAATTGGCCCTCATTTTATCGATGGGAATCTAAATGGTGCAATGTATGCTGATTTCCGATGTAATGTTCTACCGATGTTACTACAAGATGTTTCACTGCATGACAGAATGGCGATGTACGTCCAGCATGATTGATGTCCGGCACATAGCTCGCGAGCGGTTGAAGCGCTATTGAGTAGCATATTTCATGACAGGTGGATTGGTCGCACGTTCACCGGATGACGTCCCCGGATTTCTTTCTATGGGGAAAGTTTAAGGATATTTTCTATGGTGATCCACCGACAACGCCTGACAACATGCGTAAGCGCATTGTCAATGCATGTGCGAACATTGCGGAAGGCGAACTACTCGCTGTGAGCCATATGCTTATGACTATTACAGCGCCATCTATCACAGAGCGAAAAAAGTGGTCCAACTGAAACATTCATCTCTCTTTACGTACTACACGAATATGTAATAAGAATGGGGGTTCCTATTAAAAGAAAAAAAAGCAGTTGATATCCGTTTGACCTATGGCAGCGCCATCTGTTTTCCTCCTTCAAGCTAGACAAGTTTCGTTCTTTGTCGTTTTTTGGTTTGACGCTTATTTCGTGAGATATTTGGCCGGGTCTCGATCAATAGACCACTCTGTGTGTGTGTGTGTGTGTGTGTGTGACAATGATAGTTACCTTTTATTATTTTCCTTAATTGTGCTTCATATTTTAGGAATAAATGCAACGTAATTTGGGTCTAGGAATGTAGGCGCCGTCTGACGTACGTCATGCACACCTTAGGCCGTAAAATGCTGCGTAATGTGCCGCCGAGGTGCCGAAATCTTTCTTAAAGCTGGAGATACCGTCGTGTTGTATTTACAGTCTAGTCTAAACGTGCTCGGAGCTGCAGACACGGAATGTCGGCTATCCGGTGACACAGGGACTCCGCAAAGTGTTCGTCTAATACGTGATCGTATGTTTAAGTATGTATAAAGGGTCGAAAACTGCCGGATGGAAACGAAGCAGGTACAAGCACGTCCTTATTGATCAGTGAAAATGAGAATGCAATAAAGAAACACAGGTTTGCTCCGTGAATAAAGACGGTTAAGCATTCAGAAATACAGATAGGCAATGTAAGACGCAAAATCAGTATTCGTCTGCAGTACTGAAAATCACACTTTGAACATAGAATGTTGTTAGTAGGACCTCCTTTCCTCCTATAATCGCTGACATTCTTCTTGGAATGGATTTCACCAGAGATTGTGTTGTGTGCACTGTAATTTTACGGCATTCCTCTTGGAGAGCGGTCTGTCGATCAATTCTATTGGATGTCTGACGTGATGTTTTTGTCGAGCAAATGCCACAAATTGTCGATAGGATTAGTGCCTGGGGTGTCTGCATCCAGTGGGGCCTGTTATACAAGAGCCACAGTTAGAGCAGCACGTTTTGAATTAATGTCTTGTGTGAAAATATAATACCCATATGATTCACAGTACTGTTTTTAGGGTATTTATGGTGCATCTTGTGGTCCATAATGCCATCAATGAGCACCCTCACACATGTACTGAAACCGTGTGTAACTGGAGATGTTACATTTCTCTCTTCAAGTTGACAATTCTTTTTTCTCCACGCTGTTACGCGCCCTTTACACGTAAACAGCTCAAATCCATTATCGTCAGTAAATACAATCTTCCTGCAGAAATCAAACGCACCTGATTTATGTTCCCTTTGAAATGCAACGCGCTTTCTTCTATTCACTTCAGTTCACTGACGTACGGTTTTCTGCGGGCTGTTCGTGCAGAAACAGGCCTTCCTGTACGCACACGAAAACCAGTAGCGAGGTGTGGGGCGCTGAGTTTCGAATTTTTGATGACTTCTCGAAGTAGCTGTCGTTTCTCCATCTCGGACAGAACTGCAACACGACCGCTTCGCGATTTGTTTTCGTACTTTCTGCTGCGGTTAAACCTGTGTGTAATACTCGTAACTGTACTGCTGTGTGTACCGGCGTTTTCTCCAAAACATTTTCCTCGTCGAAACAACCTGAGGCACGTATCTCTTCGTTTATAGTTTCGCAACGCTCTCGACCTATATGGCGTGAGTATGAGTGAACGGAGAGGCAGCTGTTCGGTGGGCTGGGTGGAACGCGAACGAACGCGAGAGGCCGTGTGTCGCCGCGGCTGTTGCCCAGTGGGGCGGGACCCGTTTGGCGGTCTTACGTAGCGTGTGTTTGGTCACAAATATAGGTGAAGACCGGTTTATTGCCAAGTGTCGAAATCAACCGATGTAAGGAAATAGTTACTATTCGTTTCGCAGCGATATTTGTATGACTGTGTTATAGTCTATGCGCCACGGTCGGTCGAACAGTTTGTGGAGTAACTGTACTTGTGGTCACAACACGATCCACGAACGACGCCCTGTTCTCCGAACTGTGGTAGCTTTGTTTACAAAAAGATGTTGCAACTTTTGCCGGTAGCAATACGTCAAATTCAGTGTAAAGAGCGGTGAAGTGCATACTATTCTAATTACCAATAATGTGCTCAGTTTACTTTGAAAAAAAAAATTGCTCTAGTGACCCGAAGAGGCGGCAACGTGTATCTCACACTGTTACTCGGGTTATGCAGGCAGAATAGGTCCAGCTTGCTACTAAATGGCCGAATAGAAATGGAAGAAAATTAACAGTTCGCTCAGAAATGCTCAGTTACGAAACAAATGTTACTCCTGTTTAGAAGTGAAACCGTGAAAGAAAGTACACCCGAAGAAATAGGTGGCATACTTCGGACTTGGTCTTCTTCTCAATAAAATTGCCTCGTGTTCAATGTACGGAGCCCTGGAATGCAACCGATGTGATACTGTCGTAATTGCCGACGGATAGTACCACGGAGGGCATTAGTATCAACTAAAATACTATTATGCTCAACACGATGTTTCGGCTCTTATGCAGTTTATAGTGTCCATGCGCTGATCACGAGAAAAGTGCCTATTTTTGAAGGGAACGCGTATTTCTGAAGATATAAGCATATATATGCACGGAATACCAAAAAAGTACTTATTTTCATATGGATGCAAAAAAAAATCAATTAACTGCCTGCTTTGACCAACTTGCCAATATGCTGCAGACTATATTTCTTCACAGTCTTTAGCCATAGGTAAAGCTTACAGTTTCATACATCCTAACCATGATATCTACAGTTGGCTTTGCATATTGTTGCATGTGGTATATGTCCCTGTTGCTCACAGTTATATATATCTTGGTCAGTGCGCCCAACAACCTATATTTTTCTGTTGAGGCTGTCTGTTTTGAAGTATCGTATATCACTGTGTGTGCCAAAATGGCGAGAAATTTTCGAGATGTGAGTGACTTTGTAATGGAAGATTTATACCATATTACGGAGAACACCCAAAGTTCTATACAATGGGCTAGGCAACAAGGTCTTTTGAAGAACGATATGGTGTGTGAAAATGGGAATTGTCTTGGATACACAGGAGAAAACTACGGGGAAAGATGGTGAAATTTGGCGCTGCTCCGTTGGCAGGGCCTGCAGAATGAAATGTTCGGTCAGGAAAATGTCATTTATTGCTGGCAGTCATTCGGACATTTGTAAAATTTGGCGACTGTCTTAGATGTGGGCTTTCGAACTCAATAAGCAAAAGTTTTTAATGAGGGACCTCAAAATTGGCAGTGAGCAGACTGTGGTCGATTGGTGCCAATTTTGTAGGGATATCTGCCATGAATATTTCGTAATTGAGCCAATAGTTTTTGACGGCCCTGGCCATACTGTTGAAGTAGACGAGAGCTGCTTCGTCAGGAGAAAGTACCATCGAGGTCATAGTGTGCGGGAGCAATGGGTCCTGACGTTGAGACAAAGCAAAGCTTTATGGTTGCTGTGCCACGTCGTGATGCTACGCATTTGCTGCAACAGTATGTTTTGCCCGGAACCACAGTAGTTTCCGATTTGTGGCAAGCTTACATCACCATATGTAACATGGGCTACAATCATCTGTCAATCATTCGCTTTATTTTGTCGATCCCTTTACAAACGATACCACAAATCACGTGGAGTCAGTCTGGCAAAAAGCTAAAGAAAAAAATAAAAGGCGTTTCGGAACTCACCGTGCTCTGCTGAATAAGTACCCGGCGGAATTTCTCTGGCGTCAACGTTTTGGGGAAAATCCATTCCACAGTCTCATTGAGCGTGTTCGAAAAATCTATCGCAATGCCGCAAATTAACTTGAGGTAGCTGTTTTTTATCTAATCTGTGATTCGAGCTTTAACGTATATCTTTTTTGCAAAAAAAAAAAAAAATGGTTTTGAAATTCCGTGCATACATGTGCAATACATCATTTCTGATTTAAAAAATTTTTTTGAGACAGTTAATTGATTTTTTTTTTTTTTTTTTTTTTTTTTTTTTTTTTTTTTTTTTGCGTCCTTACGAAACGCATCAGATATGATTGTAACACACAATTTTTGAAATAAAAAATGTTTTGGTATTCCGTGCGTATATATGCTTATATCTTCAGAAATACGCGTTTCCTCGAAAAATAGGTACTTTCCTCGTGATCAGCGCATGTACCCCCTAAACTGCAGAAGTGCCGATTGTTCTTCATAATACTACCCGCTTATGCCTGTTCCGCTCGCGAATGGCGAGTGGGTCTGTAAGCGTCTGTATTGGCTGCAGTTTCCGGATTTCGCCCTCGTGCTCATTTCGCTGCAAGGCCGTGAGTCTGGAGGAGGCGCGCTGGCGCTGCCAAACAGCAGTCTGGCCGCAGGAAGCGGGCGTCCGCGCACCGCAGGTCAGATAACTGCGTGTCGGCAGCTCAGGGTCGGCCGGTGACGTCAGCGGCCGCGCCGGCAGGGAAGTGCGCAGCGGCGAGGCCGAGAGTGCGCACACTACCCTCCTCCACATACCGCAACGTGGTGCAGGCGGTTACTCAGTTTTACTGCACTCCGCATCACAGTATTAATTCGGTACTACTTCCCGTTTAGATTTGGCTGTTGCACGAGAGATGTGTTGCAATAGAGCAATTAACGAATTACGATTGCGCGGATGAGAGCGTACTGTTGGATTCACAATGGTAGATTGGGTACGCTTCATATCTTCGAGAGCGATGTTTCACACTGGTGCGGAAAACACCGGGCCATAAAAAATGTGTAGGCCACATGAAGTTTTCAGGTGGAAGAATGTTTCCTTCAGCTTGAAAGATGTGATTGTTCGTATGTTGGCATAGTTTGACAACACAAATTGTATCGTTTATCGTTCCTGTTATAAAAGTGGTTCGTCGACCGTCAGTCAGCCTCTCCTCTCCTCTCCTCTCCTGTACTGCGCTTCGTTAGTGCTGCTCCCTCGTCACTGAGTTCGCGACGCTCCCAGTAGAGTCCCCCAGCCACCAGGGAGAGCTGCCTCAGCAGTCGGGCAGAGGTGAAGATGAGCTGCGGTGACGGGCGCCAGCCGAGACACTCGGCCGGGAATCGAACCCGGCTACGCTGACCGCGAGAGCACGGGTTGGTGCGCGCTGCTCACTGCTGGTCCCTGCGCTCCGCCCCCCCCCCCCCCCCCCCCCCTGCTGCACGTACTCACCCTCCCGGGATTCTTCAGTTCGTTGCTCATGCAGCGATGTCTGGACGAACGCCGGACATTTGCCACGCCGGACATTTGCCACACTCGCCCCTTCGCCATGTAGCGATCCCTCAGGTAAGGGACGCCCTTCCTCGTACTTCTTCTGTCCGCTTGCAAACCGCCGTCTCCACATCTTACTCGGTACAAGCAGTACGTAAGGGACCATCTTCGACATCTTGGCCAAATACAGAGCTCCTTTTCCGAAATCGAAGTATTTATAACTTTTGGGAAACGAAAGCAATACCGACGCTTGTCAGTATGTAATTAGTTCTGCGAAGTATACATATAGATTCGTATGTCTGTACGGTAGCTTCCTTTCACGCTTACTGATTGCGATAGAAACAGTCCGTCGCCATGGGAGCAACAAGAAAGGAACGATGTAAAGAGAATGCGAATGTACGCTAATCATTTCTTTTTGATCACTGCATTTGTGCCTACTTTAATTACTACAACTGCATGCCCAAAATACAAGGAAAGAAGAAATGGCTATGTCAGTGTTTGAAAAGAACGACATACTCCATATTAATTTACTCTCTAAAATGCGATATCCCTACTCTCTAAAATGCCACATCCCTTGCGGCGAAACATTAGTTAATAAAGTATAGCGGGACACTGTTAAAATTATGACTGAAAATTCGTTCACTAAATAAAGGTAAGAACATCTGTGATTGACGTGTCATCTAAAGTCGACGTTACAATTTTAAAATGTTAGAAATAAGGAAATGAAGTAATACAGAATGCTGTGCTTGTAACGTACGTTGTTGTTCTTCATTGTTTGCCTGTGGTATTTACAGGCTCACAGAGAAAGCAACCTAGGTTTTGGAGGGAAAAGCCGTGATTTTAATGATCTGCGCAACAGAAACAAGAAGCACAACTTAAGGAAAAATAATGTAATGTGTGTTCCAGCTCACAAACGACATTGAAGCAGGTAGTTCCTGTGACTTAGTATGGGCAGAGGTTGTATTCGACAACCGGAATAAATTAATAACTGGCTCCTTTTACCAACCCCCGGTCTCAGATGAAACAGTTGCTGAACAGTTCAAAGAAAACTTGAGTCTCATCACAAATAGGTGCCCTACTCATACAATTACAGTTGGCAGTGATTTCAGTCTACCTTCCGTATGTTGACAAAAATACATTTTCAGACCCTATTGTAGATAGAAAACAACTTCCGTAATTGTTCTAAATGCTTTTTTAAAAATTATTTTGAAGAATTAGTTCACGAGGCCATTCAAATCGCAAATGGTTACGAAAACGCACTTGACCTCTTAACCACAAATAATTCTGAGCATCACGACGGATACAGGGATTAGTGAACACACAGTCGTAGCGAGGCTCAATTCCGTAACAAAGAAATTCACCAAAACTAAACGCGAAATATATCTGTTTATAAAAGCAACTAAAAATTCGGTTGACGTCTTTCTGAGAGACAGTCTCCAATCCTTCCAAACTATGTAAGTGAAGACCATATGTGGCTTACGTTCAAACAAATAGTATCAACAGCTGTCGAGAGATTCATACCAAATAAATTAATAAGAGACGGAACTGATCCCCCATGGTACACATAACACGACAGAAAGCTGCTGCAGGAGCACCGAAAAAGGTATGTATAATTTAGACGAACGCAAAATCTCCAAGATTGACCAAGTTTTACCGAGGCTCGAAATTTGGTGCGGATTTCTATGCGACATGCATTTAATAGTTTCTACAACGAAACTCTCTCTAGATATGTGGCGGAAAATCCAAAGAGACTGGTTCTGTGTTAAGGAAACCAGCGGAAAGGCTCAGTAAGTGATGAGGAAGGGGAGACAAGGGACCCAACGCTTCGGAGCAGTAAAATCGTGGCAAATGTCCGCACACCACAACCACACTGCAGTGACGTTTCAGAGATCATTAATCCGTCCCTTCCTGAGTGTTCTCTTTAGAAATGCGTGAAAAATTACGTACTACGCTCCAGGTGTTACACGTGCCTCGTGTACGGGTCTCAGCCGGTCGTAGAGCTATCAGGTCACCCAAAATATACGCACAGTATGTACCGAGGTCCGGCTTCCGCTGAACTATAGCGGACATTTAATGAAATTCCGGACTACGCCAGTTACAGCGGATCTGCACTTCGGGTTAATTAGGATTTTTAAATGACACACGCACCTAATTTTTCCCTGTAAATTGGGAAAGCCGCGTGTCCCGAAGAATAATGAAAACCCGGACAACTACGGATACAATTACAACGGAATCGTTACTGCGCGACTAGTTTTGCACGGTAGCGATACAAAGAAACGTGAAACTATGAAATAGTTACTGAAATTTGCAATAAATAATCTGAATGTTACTTTAGATGGCAAATTACTTGAACCGTCGCCAGCTCCATTTGTGAGCAAAAATAGCTGTACGTTTGTTACTCTCTATATAAGAGCCAGTGTCCTGACTGAATCATCGCCCAGTCCAAACCGCTGAGGGCAGAAAGTCGATCTGCAGGTGGTGTGCACCTTACACTGTACGCGTCGTTTGATGTTTCGTTTAGCGAAGAATCCGTAATTTTGCAGTTCTCTGTTAACGTAATATTCAGATGTGAGTAGAGTTTGCAGCGCACACAAAAAACATGTCATTCTGAGATAATATTTCGTCAACATTTCATTTAAATTATGGTTCAACTCTTCTACGTTGTCATTATTCTGTAACTAGTTGCTTTACGGAGCAACAAAGTTCACCGATGTTAAATAACAGTTTTGAGTAGCACTGTTTCACTTCTTTATCGTATTTACCGAAATTAAATAATGTAACCATTCCAATATTTTAATATTCTTTCGCTCGTGGTGTTCCCGGAGTCAGTAATGGTGAAGGGATAGCGCCTGTCGGGCAAATGACTGACGTAAAGTTCATTAGATTATAACACTTGCTGATCTCAACAGCCTCACTCAGTTACGAAACAGTACTGCACCTGCCGGCCTGTTACGGCCTCAACGTGAGACCACTCGGGTCTCAGTTGGATGAGCTGGTGCTAGGTACGGCGTTAGTGGTGGACAGCGTGTGACGACACGCAGTTCTCCAATGTCGCTCGACGTAACAAGTTTGGGTCGACAGTAGCGTCGTGGGATATTGGAGCCGCCACTCGCCTCCGCAGGGTACGGCCGGCCCTGTACGAAGGCCCCGCAACTCCCCCCCTCCCAGCTGCGGCGCAACGCCTCTGCAGCGGACCGCCTGCCGCCGGCAGCTCTCTCCGCCACACGCCGCGACTCACCCCGTACTCCAGACGTACGCTTCGGCTCCGAACAACAGCAAACTCGCTTGCATAGGCCAGCGTTTTAACTACATCTAAATTACAATATTCACCTCTAATTAGTTCGTTCGAACGAATTTTTTGACATTCAAATTACATAACAAGGAAAAACTGGTAGAAGCCAAACTCGGGGGAGATCAGTTTGGATTCCGTAGAAATGTTGGAACACGGGAGGCAATACTGACCCTACGACTTATCTTAGAAGAAAGATTAAGGAAAGGCAAACCTACGTTTCTCGCATTTGTAGACTTAGAGAAAGCTTTTGACAATGTTGACTGGAATACTCTCTTTCAAATTCTGAAGGTGGCAGGGGTAAAATACAGGGAGCGAAAGCCTATTTACAATTTGTGCAGAAACCAGATGGCAGCTATGAGAGTCGAGGGGCACGAAAGGAAGCAGTGGTTGGAAAGGGAATGAGACAGGGTTGTAGCCTATCCCCGATGTTATTCAATCTGTATATTGAGCAAGCAGTAAAGGAAACGAAAGAAAAATTAGGAGTAGAAATTAAAATCCGTGGAGGTTCGCCTATGACATTGTAATTCTGTCAGAGATACCAAAGGACCTGGAAGAGCAGCTGAACGGAATGGCCTCGTGATGGCTGGGTGTTGTGTGCTGTCCTTAGGTTAGTTAGGTTTAAGTAGTTCTAAGTTCTAGGGGTCTGATGACCATAGCTGTTAAGTCCCATAGTGCTCAGAGCCATTTGAACCATTTTTGAACGGAATGGACAGTGACTTGAAAGGAGGATATAAGATGAACATCAACAAAAGCAAAACGAGGATAATGGAATGTAGTCGAATTAAGTCGGGTGATGCTGCGGGAATCAGTTTAGGAAATGAGACACACAAAGTAGTAAAGGAGTTTTGCTATTTGGGGAGCAAAATAACTGATGATGGTCGAAGCAGAGAGGATATGAAATGTAGACTGGCAATGGCAGGGAAAGCGTTTCAGAAGAAGAAAAATTTGTTAACATTGGTATCAGGAAGTCGTTTCTGAAAACATTTGTATAGAGTGTAGCCATGTATGGAAGTGAAAAATGGACGATAAACAGTTTGGTCAAGAAGAGAATAGTTGTTGTTGTTGTGGTCTTCAGTCCTGAGACTGGTTTGATGCAGCTCTCCATGCTACTCTATCCTGTGCAAGCTTTTTCATCTCCCAGTACCTACTGCAACCTACATCCTTCTGAACCTGCTTAGTGTATTCATCTCTTGGTCTCCCTCTACGATTTTTACCCTCCACGCTGCCCTCCAATACTAAATTGGTGATCCCTTGATGCCTCAGAACATGTCCTACCAACCGATCCCTTCTTCTGGTCAAGTTGTGCCACAAACTTCTCTTCTCCCCAATCCTATTCAATACTTCCTCATTAGTTATGTGATCTACCCATCTAATCTTCAGCATTCTTCTGTAGCACCACATTTCGAAAGCTTCTATTCTCTTCTTGTCCAAACTATTTATCGTCCATGTTTCACTTCCATACATGGCTACACTCCATACGAATACTTTCAGAAATGACTTCCTGACACTTAAATCAATACTGGATGTTAACAAATTTCTCTTCTTCAGAGAATAGAAGCTTCCGAAATGTAGTGCTACAGAAGAATGCTGAAGGTTAGATGGGTAGATCACATAACTAATGAGGAAGTATTGAATAGGATAGGGGAGAAGAGAAGTTTAAAGACAACAACAACAACACAGCCCTATTCCGTCTTCGTGAGTGATGTTCAACAGAAATTTTTATGTGGGAGAAAAAGGAGAGGTTAACATTCTGTCCTTCCCCTTGAAGTGGTGTCGGGTGTCAAAAAGTCCGGTAAGCGATTCGCGACGTGGCTTTCTAGCCCGGTGGGGGGGGGGGGGGGGGGGGGGGGGAGGAGAGGAGGTGATGAGGGGTCAAAGTGCTGGGAGGGGGGGGGGGGTCGCGTGACGTCAGAGCCGCGTCCGGTTCTGGAACAGAGGCTGGATCATGGAGGTGGAATGAGGGGAGACGGCGCTGCAGACTGACGCTGTAAGTCAGTGGGCGGGGCTGCCGCCATCTTGGATCCCACAAAACATTTGCAGACGAGTGTTTACAATTGCTGCTTGTTCGTCATTTCTGTCTTGTGCACGCGATATTTATTTTTTGCAGTAAATGTTACACTGTTTTAGTGAACAACACAGCATAAGGAACGCAACTTCAAACGTTTAATGCGTATTCGATGCAGTAATACGACACGAAAATATGACGCTTCTGGCCCCAGTACTGTAATTCCGTTTTGTTTATACACTTCGAATAACCGAGAATACAAGTATGTGCTCTAAAAAGCGTGCTTTCGTAATCCATTTCTCTTCACTTTCATTGTGTTTGTGTCGATAATTGATAAAGCGAGAACTCCGAAAGCAATGATTGATAGTTTAGAGGCACCCATTTGTATTCGTTGCATTTTCAAGTCAAATGCAAGTTTTAAATGTTCAAGTTTGCAAGAAACTTACTTTATTTCCTTTGGTGTCCCAAAGATGTATGCAACGATGATTTAAACAAGCCAGCCGTCGTATCAACAGAGTGAAAGATTCGTTAAATTGCGAAGGAAGTGGACGGAATTCAAGATTGTCAGGCCCATTGTAATTTACACATCTGCTTTGTTCTTAAATTGTACGTACCAAGTGACATTCAGTGTGGCGAATAACAGCAGTTTACAGGGTAACACGACAGCACAGTGCTTAATGTAATGACCTAAGTAGCCTGGACTTAGATAGGGAACTTTGCTGTAACAAATATCCAACCCTTTAAATACTTATAATTCAACCACTGTAACAGGTGTTCCACACATTTCACTGAAGATTCAATTAACTACGTGTAGTTACATTACTTTTGTATTAAACTATCGCATTTAAAACATTGGTCTCCATTTCCAGGATATTTCCTGCCAGGACTTTCCAGTTACTTGGGAATAAGCAAACACTGAAGACCAAGTGCATCGCTCACTTCCACAGAGCTGTTCGCGCTGGATTGACAATAAGTCTAAAGTCAAATCCAGAAATAAAACCATACTGTAAAACTTTACAGTTCATCAGAATTTCAAGTATGCATAAGAAAATAGCGCTTAAATAAGTCCACTTACGAATGAAATGTGATTTGTTTAGATTACAATCAGAACGACGCAAGCCGGCATTTTTCCTCT